>NW_028297116.1:21528495-21842483 GCF_055798465.1 Pogonomyrmex barbatus
CTTCCGCCAACGACGATGTCGGTTATCGTCGCTCGTTTAGATTGTCTCGGAATGGCATCTCCGGAAACTGAAGAGAATAGCGCAATCAAAACGAGATAAAATCGAAGACACATCCTCCGAAGCGTCTGAATTGAAGGAGCAAAGAGTTAAAGCCGATGGTTATCAGAGTATCAACGTATTCGGTCTTCAATTTAAAAGGGCATCAAAGTGGCTTGATTTATTAGCCGCTTATTACATTTATCTAACCCTGCAACATATTTTCGTCTCGAGATATTTTCATTTACCTTTCAATACCCCCTCGCCCTATTTAAGACAGAGACCAATCGACAAGAGGGAGCCTATCAGATATCTTCGATGTCTCCTTTCGCAAAATATAGCGCTCGCTTTATCCTGACGAATCGCAATATCGGACGACTGTTTCGATCGGTAGGTGCTCTAGTCGGGAAAATCTCTCTCGACTGTTTGACGAGAAGCTCATCCTCATCGTAAACACGATTTCTCGCGATGCGGCCGCGGGAGACGCCCCGCGAGAGGCGTCCCGCTGTTGCTTCTGGTTGCCTCGTCGTCGAGATCGAACGCGTCTGTTAGGAATGTTTCGATCTCACCTCGCATAAGCGGCAGTAATCCCTACGACAAGGAGCACCCGGCGACATTTCACGAGTACACAAGATAACACATCGAAACGACGGGGAAGATGGGGAGGGGGGAAGGGGGAGGGGAGTGGACTCGCGACCCGGTTGAGTATCCGTAAAACGCGCTCTCGGAAGGGCCGTAAACCGTACCCAAACAAACTTGAAATAGCTGGCCGACTCCGACGAGCTGCGCCTTGACGAGTCTTGCTGACTGCTGATGCCGGCACCGTCTGTATTCTCGGCCGCAAATAAATAATAAACATTACACGCACGGTCGCCAGCCCCTGCGAGAGCTGCACCCTGGGCGTATCATCGGCTCTTTTACGACTGACGGATGCTTCGGAAAACGGCCGGCGGATGAGAATGAAAGTAACCGGTTGCTGAATAAAGTGATTACAACCGTGTTCCGTGATATTTTTCTGGAAGGCTTATTCCTGTCACGATACTCCGCTATAATCTGCTTTGCAAGGATTATACTAGTTCTTCATCCAAAATTAATAAGTAATCTAATTTAATAAGAAAAAAATATATTTTATTCTAATATTATTATTATTATATAATAAAAAAATTTAATAATATAGCAACTTTATAGTCAATCTCGCGAAACTCATGAAATGGGTGAAGTTATGCTTTTTATCGCGCTCCAAAGGGTTAAAACGGATACGTGTTATGTGAGATTATATATTATGATTATATTCCCAGTTATTGCGAGTATCGATGATGTTAATTATCATTTCAAATAGCGAATGGGCTTTAGCCATTTTTTCAACGACCCTCGCTCCCATCGATATACCATGACCACCGTCTCCTTCCCGCTGATGCCCTAAGGGCAGCTGGGAGCGCTTCCGAGCCCTAAAGCCACACCCTCGATTCTCATTAAGATTTACCGTGTAAACGAGCGTTGCATGTGTCTGAACGGTGCTACTAATCGAACCCCTCGAGTCGAAAGAATTGAAAACAATGCGAAGCCGTCGCGTTTGAGGCTTTTAAGAGAACGAGATCGCCGGCCGTTTAAGAGTATCGAGGCACGAAATCGAGGCAGACAATTTACATTTAACGAAATTACTACAATTATCGGTAAATTAATCTTATGGTCACACGTGGAGAAAAAAATTCACGCTAAGAAACAAAAAACTCGACAATTTTGATAACTCCATTTACGGGAATATCGCAGAAATGTGTTCAAGCGAAAAACTTTGAAATTAATTATAATAAATATAATAAATGTAATTTCATTGCATCTCGTTAAAATTTAATTTGCAAAAAATAATATAATTTTTTAGTCGCTTATAATCCGGAAATTGCAATGATGTTTTTGTAAAAAAAAATATATATTTATCAAAAAAAAAAATAAAAAACTTTGCGATTTCAATGATATAAAATCGAATGAATAGATTATTATCATCTTATTATAGCTTATATCATCTTATTATCATCTTGGTCGAATCAGTAAAGAATTTTCAATTAAATATGAATACCAGTGGGAATTAGAAAACGCAGATTCAGTGTAATTCTGGTTCTGCGATTAATTAGCGAGGACGACCGATGGGAATTTAAGGAGTAAACGGGAGTAAGATCGTTGATTTTAGAGTTTAGACCGAGGAGCCTAACTCACTTGCTTGGCTTTCCTCCTGACTTCGTCCACGACGAGGCTATGGCTTCTCTCATCTTCCCCGTATCCTGTATTTCCCCCGCTCCCTCCCCCGTCCGCATTTCACCCTTCGTGTCTGTCTCTCTCTCTCTCTCTCTCTCTCTCTCTCTCTCTCTCTCTCTCTCTCTCTCTCTCTCTCTCTCTCTCTCTCTTTCTCTCTCTTTCTCTCTCGGGCCCATCGTCCTCTCCCCCTCTATAATTTTCACCCGAATACCTGCTCTAATTATAGGTGTTTCGTCACGGCGGAGACCGTGCCTATCCTCTCGTGGTGTCGGTAGCTCGCGCACAGCTCCTGCCGCTACATATCGTTGCGAGGTATTTCATCGTAAGATGATCCACAGCCGCGTCGGCCACCGCGTTATCTCTCGGCATTCTCTGTGCCGACTCTGGATCCGACGGTGGGCCTCAGAGTTGGTATCAGAGTTGGTAATTAAGACGCCCGCTCGCGCGAGGATGCCTGCGCTCGTTAGAGATGACTCTCAGCGGAAATCGAGCGCAATTGAGTGGATTTTTCCTCTCCCCTTAATCGATAATTAGCTAAACGATAAATCGATAACATATTCCTCTTCGGTCCTGGATGAGATATCATTGCCTCGTAAATCAAAGGAAGAGACGAACGAAGGAAAGGGTAGAAATGGGGAGGGGGGGGGGGGGGTATTCGACGCGCCGTTCACTCGCGACGACCCGTTATTTAGCGGCGCGCCTAACCCGCGCGCAATGAGCCGAGGAAATTAAATTAATCACTCGATATACAACCGTCATTACGTTATTACAAGGCGCGTGTTCTGGTATTTATAGGTACCTGGGGCTGGAGCCGAGGCTGACATCCGGCCCGATCCAAGGGAGCGGTGTCGACTCGCAGACGCAGATCGCCGGCGCGGGTGTGATCGGCCCGGCGAGCGCCGAAAAGAATTGTAAGAACGCGCACCTGACCGCCAAGCAGCAGGCAATATGCTCCCGCTCGCCACCCGTCCTGCAGGTATTTACCTCGTAAGCGGCCCGAAGGGTCCCGGCAGCAGCCTCTCTTTTTCCCTCCTTCTCTCTCTTTCTCTCTCTCTCTTCCTCTCTTCCTCTCGGATTAATGCCCGGGGAAGCACGCGGCTAATTCGATTCGCGGGACCTACGACCGCGTGCCGAACCTCGGCCTTCGCCTCGGCCCGACCGAAATTTCTCGTCGACTCGCTTCTGAGAAAGCTCACGATGGCTCGCGTAATAAATGGATTAATGTGTCGTGATTAGTAGTTTCGGGCATTATCAGAGAAATCACGGAGGAATTATAGGGTTCGTGCGCGCGTCCGCGTAGCGATAATCTCCTCCCCGACAATTCCTGAAATCTGAGTTTAATCTCCCGGGAATTTACGGAGTCGCCACCAGAGATCCGAATTCTCCCGTCTCGATGTTCTACTTGTTGCGATTTTCGCGAGACTTTATACATATATAACACACACACACACACACACACACACACACACACACACACACACACACACACACACACACACACACAATCTAGATGAATTTAGCAACGAATTTTGGTATACTACTTTCTTTGTGTAATTAACGGATGTTCTCTCTGTAAATCTGATTGTAAACCCTCAATCGGGATAGAGAAAGCTCTCGCGGCGGGACGCACATTGTGCGGGATCCAAAGATTTGCCGCTGCGTTCGCGACGATACAATAGGTAGGTACGAACTTTCTAAGCGGAACAAATTTGTTTCGCCGATCGGCATCGCGTGATTTAATCTCGACGTTGCCCATGACAAAACGGGCCGGACGTCGTGCGGTTCACGCCATCCCGAAATCGCGTTTACCTTTCCTTAATGCACAAAACGTGTCAGGGGGGGGGGGAGCGGAGGAGGAGGACCGGTCGTCTAGGAATCTATCGAGGTACCTAGGTAAACCTGGGGAACCTCCGGGCACGATATCTCTTTGAATATCGCCGACAGCGGCAGTGCCGCTTTTCCGAGTGTAAGTCACCGACAAAAGGGGGCCCCGAGCATGAATATTCATATGTCAATCCGGGTATCGAAGTTTAATTTTTTAACGAGCGACCAAACCCATTAAGACACGGAAAGCTAAACGCTTTCCAATGATCTACGGAATGTTTGACATCCACGATTACTCGCCACATTCGAGCTGGCCGCGATTTACGGTTTATTAAAGCGCGCTACACGTTTTCGCTTAAGCTGACGATTTTTCTTATCGCGACTAGATATTAGACGATAATTCCCGGTAGTAGAACGCTTTTAAATGGTGACTCACACTCGTAAAATAAGGAGAGAAAGCTGATCGGTAAATTGTGAGTAAAGAATAGAAAGTTAAGTGGACATTGATATATTAACGCAATAAATTTGCAAATTTCTCACAGTAACGAATCTCGTCCTTAAGAATCTCTCAAAAACTTGGACGTCGGCCGCCGACAAGACCTTTTATCGCGCGTCAATTTTTACACGCGCGCGTCACAAATCAACCTCCCGAATCGGAGAACGTTAAAAAGTGGGGAGTGTTTGTTTGATCGGCTCGCTCGAGGGTATCCAAGAGCGGCGTTTCTTTTTTGATTCTCTTAGCTTTCACCGTCTTAACGCTTGCAGGCAGTCAGAGCGGGCGCTAGGCTCGCCATAGAGGAGTGTCAGCACCAGTTTAGATCAGCGAGATGGAACTGTTCCGTCAGCCCGGAAAATCCCGAGAACGTATTTGGCGGCGTCATGCTAGTCAGTAAGTATTCACGGTTCGATGCCTGACGTGCCGGATGTGTCGCTTTTCTCTCTCTCTCTCTCTCTCTCTCTCTCTTTCTCTTTCTCTTTCTCTCGGCGTGAGTTTATGTTCGCGCCCTGCACTTGTGGTCATCAAGTACTACGAGTGAGACTCGACTTGGGAAAAAAAAATCTCGCGCCGTTTTGCAGATAGCCGAGAGGCCGCGTTTATATACGCCATATCAGCAGCCGGGGTCGTTTACAGTGTCACGAGGGCCTGCTCCAGAGGCGAGCTCACCGATTGCTCCTGCGACAATCGCGTGAGAGCGCGGCGTCCGAACAACTGGCAGTGGGGTGGGTGCAGCGAGGTGAGTATGAAAATTCCTTCACTTAGGGAATAATATCCGCGTAATTTCCACTACAATCTACCTCGCCACGTATAAATATTATAATCGGGAAAAATAGTTCGGTTGATCAGAGTTCTGTTTCAAAATAAGCGAATCAGAAATTCTAATTGAAATTACAAATTTCTGTTTAAATTGATCAGAAATCTCGTTAAACTGATAATTTTATTTTTTATGAATTTTATTTTTTATGAAAATCACGGAAGAATGGTTTTACCTAAAAATTTGGCAAAATACAGATTTGAAAATAATTTTTTTTGGGACATCCAATTATGTAAAACCATTTAAATATGATGACAAATCATTTAAACATGATGACTGCAAAAATCTTTAATATTCTAGCAATCAACTGGAGACTCTACATAATTATTTTGATGGCCCAACAAAATCATTTTCAAATTTATATTCGGCCAAAGGATTTGATTATTGTTTTTCAACTTTGGTTGGTGGTGCCGAATTTTGTCATTAGATCCTAAGAAATACCGATCGATTTTATTTCGTCGCTATCTCAAGGGAGTATCGAGTTGCGCGATAACATTGTCGGCTTGATCTAAGAAAAATTATATACATATATATATATATATATATATATATATATATATATACATAATTATTTATTTATACGTCATGCATTTTCATAATATTTATATTATCTTGAAATCGCGATTCACGAGAAAAACGCCGGACAAATAATTCGATGTTAAATATGACGTCTCTGTCTCGATGCGATCGACGCGTTGCGTATCCCGCTTCGACATCACGCTGAGACACGTGCATCAATAATTATCCGACGTCTCTCCGCCTGCTGTCTCTCAGCCGACTGGTCTTTCCGACGCGAATTTTAATGCTAGCCGAAGACAAAGCTCGGGCACCGTAAACGGATGCGTTTCATGCGAACGGGTGACCCCTTGTAGACATTGTCGGCTTACAAGGGGATTAAGGGAGCTAAGCTTGTTAAGTTGCAACAACCCACCGGTCCTGTCCCCCTCCACCGCTTTTTTCCCCTGCAATCCGGACACGTAACTTACTCGGGCATGACGAACGAGAGCCCGCGTAAATGCGTCTATTAAAATATCTAGGAATCAAATATCCTTGAATCAATGTGTCAATGTGTCTCACATTCATTTTTGTTAATTCTAGTATAATTAATAGTAACAATAATTTGTACGTCAATTATTTTTAATGTAGATAAATTGTGAGATTTAATTTAAATGAGAACACGATGTAAGAAGGTGTCATAAATCACATTAATAAACACTAATTATTTTTTTTTACATCTTGGAAGATCAATCTGTAGAATCATATAAACAAATAGAATCATTTTTAGTGGAAAAATACATAATTTCCTTTTTTTCTCTTTTTGATTATTATTTCTCTTTTATTAAAATGTACGGTTTTACGAGTACCTTTCAATACTTGCTTATTTAATTATTATCTAATTAATTTCAATATTCATCTTTTGTTATCGTGATAGGAAACATCGTGACGATTACGTTAGGAAAGTTCTCATCTAGCGGGAATTAGGCTGTGGGAAAAGATAAAAATCGCGGGGGAAGGTCGGATACATCTAATGAGGGTGAATTCGGTGGACAAATGCCTCAGATAACAGAACTAAGGTAATGATGTTTGCCCGCTCATTTGCCGAGGAAAGGAACCAGCGGGAGGATTCGCTATTAAAGGCCACCGGATTTGAATAAGTTTTTGTTTTACCGTCGTTTACTGTTACTACCAGGAGAGCTTGGCGATTTGGAGAACCTTCACTAAATTTTGGCCACCGCCAGTAACATCATTTCAGATAGATAGAATCTAATATTGAGTAATTATCAATGATAGCCTCTAACATGTAGATTTCGAGAATGTTCAAAGGATATTTATAAATAAAAAAATTTCACATATTTCTCACATATTTAAAATATACAACATGTTATGCTCTTGTTTTAATAATCAAGATCTTTAATAATGCCATCGAAGTTAACAAAATTATTTCCAATTAGACTAATGCTGTTGATTCAACAGCATTTCTTTCTCAGTGCACAGACAGAACAATTTTTGAAATATTTAAAAATTTAGCCGGAGCAGAAAAGAATTTTCTTAAATCATCAAAATAATGTAAGACTGGTTGCTAAAAAATGAAACAATTTTTCTTGACGGTAATCTCTTGTAATAATTGCATATAGAATTATCTATGATATTTGAGAAAAGATACATAGCAATATCGGAAACCCGCGGTTTGACGCATTTGATTATTCGAGAATGAAATATGTTATTTATTTATTTATGGCTATCATCGACGGGATGCTATCAAAGACCTTTGGTAACTTGACTAAGGCAGGCTGTCGTCGATAAGTCGATGTGCATGATGCCACTCGAATGAGGGAGAAGCGATGCTCGAGGGGAAGGATTACGTTTAGACAGCATCTGACAGCAAAAGTAAAGAGGGCACGGTATAATCTCGATTTGTCGACATATATCAGAAAACATCCGGAAACGACGAAGCTTTTAATGTTAAAAATATAAAAATTATTAAATATTAACAAAAAAATTATATAAAACGAAAAATACTACTACAACAAATCTCTGCAATTACTGAAACAGAATGCAAAAGTTACTTCACGGGATATAAAATTTGGATAACACAATAAGATAAGATCTTCGCAGCTTCATAGAAAGAACGATTTTGTTGAAGCATCTAAAAATCTCAGAGTTGAAAATAATTTTTTGTCGAGCCCATCAAAATTATTACCAAGACGTTTAAGCATAATATACACTAATATATTAACACTACAAAAATTTTCTGATACTCTAGCTATCAATTCTCTAGCTATCGAAAGTTCTATATAATTATTTTTATGAATCAAAATATTATTTTCAGATCTCTATCTGGCTAAATTTTGAAATACTTTCAAACTGTTCAAAATTGTTCTTTTCGACGAAATTATATTGCTCGTCTCTGACGATATGCGTTTGCTAGCTGGAAAATATCCAGCGCGAAACTTGTGCCGCGTACTGCGCATTCGTAACCGTGAATCGCGCGTAAAGCTGCCTCGAAAGTTTCAAAGCCAGGGGTCTTTAAGGACCGCGCGAAAATCTCCTCGGCAGACTTAGGACCTGTTCGCTTAATCTCCACGACCATTCTCGGCCGGTTGTCGTCGTAGCGAAACGAAGGGAATTCGGACGATGCAAAAAATCCGGAGGAGAGGCATTCCTAGAGGACATTCCACCCCAGATGTCCGTCTTCTTGACGCGTTTCCAACTTCTCTCAGCTTTAAGTTCTTTACTTTGCTTAGGAAAATATAATGAGAAAATGTGTATTCTCTCACAGGATATACACTTCGGAGAAAAGTTTTCGCGAGAATGGTCCGAGAGCGGGGAGGAACCGGTGAAGGAGGATGCTCTACACGGACCCAAAGGATTGGCTGGCCAACTGATGAGGAAACATGATAACGAGGCCGGTAGACGTGCCATTCGTTCCAGGATGCAGCGTGTTTGCAAGTGTCACGGTGAGCAGCAACGAGAACATCCTTCGATGATCGATTCGCGCATCGTGATCTTCCTGCGCGGAAGAAGGGTTTTGTTGAAATATCCAAAAATTTGCAGTCACAAATCTTGTTGGGTCATCACAATAATTAAGATGCTTAAGTATAATGCTAAAATATTGCAAGAATTTTTAATATTTTTAACAACTGATTTGAACGTCCTTACGTTAATTATTTTAATGATCCAACAAAATTATTTCTATCTAGCCAAACTTTTATAATGCGATCAAGGAATAAATATTATTTCACGATTGGAGTTCTCATTTCGAACTCCGACGAATGAATAATTCTCGCTTTGTTTCTTGTATCGCGACAGGCATGTCCGGTTCATGCAGCGTACGCGTGTGCTGGAGAAGACTACCGTCATTCCGGGTGGCCGGAGTCGCCCTGGCGGCTTTGCACGAGGGTGCCGCTCTGGTGCGGTTGGCGCAACGCGGTGGTAGAAGACCGGCCAGGCTCAGACCGGCGCGTCCCGATCTTAAGCGACCGAATAAGACGGATCTGGTTTATCTGGAGGACAGTCCTGACTATTGCGAAAGGAATCTCACGTGGGTCTAACTTGAATTAATATATTTAATATGCAATGAAAATATATAAGCCGAAAAAAATACATGATTATAGACTATTAAGAAAAATTTTATGAATGACGATTCAGTATATCTCGCGAATTTTACCGGCATGTCAGGAACGCAGGGGAGTCGAAAGGGAATTAATCAGGAAATTCTCGTTTTTCCTTCTGTTATATTATTAACTATGCTTTCGCGACGACGATGTTGTAATTTTCGTTCTCTCCGCAGGCTCGGCATTCCCGGCACGCGAGGAAGAGTGTGCAATCGGACGTCCCTCGGTCTCGACGGGTGCCGGCTGCTGTGCTGCGGCCGGGGCTACCAGACGCGGGTGCGAGACATCACCGAGAAATGCAAGTGTCGATTTGTCTGGTGCTGTCACGTGAAGTGCGAAATGTGCCGGCACACGCGGGAGGAGCACGTGTGCAACTAGATGGCAGATGCATTCCGGGATCCGGCCTATCTGTAGGAACACGTCGTTCTTTACGTTCGGATTAATCATTCGTTGCCACTTCGCGTTATATATCCGCATCAATTAACGCCGCGAGAGGCTATACGACGACATTACGTCGATTTACGTCGATGCGATTTCCTCCTGGCGGTCACCGATAATCGTAAGCACCGTTCTTCAGCAACGTCTTGCGAATAATAAAATACCATACGAGAGCGTGCGCTTGAGGCTTTCGCTTGCGTAAGAGAGCATAGAAAATATATTGCGGAGAATTATAGGAACAATAATTAATTTTTTTTAATTAATTATATATTATATAATTAATAAGAAAATAATTTAATTAAATAAATTATTTAATTAATAATTAATGTAGCATAATTAAATTAATTAAATAATTTAGTTGATATTATTAATTATTAAGTTATTAATTATTTAACTAATTAAAAAATAATTTTAATTCAACACATGTGTTTACTTTGAATAATTTTGATTGTATCTTCTATTAAGTGTTTGTTACATCCTCACTTATACGGTTCGTTAATTTAAATATCTAAGAGATACTTTATGCTACAGAGAAGCTTAAATAAAATTGCTTGCGGTAATCAAGATTCTTAGTATACTATTATAACGTTAACATAACGACACGTCGTCCGCGAGGTTGCTGTTGCATGGCTTATCATACCGGTCTGATCGTCAGGTGCCACCTTATGCGAATGTTAATGTCGAAAGTGAAAATGTGACTTTAATTTACATTTAATCGTTTAATTTTATCTCGACCCGGACGCGGAGGCGAAGCTTATATTCCAGGGACACATTAACGCATGCCCATGCATGCTCGCTTTGCATCATCGGACTTGCGCGATCTGACAATTCGAGTTCTGATAACGCAAACACATCAAGTTCTCCCTCTGACATCTCTTTTCCGACTCTACATATTACACACACACACGCGCGCGCGCGCGCGCGCGCACCACGCATGCACGCACGCACACGCACACATTTATTTATTCGATATAGCTGCATGTATCTTTCATATAATTAGTATATTCTTTTTATAGCAAGAATCGAGCGATAGGAAATTTTGTTGGGACTTTATCTAGATTTCTTCTCGTGACATATTAGTCATCTCGTGACACTCGCGCCTTGATGTGCCAATTTACTATTTCTGCGTACGATAGAGGAAAAGGAAGAGAATGAAAGACAGAGCGAAAGAGGAAGAGAGAATATGAGAGAAAAAGAACAAGCGAGAATACAAAGGAGAGCAAAAACGTAATAGACCATGCGATTTTTTGTCTCTGCTCTCACATACATTCGCGTATGATACGCGTGCAATTATGCATATAGTGTCCTATTTATATCGAAGACCTCCCGCACGGTGTCCCGTAGGTGTCTCACACACTGTCTATCGACGCTCTCTAATGCGTGGAATCTTCTTTTCGTCTAAGTAAAGAGCAAGCGTAGCGAGAAGTCGCGTTACCGCCGGACACGGAAGCGAATTAACGAGGCGATCCACGAGCGAGACGAATCCGCCTCGAGTCTCCGCGCCTCGAGTCTCTGGACTTGCACGAATCGGGAACAATACTGCCAATGAATGTAAATATCTCACTGTTTTTTTTTTTCTAGGCTCTACGTAATCATTGTTGTATATACATAGGCTGTTTCATCGGCTTCGTTTAGGAAAATCTGCGTTGTGTTTGTCACGGTCTACACGAAATATTCGTACCCCATCTGCGATTTTATCTCTTACTGTCACCATTATATACTTAATATGATAATACGGAGTGTGTATGTGTGTATACATACGTACACACACACACACACACACACACACACACACACACACACACACACACACACACACACACACACACACACACACACGACTGTTTTATTGCATGCCGCGCCAATAAAGTCGGCAGTCTAGTCATTTATGAATTTTCTGATCCCATATCAGCCGACACTATGCTCACAACGAATGTACACGCGAGATTTCCGCATTTTCTTCGGCCGAAGCGTAGTAGTGTAACGCATCGCGCAATTATTATTTTGAAAGTAGATTTACACACACACATATACACACACACACACACACACACACACACACACACACACACACAACATATATAAATATAAATAATAAATGCTTTATTATTTTATAGCTAATAGATATTACGCAATGTTTTATAAACACGAATCTGCAACCTCTCGAACAATCTTCTAAAGTGATTTATTCAAATTATATTGAAATTATTCAAATACTTGTAATTATTATATACATGAATATCGATGCACTATTCAATTATTTTAGTAGAATGTACTATTAAATTTTCGTATTTCGCATATATGCATATCCATGAATTAATTTGTGGATGTTCATTTCATGAATTCTATAAGACAAATTATTGTGAATACATAATAAATTATACGAATTTAAATCATTAACAATTATTTCGTGAGGTTGCATACCTATTGTCTCTTGTTTGTTTAGGATACGGCCTTAATCAACGCGTAGTAGATATCGCGATTCGTCCGTATATTTGTAAGAACTTAGCGGTAAACGTAAATCACGAGGGAATACACTCGTGCCAACGACATACAGAACTCAGTATTGACAAACTGTAATTTATTTTCTTCACGATAATATATTACACTTCATCGTAATCGTAATCTCTTCAGTCGAATTATGAGAAAGTGTTCTCGTACCAATAATCAGTAATAGTAAAAAAAACGTCTCTTCGCTAATTATAAAGTAAATCCTAGCTCATAAAATCTTTGTATTCGTATGTACCTGTATTCTACATGCATTTATATAAATATACATATACAGAAACGTCCATGAATGCGTATATCAAATTGCAATGGAACACACTCACTGCGTATACCGTCCTTTTGCTGTTTGCACTTTGTTAGCCGTGACGAGATATCGCGCGACAACTGCGCTGCCCGTGCAGATAATCCCGAGAATCACGCCTACTAAAAGACCAACGAAGAACTGGATGTCCTCCATGAGCGTTCTTGCTTGATTCTTCGGCTTATGGAATTTCTCGGTATCGTCTTTGGTCCTCGCGATGTAACCCAGCCAGTAAACGAGCCTGTCGGAAGGTGGGTTTAGTCTGTCCCGTATCGCCACAGAAACTTTTCGCGCGTTCTCACGATAAGCCACCGTCTCGTAGATCTCGTGCACGATCTGCGCGATCTTCACGGCCGAGGCATAATCGTTCGTAGCCTCCGTGGTGCGTGCGAAACCCAACTCGACCGCGCGAGCCGCATTGCGAGACTCGTGCGTGTCTCTCGGTAAACATATCAAGGGTGTCCCGTGAAAGGCAGCTTCCAGGAATTCTGTATCGGTACAATGACTCAACACCACTCGAGTTCGACTGTAACCTGTGACAATGGAGAAACAGTATTAAGAGAAGAATGCCTCCATAGTATTGTTTCGTATTATCCTCACTCGCGCGATTATTCAATTCATAGCGCTTTGGAGAGCTCGTATTCGCGAGGCACGTATTTCACTTGTGCGCAAATAAATGCTTAGACTCATTGTTTTCATTTACTCTGAAATGCATTGTATCGTGGAAGAGAGATAAAAGTTGTATTTTATAAAATTAAGAATTTAGTATTTGAAAAACTTTCCTCAATATTATAAAATTATGTCATCTATTATTCACGCGCACGTATTGAAATATTTTGTATGTTTTGAATTTAATTCTATAAAGATATTCACATATATATTTATCTATATTTTACCTATGAGATCTTGTCGATCGACAGTATGGTCGATGAAAAGATTTTCCGGCATGGCAATACTCGAATCGTCCTTACTTTTCGATATGACAGCTTGACCTTCTCTGCCTTGAGGCAATTTCTTTGCCAATTCTCGTATCAATGTACCATAATTACCTTCTAGAAGAACAACAACAGTACCCGTTCTATATTCGACTAATGATTTCTGCAGATTCTCAGGTAAGGGATATGCACCTCTGCAATGATGACAGCCAATCTAAAAACAATTTTAGATCGATGATAAACTACATTGGAATAATCTATGAAAAATACTGGAACAATTAGAGATTAAAAAAATAAAAAAAGAATAATTTAATATGTATTTTACGAACCTCCACGAATAACTGTGTCAGAGACGCAAAGTCGGAACGTAAGACTGTATCGCTTCCCCAAAGTACTAATCGAACATCAGAGTAAAGATGCTCCAAGTCGATATTAACGTCTGGTAGATATTTGACTGTTAATCGTAGAGCAGGAATTAAATAATCATTTTTAGCAGCAGAAAATATAGATTTCCCTGCAAAGCTTGTTAAAAGTCTTGACCAAAATCCGCCATTGTGTATT
The DNA here is from genome assembly GCF_055798465.1 of Pogonomyrmex barbatus. Lineage (NCBI taxonomy): Eukaryota > Metazoa > Arthropoda > Insecta > Hymenoptera > Formicidae > Pogonomyrmex > Pogonomyrmex barbatus. Next base: position 21,542,777 of record NW_028297116.1, read on the forward strand.
GGCAGAGCAACTCTAGTACATTCAAATGCATAAAGTTCTTCATCCAAAGTTTTTATCCAGATTATCGGAATGGATCCGATATGCTTTACAAATGGAAGCAAACAACCGTCATGTCTAAAAAAGAATATAAGTGCACACAAAATATACAAAAGTATACATAAAAAAATTATTAATATTTGATTAAACAAAGTCTTACAAATATATTACAATTAAATTTTGAAATTGAACTCAAGATTGATATACCTTAATGCTGGAAATATAGTGAATGTAGGCTGAAATTCCTGTATTTTCTTCAGTATTTCCTCATCTCTAAAGAGAATGTCACATGCCTCTAATGCAAGTTTCTCAATATGCATCGATTTATCAACACTAACATCTAGTTGCAATACTTCAACGTCAATTAGCTTATTATAAACATCATTTACAGCATAGGTTGGTATTATCAATGTTGTATCAATTCCCTGATCAGATAAGGTATTAGCCAACAATGATAAATCATATATATTTTCAAATGCAACAATTAAAGCTGACAAAGGGGGTGTTGTCAGAATTGAACTGCTTGCAAACCCAATTAAATAAAAGCACATGTATAAATCGACTAGGGTTAACATTATAACAATAATTGCAGTTAAAAAATGTGTTCAAATATTTTGTTTTGCTCTAATGAGCTGTCTATAAAACTAAAATAATTGATATCCAAAATTCAATTAGACTGTCAATTTTCTGTCTAAGAAATTACAATCATGAAAGTGATGTACTTCTTAGGCAATTAACTATTGAAGAAATCTGTTGGTAAAGCACAAACTAGAAGCTCGATCCAGCGCTTCATAAGACGGAACAAAATCTAAAAGACAAAATGTAAGCAAAATTATCAAACGCGAATATATGAAGACCGTAATGAGGTTTAACTTTCCCAGGAATACAGCGAGCCTCACCTCTTATTACTTTTCGAGATGTATCTCGTATCAACCGATGTATCTTCGTATCAACACATGTATTGTTTAGATACGACGGTCTGCACACAACTACTTCGTGGCACGTCAACTTAAATTTGATTCCGGTTTCTAGACGGAACTGTCACACCGCTATATTAGCAGATATCGTTTCACCGAGCAGAGACTTGCAATTCCCGGATTCCGACTCTGAAATTCTATTCATAACCACTCCCTCGATGACCAACGCGCACGACGGCGCGCGGCGTATGAATATACCCGCGCCCGAACGCAGAACGTTCGTGAAGCGTTAAACGCGCGCGCATGCGCGCATGCTGTAGCTCTGCTTTCGGCATCTTAGGGCTTGCGCACAATGGAGGAAATATTAGGAATAGGAATAAATATTGAATTTTAGATCGGTATTCATAGATTGCGTTCCGATATTCACTGCCAGTACTGAAAATATCACAATATATATATATATATATATATATATATATATATATATAATATTAAGGCACAAATTAAAAAGTTATTGTTTATTTATAAAAATAAAAATAATTTAGCAAAGAAGATAATTAAGTGACAGTTTGAGGCGAAAGGCGTACGAGCATGTTTCTCATAGGATGACGCTCCTGAGGCACAGCCGGTAGGCGGCTCGGCCGCTGAAACTCGAGCGGTGGTGGGGAAACTGTAGGCGTCGCCTTCGAAATCGGACCGAAATGTTCAACTAATTCCGAGCGCTGGTATAATGTATCTCAATTTGCGCATGCGCGTTGCGATTTTGGCTTTATATATTGAAGGGAGTTGCACTACTGTATATTGTGACATAGCACAGCCTTATTCTAGTTTATTCGTAACCGTTAATTTTTGCTGTGAAGTAACGCGGTCGGAAACAAGTTGGAGTGAACTCGGAGGGTACGATGACTACACCTTCGAATACCGGATTGTCCTTCGGCACACCGAAATCCGGTGCAACAGGTACGATAGACATTTTGAACGAAAACGTAAGCTAAAATGTGTTTTTACATTTTCTCCTAACTTAGGAAAAGTTGTACATACTTTAATGTGTTCACTTTTCAAGGACTCACCGGTTTGACTTTTGGTACCCCGACTACTATGGCCACTGGGACCGGTTTCGGCCTTGGCGGTGGCATAACCGCGACGACAACATCTATATCCACCGCATCAAGCCTACCGAGTTTCACGAATCTTGCAAGTAGCACAATGCCCATGTCCACGGCGACGGGGCTTTCATTCGATGCCACAAAAGCGCCGACGACCGCGGCCACAGGATTCTCTCTTGCAACCACTACAACAGGTTTCCCTTTTGGTGTGGTCGGGACATCAAAACCTGCAGCAGGTATATTTTATTTTCTGGAGCAACAAAAAGTTCAAGCAAACGATATAAAAGAATAATATTTTAGTGTTAAGCAAATCATCCGGTCAAATTTGAAATTGTTAATTAGCATTCCAAAACTCTTAATTATGAGTGGACAAAAATCTGCATTGAAATATCCTTATTCATTAGATTTCAAATCTATTACATATATTAAGCCTGAGTATACATTAAATCAACTATAAAAAATAAACCTTTTGTTCTTCTTGTTGACGCGAGGAAGATATTATATAATCTTCATTCCTATTGTACTTTCAAGGATCCACTGGCCTGACCTTTGGTACTCCAAACGTCATGACTACTGGAACTGGATTTGGCCTTGGCAGTACAATAACAACTACAGCATCTGCAACAAGCATTCCAAATTTCAGTCTTCCTACCAGCAGTACAGCTGTGACATCTGCCACATCTGGGCTTTCGTTTGATGCCTCGAAAACAGGTACCACTACGGCAACCACAGGATTTTCCCTTGCGACGACTACAACAGGAGGATTCAGTTTTGGAGTTGGAACATCAACGACTACTTCTACCGGGTTTCCTTTGAGCAAAACAACTTCCGCCGCTATTTCAACAAGTTTAGCAGTACCTTCAACTCACACTTCCTTAGGTACCACTACAACGTAAGTGCAGTTTTCATATTATCAATTATAAAATCTTTTAGTTTATTTTTCGCTACTGAGTTCGTTTAATACTGAGTTTGTTCACTTAACTCAGTGAAAAATATTTTTTATTGCAGCGTTAGTTCTGCAACTGGTATACAACCAGGAGCTATTAACTTCTGTCAACTTGAAGAATCGATTAATAAATGGACTTTGGAATTGGAGGAACAAGAGAAGGTATTTGTGAATCAAGCGACACAAGTTAATGCCTGGGATAAATTGTTGATAACTAATGGAGAGAAAATAGTAACTTTGAATCAAGAGGTTGAGAGAGTGAAAATCGAGCAGCAGCAATTGGAGCATGAACTGGATTATGTTGTAAGTTATGTTGTACATATGTTTATTTGCATTTATAAACATATTTACACAGTTTAAACATAAATAAAATTTAACAAAATTTTAATTAATTTAAAATAATTATATCACTTAGGTTGGACAACAGAAAGAATTGCAAGAATGTTTAGTACCATTAGAAAAGGAGCTAGCATCTCTTTCTGTCTCAGATTCTGATCGAGAATACACTTATCGTCTGTCTGAAAATCTCGACACGCAGTTAAAACGCATGTCAGAGGATTTGAAAGAAATAATAGAACATTTGAATGAAGCAAATCGCGCTCAAGATTCGAGCGATCCCATTGTTCAGATTGGAAAGATTTTGAACGCGCATATGAACAGTTTACAATGGTTAGACCAACAGACAGCTTTGTTAACTCAAAAAATACAACAGATCGATCAAATGCATCAAAGTTTCAGGCAAGAGAGCGAACAGAATTTACATTTAGCTTACAATTAGCTGCCGGCTCATTTTATATAAACTTGTAAGAATATTTTTTGAGTGGCGTATTATTTAATGAAAAGTCTCAAGTGTGAATGAATATGATGTATGAATGTGAAAAATATGAAAAATATACATATATTTTACATTTAACTAATACATTAGAATATCTTCTTTTTTCTGTTCAAGAAGCAATAGCTGGCATAAAATAATGCATCTTAATATGATCTCCTACATCTAGAGTTAGTTTTATCATCTTCTCATGCAATAAGTGACACTTAACGCTATCCGGATGAAGAATGTCCCAACCTAGGAATGTGGCGAGTTTCTTGGTACTGACAGTAGCAGAGATATCTCTATCCTCTTGTTCCTCTGTACTTTCCCAGACTTGCAAATCCTTGAAGTGGCTGGATACAGTAGCGTAATCCACAGTGATTTTTATAATCAATGTACCACATTTATTAGTAATCACTGTTAGCTGAGAACTCATATTTTTCATCCTTTCCACAATGTGTCGTAAGTGCTTGAGTTGTGGCATTTCCAACGAAATCTGGAACAAAATTTTATTCTTATTAGATGATAGAAATACAGTATTCATAATTTATAGAACATTTATTATTAGAGAGAAGAAAATTGTTCTATACATTTCAATAGTTAATTTACATGTCTTTGTCCAATAATTAATTCTGAATTTTTATAAATTTTGAATTTTGTCAATTTTGAACTTTTGTTCCTATTTATAAAGTTATATATTTTTCAAGTTAATCAATGAGTCCAAAATGTTCTATGTTTTTAGATTATGTAATTAAAACATAAATTTTTCTAACAGAAAAGATAATTTTCCAAAATTCTTATATTCCCAGTAAATTATTAAAGTAAAGATTCAAGAGAATATTCTATTTTTAGAAAGTAAATAATTTAAAAGATAAATTATCAAAAATTTCCATTTTTTCTCATTCATTATTATACTTACGTCAAATTCAGAAATATCTGGCATTTTGTGTTCCGGCCACTCCTTGCGAGGTATTAATTTCACCGGAACATCATGCACACATTGTCGCGAATCAATGCTAGCTACAGAGGACAGATCAATCTCAAACGTTAGACAAGGTTGCTGTTTGTTTGTCAATTTAATTTTCATACTTCTCGCCATTGCTTTTAGACTATTTAAGCTTCTAGCAAACATGGAAGCATTGAATTCCAAGTAAATCTCATTTTCCTGCTCAGATACCCCGTTCATAATATATTCTATGAAAAAGTACTGCTGTGAGAGCACTGCCCAAAGAACAGGTATGCGTTCGTCACCAACATTAAAACATAATTCGTCTGGTGTCAATTGTAGCACGCAGTATTTGGCCATTCGAGATATAGTGTTAACAATACCTGAAAAATACAAAAGAACATTCATAGTAGTCAATAAATTAAAGAAATCAAAGACTAAACAGTTGTATATGATAATTAACTTGTGATTAATTCAATCGACAATTTATTTAATAGAAAAGTCAACAAGTCGGTTAAAATCAACAATATTAATTAATTCCTAATCTTTAAGCTTTTAAGCTTTTTTTGAAAAAGATTCCGGATAGTGAGATATTTAAACCTTCAAACAAATTTTTAATTATCACATGATCGAGGCTAGATAACCTCAACAAGGTTAGAAATACGAAATTTTTAAACTTTACTTGTAAAATCTCGCATGGCACCCGCATCCACCATTCTGCATCTAAATTTCATTTTTAATTAAGTCATCCGTTTATCGTTGATACTTATTTTATTTGCGAATGTCGAAGGATAATCTAAAGGCTGCGAAATTGGCGCGAAAAACTTGCCGGTCACACATGTTGCCGAGTGACATAGAATGATACAGGATGATGACATAACATTTGGTGTCCTTTTCATCATCTAAAACATTTTATTTATACACGTTTAAGTATAAACGTGCAGAATGAGATATGCGAGATAGAATTAAAAACCATTATGCAGATTTTATGCAGATTCACACAATCGTCAAAATTTAAATAGTTCATAATTTTATTCTTATTATTATTACTAGAATTAAAAACATAAAAAGTTACACCGAGATTAAAGCTGATCTATACTGATAAAAATAAATGAACATTAATTGATTAACTTATCCGGCATTAATTTAAAGCGAACAATTAATTTTCAATTCTTTCCCTATATCATATACAGCAAAAATTTTTTAATAATTTACGCTAAGAAAATATTACAGTTGTGATAAAAATTATTAACAGCGGAGCCAAGTGTTGTTTAGATCGAATACAGCTATCGAATGAGAGAGATATCTTTCTTGAGATATCTTGAGATGCTTTTCTTGTTACTGACGATAATGTAGGAACTCTATTCTAAGATTTTACCAATCGCGCAGCATGGGGAACCGCGGGCTGGACCACGTGACCGACCGGGGCTGATCTCCGCGTCGGTGTGACACTACGGGAAATTATCCTGCGCGAGATAAGTGTCTCTCGGCGTCGCGGGAAGTAATCTACCCACATCTCGTAACCCCGTCTGTCAAAGATTCGGAAAAACCCGTCGGCGTTACGTGACGTTCGCGAGATCGCGTCGCGCGTAGACGACGCTGCGTACGAGCGATCGGGATCGCCGATATCCGCGTGTCGGGAGTGTTCTACGTGAGGCGCGGGGCAAAGGGGTACTCGAATACCGGCGAAGTTTCTTACCCCGCATCGCACGTCACGATTGTGCCGAGGGTGAGAAACCGGCCATATTGTTTAAATCGCTACGCGTCCACCACTCTCCATCACGCAGGTTATTACGTGATATCTCGGCACGGATGTTCACCCCGAGACTATGCGGCGCTGAGCAATATGTCTTTCGGTAGAAAGAGGTGAGTGATATTATAACGCGCCTTTCACGTAAATAGAGCGCGACTCGCGAAGTTGCGTCTTAAACGCATCTCTCTTTCTCCTTCTCTCTCTGCAAAACCCTCTTTTTTCACGTTTAAAATTAGACAAGTCTATATTCGAATGTTTTCGGAGAAGAGACAGACGGTCGAAATCTCCCGGAGAGGTGACAGATTCACTTTGCGACCACACGCTTCTCTCCGTCGTCCTTTTTTTTAAATATATATTTTTGGCGGGAACGAGCGTGGGAGAGCGCGCGAAGTCGGAGCAACGCGTGGGCACTCGCGCGGCACGCAGCCATCGCCTTTCGCTCGTGAAGCCGCTTTATCGCAAGGGGTACGAGGATGAATTTCCATCTCGAAAGATCTAGTCTCGAATGACAGTCCGGATAACCATGCGTCCAATCTTCTCGCGTGCATCACGCGGGCACACCGAACCGAGAGATTGATGCACGCGTCTCGTTTCCTTGTTGCGTCATTTGTCTCGCTCGCCGTGAGGACTTTGTACGTGAGGAGGGAGGATTTGGAAGAGCGACAATAACATTCCCGCGTCTTGCGTCGAGGTGACTTCGACGACGCTCGTCAATACTTATGAGGGACTTATTATTGTCGCCCAGCGTTTTGTTTCCAGTCACCGAACACGGCCAGCTTCTCGATTATCTCTGTATAAGATAAAATTTCAAGCCTGCAATTTTCCTTTTTTTGTATAATCTGAGCACAAGAACGAGGCTAAATGATTTGATCTTGACAAAAATTATAATAGAATTAACATAGTTTTCAATTTCTTTTAAAGAATTTCTTTTAAAAACTGTTTTAAAGAATAATTTTACGATATAACACATACATTTTTACTTTAATTTTTTTATGTGAAATATGTATTGATTAATCACGCACTTTGATTAATCAAGTATATTTGTTATATAGATGTGTCCAATACAGAAAATTTATATATTTTATTTCGACAATTTTTCTGAATTTGTTATTATATATCGCATTATTTTTTTGTACCATCTCTTTTACAAAGCTGCAACATATAATTTCCGATCTCACTTGTTCGATAATATCCATTTTTTTATGCGTTACTTGTCCATTCTCATCGATCTCGGCTTTCTTATTCTTGTATCCAATAACCGAAAGAAGTATAGAATAACGTACAAGAGAGACATCGATAAAAAAAACGGTCAACTTTCTTCTTCGGGTTACTGCAGAAACGCCTTGGGTAATGAATCATGAATCAGTTGATAAATTCGATTGAAGATTGTTTTAAAACGCCTTTGATCTTCGATGAACTTCGATGTAGATTAACTTTAATCTCAGCTTAATTTTTTCTAATTCTAAAAATTAGAAAAACATGCTTTAATTAATAGAATTATTTAAAGCAAAATTTTCGACTATGTAATTTATCAGACAAATTTATATATATTATTTATAGTTATAAAAACTCGTTAATATATGACAAACATTGAAACATTAGACATTAAACATTGACTCTAATTAGAAAAGAATTTCCCATAAATAAAAAAAAATTTCTCTTAAAATAAAAGACCAAGTTGAAGTTTTGAGAAAATAAATCTAAAAGACTGCCCTTTAAAATAAAGGACATATGGTATCATCGTATCTATATGTCAAACTATAAAGGATAAAGGATGATTATATTCACGTTAACAAATTCTAAGTTAATTAAATTAAGCATGAATTCTCGGGGAGGTTCGGATTTCGTCAATTTCGATGCTTCAGGTCTTTCGCGCGTTTTTATTTTTACCCCGTAAGAATATCCGTCCATCTCTCGGGACATCTCTCGCAAAGCAGGGCGATCCCCCTCGTCCCGGAACATTAGTAGCGCTTCCTACTTATCAATATTAAGTTGCCCGTTGAGAGATTGGTTGACGTCATCCCGCGGGTTCCAGTGTCCCGCATGGCAACTGCCAGACAGGAGACAAACGCAGACGTTTTACGACCACGCGTGTATCGCCGATCTCTCCTCATGGTCGCGAATACGTCGCACACGCCCCTCTATGTTGTGCCCTGCCGCGCTCGGTTCGTGCCCTTTTGCACCTCCCACGTCCCTCTTTTCTCGCCGGTCCGTCCACAGGCTTATTCGCGCGTTTCCCGCCATTATTCGCGCAGGAAGATCGTAGAGGAAGAACTCTTAATCTTGCGATCCTCTGCGCATTTAATATCTCCACTTTGCGTCTGTTTGTTTCAACATGATTTTCCAATTTTTTGAATTTTTTGAATTTTGAATTTTTATATTTGCTTTTATTTACAATATTAATCTAACGATAGGAGATTGATAAAGCTGTGAAATTTATGAATATAAGACAGTCTACGAAATAGTCATAAAATGGGTCAAGTGAACCCAGAGGAATACCGTTAAAAACCGGTTAGGAATGTTGAAGAATTTTAATCGAACTATACGATTGCTTCACAAAAGTCTCATATTAAGTCTTAAAATGATAATAGATAATTCTAAAATAATTAAGTAGATAATAGTTTATATATATAGAAATTAAAAACTACAACAGAATATATACTATCTGGACAAATTTGAAATTCTCGGGGATTTATTTATATCTTATAAAAATCAAGGGATTTTCTCTGAAAATTAGGGAATTTTTTGAAGTTGCTTTTTCTAATATTTTGCCTTTACATTATTAATCGTTTACCGACTGAATTGTTAATAACAATGGACTCATCTATTCTAAACATTAGAACATATCTGATTTTACAACTAACATTCGTTTAAAGACGATTTCGTATTAGATGCAATTTTATTGAAGATATTTATTTTAATAATTTTATAAGAATTTTATAGATTTATAATTTTCTTTTTTCCAAGCAGACATCCTCTAAAAGTTCATAAAAGAAAAAAATCATCTCACGAAACGTATGCTCACTGGTAAAACGCCGCCTAATTGACGAGTCAACGAAATTGTTGCGTAGTAAGATGACACTCCTATCAACGGAGATCCACGTGACGAATGCTCGAGGTTGACCTCTCGATGTCGCCGACAACGTCGGCGCTCATCTCGCGCGCACGCGCGCGCGCGCGCGCGGAAACAAACGAGAGACAGCTGCCCCGTTCATAGGAACAGAGGCGGACGAGAGCGACGACGAACCCTCCTGGTTTGGCCGGCCCCGTCTCTCTTTCACCCGTCGCACGGATGCGCCGCGCTATTCAGGGCACGGCGCGGCGTGTTCGAGAGCGCGCGGGGCGGGGATCGACACCCGGAGGGCGCGGAGCGACGCGTCCCTGCATGTGGCTCTTTAATACGCCGGGCTCATAATATACAAATTCGATGCCGGTCCGGAAGGATGTATGCCATGGCATCCAGGATGTTGCTCACATTGCCCATCATTCTCGGCAAAAGAAAGAGCACCGACGTAACCAAACGTAATTTTTCGAAATCGTTTGAAATCGTCCTCGCGATTCATATTTTTGTATAAATTAAAGGATGTTAAAATTAAAAGTAATTTAATAAAAAATAAGAAGCGAAGTCTTGTCGAGAATGTAGCGTAACGGAGTACTTTGGTCGTATTTCTATCATTATTTGGTATCTATGTTTATGTTCCATACAATACCCTAGTAATGTCATGTAATATTTACATACTTGACACAGTTGGTTTATTCTGATGTTGGAATCGTTCTGTCAGAGTTTTGCCTTCGAGTGCCTTTGTAATTCGGAAAACATTGCACTTGCGACTCCATGCTCGAATGCTGAGCTCTTTCACAGGTGTGATTAGTAGAAGAAGTTCAGCCCTCAAAAAAGGGAAACGTTCCTCTACATGACTAAAATGACTGAACGTTTTCATGTTTCGCACGTAAATCTTTATTTTTTGAAATATTACATGAAATTTCACAGGGAGTCATGATTGTTATAATCTTCCGTGACTTTGTACGGTCGGCAAGGAGTCCCGTTTTAGTGCTTTGGCTACAATAAACTTCGGCAATTTGCAGACACGTTGGACATTAATACCTTCGAAATTACGGGGTTACTACTTACGTGTATGCACGTACCTCGTCCAAGTTGGTCCGAGATAATCAAATTCGGTCACAAACGTTCGAACGCTGTACGAAAGGCGGACCAAGAATTATGATATGACCAAGAGGAAGAGAGAAAGAGAAAAGAGAAAATTATTACTTGCGAAAAGAAGGTAGAATGAAACTTTCAACGAATGAAACTTTTTTTTTTTTTAGAAATGGCATTCAAAGTTAATACCCTCTATGTGCTCGTAAAATTACAATCATTTAACTACTAATTAGACAGCTTATAAAAATTGTAATTATATTTCCTATATATTATAAATATTTTTCATTTTTCTAAATAAGATTGAAGGTATCTGGAGTACCGGTCCGTCCAACAACGGCGCACTACACTGACAATTTTCAAGGAAAACTACAAATTTTTCAAAAATAACAAATGATTCACAAAGCCTACAATACCAGACAATTGTCCATTATATGAAGTTCTCCGGATATATTTTTGCCGACAAGGGTGGCGGCCGCTGGCGGTTCTCAGCTGGATGGACCATCACGATTCGGCACTCTTCTTTTTATCCAAATTGAGAACCCGGAAGGCGAAGGCCCGGGCCTCCGCCATGTTCTCCGGTGAGGAAAACCTGTCCGTGTCGTGAAGCGACCTGCATCCAATCCGCCGACCGTATCAGCATGCCCGTGTACCTGTGCTCGGCGTTGGTTCTTCGTTTCTTCCTTCTACATCGCGACATTCTCTCTCTCTCTCTCTCTCCCTCCCTCTCTTTTCCTCCTGGTAGTTTCTTCTCGGAATCGGCCGGAAGAATGCTGCCCGCCCGGACGCGTTCTTCGTTCTCGCGGTTGCATACATACATCGCGCAGGAAGTCCTTTCTTCCAGATTTTGCATATCCTTTCAACTTCGACATATGCTGTTCTCAATTTCGAAGCTGTGTCTTCTCGGTTTCAGGACGAGTCACGCGACGTATCTCTTCTTCGCGATATCTCTTCTTTTCTTTACCTTTCTCCAGCCTCCAGGTCTTCCCGATAATAGCGCATAATAGCGCATGAATTTTGGATTACTTAATGCGGAGTTAACACGTATTTTGAGATAATGCCTATCTAAACATTTCCTATTCAATCAATTAGAATCCTTTTACGAATCGAAGCTTATTTTTAACGAATGCTATTCTTGTTGACAAATTGTTAGATAAGAAGAAAAATATTTAAAGAAGTATAAAACTTTTGATAGAGTATAAAAATCTTAATTTTTAAGTTTAATTTACTGTTTGCAAGAATTCGGTCTCGCCGAAATTTCGTCGTGTTTTTCATCCTTGGTATTCTTCGAAGCGTGACCCGTAGAACGATTTTGCACCATCGATTCGCAATTTCTTTGCTTCGGTTCGTCAAGGAATCGATCGGTTCTCAGAACACGAACGGCGTGATACTGCCGAGATCTTGCGGCTTATTCCGGAGTCCGCAGCCCTTCCTCTCATTTCCTCGTCTTTCTCACGTTCTTCTTCCTCGTCAGGAATCGCCACAATCTCCTCTTTCTTTTTTTCTTGCCTCTTCTCTTTCTTCCTATTCTCCTCCTCATCTTCACTCCGCCTTTCTCTTATTTTTCTCGCTGTACCTCACCACGTGGGTTAAGCGACCTAAGGTCCTATTTACATCGTGATAAGTTACATAAAATTTAGCAACGCCCGATATTTTAACACATTATTTCAACCGCAGACGTATCATTTCATTTTTTGCTGCCCGAAGATCGACTGGTCACGAGTTCAATCTTAGACAAATATACAATTCGAAGCATCGTAGAAAATAATTGAAGATTACCATAGTTTAACTTTTTATTATACAATTTATAATAATGTTTCGTTAATTTTAATTTGTGTGAAAACGATCTGGAAACAGACTTTTCTGTATAAAATATTATAAAATATATTAATAAATAAGATAGCTTTGTTACTTTTGTTATTTCTCAGAAGAGAAATGTCAATTTCAACGTGATAATTAAGTGCGGATTATATCGTAACTCTGGCATTAAAAATATTAATAACAAACAAATAGAAAACAAGTCACAGTTTGTAAGTCACAGTTTATAAAATTATTTGCTTAGATTATTGATTTCAACTATTCTTTTATTTTCTGTAATTTCTGTAATTTTCTGTTCTGTAATTTTCACTTTCGAAAAACACTCGCGAACAACAGTGTAGGCATAGTCTAAGCATAAGCCGTAACACCGAATCCATGGGTCCCAAGGTATGTACCGTTATTAAAGTACATTCCCACAAACAAAGCGCTCCTTTTATTTTACACGCATCATCAAGGCGTTCAGTTCCCTCGCTTTTTTGCCAAAAGAAAAATACCCCGCGTAAAATAAATTTACAAAATGAAATGAATGCAATATTATTTTGATTTTTTATTATTGACGATTAAAAAAAAAATCACTATAGAAGATCTCTTTAAATTCTCTTTAAATCAGATCTCTTAAAAAGTTGCTATCGATTTTCAAGTTACATAAAACGCAAAGGAGAAATTTTTAACATTGTATTACGATAAATGAATTTAATTAATTATGTGTAACATTTCCGTAATTTTTTTTTTTTCTTTTGAAAGGAAAACTCAACTTTACAATTTACAATTTAACTCTAGAAGAAATTCATTAATATTTGAGACTTTAGTTTCATTATCATGCTTTTCCTTTATAAGATAGGAATAGTTGAAATCAAATTTAGACTCGGAGTCGACGCGGGACGGGACGGGCTTGGATGGATTTTTTATCTTAATACTTTTCTCTCGGGCCCTTTCCTTCCTCTATCGCGTCGATTGTTACTTCACAGAGGCATTAGGTCGCGCGCGTTGCGTCGTATCGCCGCCTCTTCCCGGTCGATCGTTTCTGACCGATTCCTTCGTGTACATTTACTGATGAAGCACGTATGCATGCGCATATGTGTGGAACTTCACAGGGACGACCGGCGCCTTCGTGCCACCTCACCCTTCGAGTCGAGATGGTTCCCTCGTGCGCGTTCTCTCTCTTCCTCTCCCCCTCCCTCCCTCCCTCCCTTCTCTTTCTCTGTCTCTGTTTCTCCTTTCTTCCTGTCTCCCCTCTCTCCGATCGTCCTTTTCTCTCCCTCTGGTCGACCCTTTCCCTCTTACTCGCTGCGGGATCCAGCGTTAGACCTGCCGCTTGCTGTTGCTGCTGCTGCTGCTGAGAGTCTCTCGGCTAGTCATCGCCAGTTCAGACTCGACCGCCGTTCAGGGAGGATCGTTCAGCGCGACACTTTCCGACGAATCCCCGAGTGTTGCCGCGTAGTGTGGTATCATCCCCCCCCCCCCTCCCAAGACGGAAGTGTTTTAGCACGTAACTCTCAGCGAGAAAGGGAGTCCTCTTCTTGTGCATCGAGACGCGAAAGTGTTGAGACGTCATCTCGTCCGCGTGTATATATATATATATATTATCGTTTCGTCATCCGCGCTCTCGAGGATCGACGGGGGAAGTGTGAGGATAAACGCGGAAGAAAAGGCGCGCGTTTTCGAGAGGAAGGCAGAGGTAGAACGCGCGCGAGAGGGGAAGACGCGGAGGTAGAATGCGCGCGGACCTCCGCTCGTAGGGCTCTCCTTTCCCGAGGGACAGAGGAAAAAGCGCGTAAACATGACCGCGTGAGACCGCAGATTTCCCTCTCGACGGCGAAACCCTCCGGTGACGGAGACGCGCGCAATGGATCGCGACGTTACCGCGTGCAGGCGGTAGTACTCGTAAGCCGGGGGTGCTTCGGAGTATCTACGCGGGAGAGAGGATATTGTCGGAGGGTTGCACTTTCTCTTTCTCTCTCTCTCTTTCTCTCTCTCACTCTCACTCTCTTCGGTTCCCCCGCGTTCGCCGTGGAACTACCGTGCGTCGCTTATGATGGATATAATTCCGAATGAATTGCTCGTGCAGAATGGATTGCCGATCAACACCGTGGAGATACCGACCACCTATCACTCGTCCTTCTACTCCCCACCGGTTACAGAAGCGTAAGTAATCTCACGCTCGCGAGGTCCACGTATACGTGTTTATTTATCTCTGCTCATTTCTTGTCGCAAAGGGTACCTACAGATTAAATCGTGGATCGACCTACGGATCGGTCAATAAATAACACTTGTTGTAACTTACAGTACTTCGCGGGTTTGTATTGAGAGGTGGAACGATGGACGGAGTTAACTTATTACATTTATTTTCGGAAATTTATTTCAGCCGAAATTAAATGAGACGAGGAAATGATTGAATTTTCATGTGTGAATGTTTTCATGAAGTTCTGTATTGTCAAAACTCTGTTCTATCCTTCAAAAAAAAAAAAATCTTCCTCATCTGTTGCTTTTATTGCTTTTTCGTATCAAGATAAATTCGTATACCATAAAAATGAAATGTGGAGCGATAATTGTAATTTGTAATCTATATTTTTTTCTATTTTTTCAAGATATCAAAGATAACAAAAATGTCACGAGCAAAATATCACTATATTTTGCTATTCGCGGATGTATTTTTATTATTTTTCAAAAATAGAATAACTCAAAAATCTTCGATCGCTCTCTTTCATCGCTCTCTCGATTCGTCGCTACACAAATATAGCAAGCGATAAGTTTTAGTGTTATCTTTTGAAATTCTCTTATGTGCGTGCGTCTCGTGAAGAAAATCAAGCGCGACAGATATATCACGATAACAAAGTCCCTTGGATCAAATATTCAATCGCGAGGGACTTTGTCGGTGATATCGCATATGAATGTAGGGACTGAGAAAATATGCGTAGCATTCCAACAACGGAAGTATACGCAATGTTGATATCAAAGGATGCAATGTTATCGCAAAAGAGATTGTGTAAGGCTGGTCTCTTAACGCCAATTTATTCTTTCATTAGCTTGATGTGCGTCTTCAAATGCCGCGTTTAACATTTTCTACGAAAAATTTGAAATTTAGATTATAAATATTCGGAATTAATAAATACTAACATTCAGAAATGAATAAATCATTGCGATACTTTATCTCGCATTTTTATCTTTTCGTAGTAGTTGCTCGTTTTCATTTGTTCTTCTATTCCGTTTTGATTTTTCCGATATTCGCTAATTATATTTATGAATTTATATATGAATTTATATAAATTCTGAAAATTTTTTATTCGTGGATTTTTTTAATTTTTTTATTTTTTTATTAAGTAATGAAAGACAATTATGATCTTATGCATTATTTTACAATATTTCTAAATTAATATCACGATCAAAATAACTACATATTATTTTTTGTATCTCATTGATAATTTAACAACGCATGTCCAATAAAATATTCATAAAAATACGATTCTCGTAAAATTTCTATTCATGAAAATTCTATACATCTCTCAAATATCTTAGCTAATACATACAAAAATAATAAATCTCTTATAAATATATAATAATACAATAGAGAATGTAATCGGATGATTCTTTTGAACAGAAAAATTCTTTGATTAATTTGATTTGAATAATTTATCTTTTAGCGAATTCTTTTGAGGCAGGAAAGTCAGAAGAGAGATCATCATTTATAGAGTTTCAATTTCAAATGTACATAATTCTACAAATTATTTTTTAATTTCTTTAACTTTATGTTGTAAAATATGTTTTTGTTATATTTATTTGGTAAAAAAGCTCTTTATAATTAATTTTTTATTTTTGCCGATTGTTTGAAAACTATTATAAAAAATTGTTTCAGAATGTTAGCTTCATAGAACGGATGAGAGTGGAATTTATATTTAAATAATAAACATCATAACACAATAGGATTCTTATGTGTTTTTAGAAATTGTACTTTCTAAAATATACCAAAAGCATTATATTGCAATATTTATTCAAGCGTCATGTGCCTACTATCTTTTTTTCATGAATAGAAGAAGCTTCTACCTGCTATATGCAACCTTTCGATGGATTTCATTCATACTTTCGTACAAAGTAAAATAACTTATTACTATACTAGTCTATATATCAGCTTATAGACTAAATTATTTTGGCTTAGGTTAAGTTTATTTTGCGTAGGGTAAAAGATATTTTTATGGTAAAAATTGAAGAATAAGAAATTTTTTTCAAAAATTTGAGAGAAGTCCATACTACCGTAAACAAATGTCTTTTATTGACCTGTGCACATGTAGTATGTAAAGAAATATTTTAAGTCTATTAGATTTAAAGAGTTACAAAGGTCAACAATATTTTAGTAAAAATTGCAATTATTGAAAGAAAGAGATGGGGAGGGAGAGGGAGAGGAGGAGAGAGAGAGAGAGAGAGAGAGAGAGAGAGAGAGAGAGAGAGAGAGAGAGAGAGAGAAGGTAATTTATAAGGGATATTTCGAGTAGATTCGTTCATCAGAATATTCTGAATATTCCCTATTGCTTAAGAAGAGAACGAGGAGGAGAGGGAGGCTTGACAAGCATAAAGACGGATGGACGGACGTGGACAAGAAGGCTTGGTAACTTCTTCGTAGTTACTCGCAGCATGGTATCTAAAGGTATACGAGTATCATGCATGCTTTTGAACGCTAGTCGCTTAGTTCGAAGCTAAAAGAAACGGTGAGACGACTATTCGTCTTTTTCCGGCCGGTCGTCCTCGCAGGTTTACAGTCTCGGCAAGACAAAAAGGGAGCGAGAGAGATAGGGGGACTAGGTTGACTAAGGAGATTTAAACCCGGTTCCAGGCCAATTCTGTGATGGGAATTTGTGCAGCCTTTATTATGAATTTTTTTTTCTCTCTTTCTCTCTCTTTCTAGGCTCAATTCCCGGCTACATTTTTTCATTCGGAGAAAAGTATGTCTTGAAAAATATTAATTTTTGTTTGAACAGATAAAGTTATTTTTGTACCTGCGATGTTTTTCCATATTGGAAAAATAGTTTTGGAAATATTTGGAAAGAATTGGAGAGCGCTATCAAAATTCTGTTTTAAAATGCATAAATCAGAAATTCCAGTTGAAGTTATTAGAATTCAGTTTAAATTAAGAAAATTTCTGATTAATTCAATAAATTTCTGGTTGATTTAAATGGAAATTTGGTAATTTCAATCAGAATTTCTGATTTGTTCATTTTTAATGAGAATTATTTTTAAAAATAACGTTGTGCTCCGTTCAGCTCTGTGCGTCATTCATATGTCTACTACGATAAGTTTTTTTTTTATATAAATAAAATAAATATATTAATTTATAAATATTATTTGTCTTATAAAATATTTTTTATTTTATCTTGCATTTTTTCCGATATTATTTATTTATTACTTTTAATATTACGTATTTAATATTACGTATATCAATTTTTTAAGAAAAGAAAGTTTTGAAAAATTTCAAATTTAATAGTGAAAGTTTCCTTTCATGCAAATATAGGAAAAATTTCAAAATTTAGATCTAAGCGATCTTTGTGCGGTTTTTATGAACAAAAGAATGAAAGAATATTTTTATCTAGCAACAACGAAATGATCACGAATATGGATTTTAACAATTTTGCGATTTCACACTCAGCCGGGATCTCAGCCCGAGGGATCATTAAGTTTGCAAGTCAACTGCCATTGGGTGGTCATGCATTAGCATAGACTAGGAAACAAACGAGAGGAAAGAAGGATGTTAGCTTTGCAAACAGGCAGAGATATATGAATGATTTGTTCGGGATAGTGGAGAGGAATCGAGACATTTCTAAGATCTTTCATGTTCCGAGTCTTTTTCCACATGGCCGAAGTCGTTGGCCACGAGGCAGAAATGGCCATTGATACCACTATACTTATGATAATGATACGGGTTCTTCCTTCCGAAGTAAACCGCTCAATTTGTGATGGATTTAGCTTGTAATTGTCGAGGCACGAGAATATAAATTTCTTTGAAACTGCTACTTATATTTCTGATTTTTAATTTTTGCGAATTTTTTTTTTTTTTTTTTTTTTATAAAAATATATTTTTATACTTTTCACATTTGTAATTAATCCTCATTAACCATTTATCTTTAATGACTGTTACGAATCGCTGGATATACGATATTTTCACAATAGCAATCATCAAGATAGATAAAACAAAAAGATTTCTTCTTTTACTCTGTTATAAACTTTGCGAATTCTCATCAGTCATACATCACTTGCGCGCCTCAGGGTCTCTATAAATAGATCGTGTATTATTGTATGTTGTACCCGCGTCGTGTGTGGTCTCTCACCGGAGAGCCATCCTTCAGCCGCGTTCTCGGGGGGATTTACGAATGTCGATGGAATCGTTCCTCGCAGTCATTAGAATTGAAGTCAACGTACGAAAGGACGTTTCTTCAATTGTCCGCGCGCGTTGTGATCTCGGGCATGCGATTAAATTTCTCGTGTTCTACAATCGAATTTAAAACTGAATCGCACCGGCGTCTGGACAGCTGCCGGTCGTTACCCTAAAATTTCGTCGAATCGGACCGTGTGGGGCGACCAGAAAAAGCCACCCCAAAACGTCAAATAACAAATTTTGAAGGGGGTTGCCGACGAGATTCGCGACCGGGCCCCTTGAGGAGGCTTCTTTTAAGATGGGACGGACCGCGGCCCTTCGACTCTGCTCTCGCAGCCCGTTCTTCTTTTCATTATGCTTCGATATCGATTTGGCGCACTCCGGGGCCGGCGATGCCAATCGGCAGGCTGCAAGGGCGAACTTGATTTTCAGCATCTGCTTCGAGTAAAAACGCTCCGTTTAATAATCTCATTTAGCGAACACCGTATCAACTTTCGAAGGTAGGCGGAACGTTCCACATTTATTATAATTGACGCGCGAGCAATTTGTCGCAGTACTCAAGATTAGGTGATTATTCAAATTCACTAAGACGCCATGAAACGCCAAGATATAGAAAAAGATTAAGTATCAGATATAGAACAAAATAATATATATCTTTTTTTTTTATACATTACGCTTTCAATCAATCGCAGAATTAGAAAACTTTCCTCGTCGTTCTCCAATATTTATTCTTTGAACACATTCTTTCTGACGAATCGCTTTCTATATTATTATATGTAATATCTCCTATTCACATCTTAACAATCTGTCACACGAGAGATCGAATTTGAGATAATTTCTGCGAGAGATTTTCCTCTCGCTCAACGATCCGTGTAATGATACAAAAGATCGTGTTGTGTATGAACTATAGAAATTGTAATCTAATCGAATCGTAAAACACATACGGCGCGGATCTTTGGCCTATGTAGACTTGATTCCCACGGTGGAATTAAAGATTCACGAGTGAAAATACCCATCGCACTTGTCATGGGAACGAGCACCGGGTGGCTCGTCCGATGTACAATCGCCTCGCAATGGGCACGGGGGTAAAAGGCGTGGTATATGACGACAAGGCGCACCTCGACGAACGAGAGGGATGAAACGCGCGCGCACGTTGCCGAGGGTCTTCCCGCCTTTTTTTCCACGTCACGGAGGGGTGATGGAATTCGTCTCGTAGACGCATTCACCTTATACGTAACACATATTTATTTTATATGTGATGTGAGAGAGAGAGAGAGAAAATGTAATAAAATAAATATAGCAGTGAATGACCGGTTAATATATATTGTTATATATAATAATACGAAGAGGGAAGGAGATTATAAAACAAATCAACCTTTTATAGAATGAAAATATTCTTTTATATAAATTGATTTTTTTATTATGTGATTAGGCTTAAATTTTTCCAAAATTTTTTATTTATGAAAAAATTAAAGCTGTTCGAAATTAATTACAAAAAATTATCAGATGATATGAAATTAGCTTTGTGTATATACATATCAATTACTAATTTATTAAAAGTCTCGTTATATTATGATCGCGAAAATAAATCGAGCCTCAACGATGACGATATTCTGATTTTTATTACAGTGCACAAATTTTGGTCACGACGGATGCGGATGAATATTTAATTTCTAACACACGAATAAAGTCTTCATACGCGCGCGCGCATGTACGTACACAACGATACACCGTAAACCTGTATTTTTGTACAACCCCACGGGAACGAGAGGAGCGCGATCACTCGATTATTATTGCCGGCGCGTAATACGCACATGCTTATGCCCTGCGTCGGTATGAGTCACACGATACACACACACATACACACACACACACACACACACATACACACGAGACGTACCTCCTCACATGTGCACGCGTCATATGAGAGCGGGTGCGCATGCTCGGGGAGCGTTCTATTATGGGGAAGTTTGATGGAGCGAGTGCGAGGGCATCGAGGCAGGTGGTAGCCAGATGTCTTTCGGTAAAGACTTCCACCCTGATGTCGTTGGCTGGCTGGCTGGCTGGCTGACTGGCCGGTCGCGTGTATATAAAGTGCACGTGTAGATAGATATATACGTATGCCTACCTATCCATTTATCCGGTCGTACTCGCGCCGTGCGTGTCTGAAACGGCGTGGCGCGCGAAACTCATCTCGGGGGCCCCGGGTATCTCGCCCCGTGGCCTTCCGCGCCGAGCGATGATCCTTCACGAATATTGCGGCCTCATTAAAAATACGGTACGCGCCGAGCGTACCTGGTCTTGGTTGCCGGGAATCTTCCTTCCAGCGATCTCGAGTCGGCCCCGGACTCGGCAAGAGACTTTTATATCGGGTGCCGTCTTCTCTCATGGGATCTTAATATTCAGGATCTTAATATTCGCCTCATGTACCTGTTACCGCGAATTAAAACGTCGAAAGAACATTCGTCTAGCGAGGAATAATCTCGCGTTTCAATTTCTCTGATGCCAAAATTTTATCTTGACTTTTACACGTCACGAAATTATTAATGGCTGAATTTTTTTTTTTCTTCCTTTTTCTGTAAAATAACTCTGCCTAATATTTTAATCGAAACTGGTTCTGCGATGTCAATAACCTTATGTGTAGTCAACCGTGAGAGCCGCCGGAGCCTTGTCTTTGGTGGCGAAAGAGATTATTGGAATGAAAAGAAAACTTGAGTCCTTGGCCACGGAATTTTTATGACGAGATCGAAAATACAAGGATTTCGATGTCGTCAGATGTTGCGAATGTCATGAACACTTAATTATATATCTTGAAAATGGTTTGCTAATTAGTAAGTTCGTCTTCTTTCTTTTAAAACGACAAACCGCTGTGCCCCCTTCCTTTTTATCCGGTAATATATTATTACGCGATATTCGATATACACCGCGACAATAGTTTTGTATTCCAGTCTGCATTTCTATTAAATTTCATTGTTTTTATTTTTTTTATTCTATTTTTTTTAAATAGAAATATAATCATTTTCTGAGCAAATATAATAAATATTATAATAAATATAACAATCAGCATTTTTATGTTGTTGATTAAGTATAAAAATATTTGAGATATAATTTAAACTACTTTCAAAAAAATATATTGATTTTTTTCTAAATAGTCAAATGCATAAGAAGTCGATATGTGAAAGTATGATATTTCCGAATTAAATTTCTATGTAATAATACCATTTTATCGAAAATGATAGTCTAATAATTATCATTTCACATTGTTATGCATTAGCTTTCATAATTAGGTGAAGACGATTCACCTATACGTCGACCAATACGAAGAACGCGGAAATGCTCACTCGGACGTAATACAGATTCTAATGTTTGCTTTGCTGGACAGCGAGCAATCGCAATGTGTGACAACTCGTGTCATCAGACACGAAATCTTCGACGCCTTGGCGCGGAGGGGGGAGGGAGGGGAAGGCAAGCGTCATCGTAAGCGCCGTATCTTGAGTGATCGCAGACGAGACAGAAGCGAGAGGGTGGGACTCACTGGGGTAGCAGCTGACGCCACAGCCATGAACGAACGCTCCCTGGATTCATACACCTGGTCCCAGACACTAGAAAATTGACGAAAGGATCAATTGTATTGCGGGCGTCGCACGCGACCAACGCGACGGCGGGATCTGTATTTGCGTTGACCCAATATTCCATCCTGTTACGCGTGCCAGGGACATAGCGGCGTACAAACTTGCACATTTCGTTCGATAAGGCTCTTATAAAAGCCGATATCTCGTATTTCGATAAAGAATCTTTTCACAAAACGGCGAAGGCAAAAATTCGAAAAGCGAAGTCAAAGCATCTGAATTTTTTATCGTGGAAAATTTGGAGCAAAATGGCACAATTCTAGATAAGATTTGAATCCGCTTTTCGAGATTCAAATATTGGTAATCTTGAACTCAAGCTACGTGGAAAATTTCTTCTTGATCAGAAATAAATTATTTTCTGTGCAAAGATGAATGTTCTTTCTTGAAAAATTTATCTTACATTATTAAATGGATTTTTATCAACAACCTCCAATTCCGTTATTCTTGAAAGATATGATTATGTTAAAAGACCTATCATGTTAAAAGACCTTATTATATCCTGCTAAAATTTTAAAACTATCAGTTTTATTCTATAATTATTACTTTATCATCTGACAACAAGCAAATATTGATACAATGTTAGAAAAACATTCCTCGAATGTAAAGACACTGGCACGACGATGCGATAATTAACTCGTCAAACTCATCGAATTAATTAACGCCGACTCCATGAGGACTTAGCGCTTTTTTATTCGAGAAAATAGTCGAACTGCAGCTTCGAGCGTAGGTTTGTTTTGCCAAGTCGTAATCGTTGATCTTCATCGGTGAACTTTACGCCGTACGGAGGGACGCCTTGCACGATGACCTTATTGTTGCGTGACGTGCGACAGGCGGAAGCGAGGAAGTAAAAGAGGAAGGAAGGAAAAGGAGCTAAGGGCGCCCGGTGTGTCGCGAAGGCGAAATGAACGTGTGAGCGCTGAACGTGAACGGAAGAAGTGCGCACGAAAAAGAGGGGAAAGTTCGGAACTTTGGCAGATGTCCATAGCTCGGCACGCACGGTACCAGGGCTTTCTTTCCCGTTCTCACGAAAAGTCAGATCGTCCGGTCCCGCGATATCGTTTTATTGTCTCTAAAATTTACCGACGTCCGTCGGTGCCCCCCATAAAAATCGCTTGCCTTTCGCTTTCATTCGGAAAGGTTTGCCTGACTTGTATCCCGGAAAACCCTCTACTCAACTTAATTTTATTATATATTATTTTTCTATCTAGAAATTTATTCGTTGATTAACAAAAAATAAATAATGAGCTCTATGAAGAATTGCCGGATCTTATTCATCGAATAAATGGTTATCTTTATTTTGAATTAAAAGCTAATTTTTGTAGTCTTTGTTATATATATCTTAATGAATATACTTTATGTATATTAAAGTTAATTGTATATTAAAGAAGCTCTTAATGAAAATAATTTTTGCACGGTGACAAAAGATATGCCGTTTATCTTCCTAGACAAGTAAGCAGCTGTTGGCGACACCTGCTTGTCGCCACTCGAGCAAAAGTCACATATAAGTTTACCCGGATATTTTATTTGCTAATTTATTGAAATAATGGAAGGATGAAAGAATTGTCATTATCATTGTCTTGTCATTTAACTTCTCGCTTTTCAAGAATTCTTCTAATATTATTCGAATATTACAGTAATTTTTCAGTAACGTCATCGACGAATAGTAGTGGTAACTTTTGTCACAAAAATTCTTTATGCAATGCGAATACTATAATACAAAAGGAACTTTCAATTATTTAAAGATTTCCAAGATCGTTTCTCTTCGTAGAAGCTACGATGTATCTTCCGATGTATTTTCGCGAATGATGAAGAATGTGGAAGTCTTTTCTAAACATTGCACGTGCCTGAAGGATTGGAATTCAAGGATGGCACGCCCGTTAGAAATTCTGAGAAGACGAGGGTCTTTACGTAACCTGCCGCAAAATTCTTGTGCTAATTGCCTAACAATATTCTCTTAACAAGAATTATTGGATATAGTTTCTTTATAACGAAGATATTGTAAAAATTTCAGATTCTCTTTGACTTTCTGATAAATTATCATTCAAATTATCTGAACGAATTTTCTTCGTTTATCTCTAATTCTATGTCCTCAAAATTAATTTTTATTGTTCTACGAAACATTCTGTAATGAGTTAAGAAGAATATTAAACTTAGAATGTATACAAATACATAACGAGCATTAATATTATTCTGACTGCCTCTATGGTTTGTCGATACATTCCATTGCATTGACACACCCTTTTTACTTTCTTACGACTGTACAAGGTTCTTAAAATATTCTCAAGAAGTTACTTGATATACAAATATACGTGCACCTGTAGAGAAATGATACTCGCAAATTAAGAAAAATTGCCAAGACATGATGCGATCGATATCTATCATATATATATATGAAATTGATTGTATCATTAATCGAAACGAGACATACAATTAATATCTTAACTGATCATTCCGTGTGTTGTGCTGATCATTTTGTAGTGTCGGTTTACAAACTTTGACGACTGATTTTTCCATCGAGATATGTTTGATAAAATGAAATTTTTCATTCCTCAATGTGATTAAGATCTCTCGAAAATTAATAGTCATTTATAGCAGATAGGCGTGCCGTTATGAAAGAGGTTCTTTCACTGGTAATTAAACGGGAGTGATGTTATTTTAGCCTGTTTGCATTCCATGGTGTTTAGGCCGCTCGCGATGACGTAATTTCGTCTCTTGTATCGTCTACGGTGCCCAGCAACCGTGCGACTTTAAATAAATAGGAGTCGAAGTCACGCGTATTCTACACGTAATTAATTATCATGGCAAAAGTTAATTTTGTTTTTAATAAAAATTACCTTTTACATCAAATTTCACCTTGTAAACACAGAAAAAATAATTTGAAATATTTAAAAATTAGGTCAGATTCAGATCTGAAAATAATTTTATTAGGCCATCAAAATAATTATTCGTCCAAATTCGTTTTGGTACGATATGAAAAAATCTTTGTATTAACATTATGCTTAACGTTATCCTTATTTTGATGGTCCAAAAGAATTATTTTTGGGTCTGAATCTGGCCAAATTTTGAGATGGTCCAACAAATCGTTCTTCCTGCATATACATTTTTCTTCCCTCGTATGACATTTGTGATGAACCTGATTGAAATGGGGGTCCATTAGGGGGGGAGGGGGGCGAAGATGTCTCCTCGATCGATGGCGCCCGGTATACACAAAGCAATAGGAGCGATAGGAAACCCCGGGCCATCTGCAGCACACATATGTTTACGATGCACGCATACGTCCGCGAGTACTCCACGTTGCTATCGTTGCATATAAGCTAACTATATCCTCAGTCGCTCACCCCGGACTCTCCCCAGCGTATGCAGCTGTTAGGGGCGAGGGAAAGGGGAAAAGGCGAGGGTGAAGCAGATTGCACGTACAGAGGAGCATTCTATATCGCCTTCTGTTCTCGGATGCATTGTTATTCGGCCGGACACTGCGCAGGTCTACCTCTGCGAAACTCACATCCCAGGGAAAATCAGAAATTTTAATTATTTATAATTGTCAACGTAATAATACGAGATACAGGATATTGAATCCTCCCCAAAAAATCCTAGATATTTTTTGGTAACAGAAAAAAAATGATTTTAATGATTTGAAATATTCAAAAAAATTTGGTCAGATCTGAAGACAATTTTGTTGGACCAATAAAATTATTTTCAGATTTATTATCTAGCTAATTTTTTAGATTACTTCAGCAAAATTATTCTTTCCGTACGTAAAAACAAAGGATAAGGGTAGTTTTTTTAAAACAAAGTTAAATTATTAATCATAATGCGCGTCGTTAATCTTCTATAACTTCTAACGTAGGGAATGAACTTCTGAAATTAATCGGGGAGGGTAGTTGGGGGAGGATGTCCTAATAAGGAAGTGCTCCAATTACCTGCGCACAAAACGTGACAGGAAGTTCCAAAGCGAGGGAAGATCAAGTCGCTCGTGACCGCAAAAACCGGGGTTTTCGCGGTCAGAGTTGCTTCCCGAATCCCGTAGTAGTGGCGAAATTAGGAGAGAACGGCGACGATAAAAGTTGCACGACAAAAAAAAAAAAGAAAGGAAAAAGGGAGGAAGACTCGGGGCAGGAAGGATACTCACTCACCCGTGATTTCCCGTCTCGTCTCAGCCGTTACTTCCCGGCAGATAGAAGATATACATGTTCGTTAAAACTTCCGTATTTGAGTTTTGTCATCGTAGAGTCCTGATTCGCGCGAGTGATTATAAATAACGTTACGGGAAGGAAGCCTCTCGTTTTCCTTGGATCCACCATATTATTAGCGATATACGTTTAGGAAGGAGCTTCGACAAAATCTAGTTTCCTACTTTCTCTTTCTTAACGAACATTCTCAAATTAAAATCTAAATATAATTTTGTAAATTTAATGGCGATATTTTTTTTAATAAAAATATCGAGATTATCGATTGTTATTGTTACAATTATTTACATTTGGCAACAGGAGCAAATCAAATATTACAATTGCGTTTTAAGGCTTTTGCAATTAATCAATATTTAGAGATGTTTGTAATTTGCTGTATATTTGAAGAATTATTCATTAAATATTAATTTTGTCTATAGTATTCATTTGACACAAGTTATCTCACGGCCACGATTGTTACTTGTCATTCCAGCTCTCGATCTGGTTACGATTCTAGCAGCGGCGGAGAATCTGACAACGAGTACAGCACGTTAGTTAGCCAAGCAGTTAATCAAGCACAAAATCAAGCGGAAAATCAAGTTCCCATTACTGTCACAAATTACGGACAAGGGAAACACATAAATAAAGGACGATGGACCAAAGAAGAAGTAAGTTCGTTATTTGTAATTAAATAATTTTAAGTTCAATTTTCTTCATATTGTCCTTTCAGAGAACACAATATTATGATTTATTCACTCATTTAGTATTTTATATCTTTGGCTTATCACAGCGGAATAATATTTTTTTTCTCAAAATATCTTACTTAATGCGAGACCGAAGGACTAAATTCGGATCTTTTGCTTAACAAATGACTGTTTTATCATCAAGCTATTTAATATCCCAGTTGATAAGTATTATTTATCACAGATATTTTTTGTCATGTTAATCTGTAGTGAATTAATCGATCTGTAGAGACAAAATTTTAGATATTTAATATCTATGTATTTTTTTATTACAACAAAATTAAATTTTCTTCCCCTCAGCGGATCTTCTAAATTTGATTTCGGCTTTATGTTTTTATACGCCAAGCGTATAAATATCGGCTACCATATCGCTTCCATATAGCAAGTTGAGGGGCAAGAGGACGAGGGGAAAACAATGAGCGTGTGGATCCCCCCGAAAAAAATGTCCACCCTTCGTACTTTCTACAAGCGAGTTGCGTCGCCGTGCCGAGAGGCAGATGCCTCAGTCACCCCATGAAACATAGGGGTGTACTTACACGGCTACACGTGGGAAAGCCTACCGAGGATCGATCGATCTCTCATGCGCTCGTCCTTCCTCGTTTTATGCCATTAAGGCGCTCGAATAAAATGCCATAGGCAAAACAGAACAAAATATTTTCACGTTTTTATTTGTAGCTTTTCCTCTTGCAGGACGCTTTATTGAAGCAACTAGTAAGCGGCGCGGAACAACTCGGCACTGGTTTGCGATGGGACATTATAGCCAGCCAGTTTCCAGATCGGAGCGACGTGCAGTGCCAACAGAGGTGGGCGAAGGTCGTGAACCCGGAGCTGGTCAAGGGTCCGTGGACGAAGGAGGTGGGCATTTGTTGCTAAAGATCCCCAGCGTCGTGCTTCATAATTTTTCTCAAGTTCCGTCAGTCATCGATAATCTTAGATATAAACGACTATGAATGTATACGCGTTTAGCACAATTTACACATAGATTGGGACTTTTTGACAGATTCGGAATTATTGAATCGTTTACAAAAATCAATATAATAAAAAAAAAATCTAAATTTCGAAGTTCAATCTATTCTGTATTCTCATTAGACGATTAGATAGAGCGATATCAATAACACGAGACGATTGTGTCGTATCACCGTTTCTCGATGCCGAATGCTGGGTATTGTAGCGTCGTTATACGGCACTGCACATACCACCTACACGAGGCGAATCGCATACAGACGCGCGGACTCTCCCAGCACTCTCTGTGCTTGCCGCTCGTCTCGGTGGGGTATGCAATAAGAAGAAGCTCGGGCCACGGTGATGCTGCGTCGCCGTGCCAATGCACTTGGCAACAGCCAAGGGCAAAGTAATGCGGCTCCGGGAATCGAATGCGCGTACGTGTGATTATGGCGTTTCCCACTGGTATTCCTTGAGATACCTGCTTGATATCTACTCACATGTCGTCCTATAACAAAACAGATTATTTATATGTTAGACGATAGAAGGTACGGGATATCCTAGGGCATAACTTTTTTTTTTTGAAACCGCATTTCTTTCCGGAATTCAAAACTGATTAGATTTTTTTTTATTATTAAAATTTATTTATAATTCTATTAAGGTATTTTTTGGGATATATATATTTCACTAATATATGTTGTCAAATTCTATAGGAAGATAACAAAGTGGTTGAACTTGTACAAAAATATGGTCCGAAAAAGTGGACGTTAATAGCGCGGCATCTTAAAGGCCGAATTGGCAAACAGTGCCGAGAACGATGGCACAACCATTTGAATCCGGGGATAAAGAAAAGTGCGTGGACGGAGGCTGAAGATAAAATAATTGTCGAAGCTCATCGTAGAGTCGGTAATCAATGGGCCAAGATCGCCAAACTCTTACCAGGCAGAACTGATAATGCGATCAAGAATCATTGGAACAGCACGATGAGACGGAAATATGAAGGTGATGAAGGCAGAATTACGACTAAAGGTACAATACGTGCAATGATAAAATTTAATATGCAATAATACCGTAATAATATATATATATATATATATAATATACAATATATTTTTTATTAAATTATACTTAACGTTTCCATTCATAATACTTGATAGCCTTGATAGAATACGATAAGAAATGGCCGAAACTTATTATACTTAGGCAGAGGGAAGAGAAAAAGTACACAAAGCATTACCGATACACTTCTTCTGGAAGATGACCAGAATCAGATGAAGGTTGCCTCAACTAGCGGCAATAGTTCGACGATAGCGGCGAATAACTCGCAAACTCTTAACATCCAGCAATTGGATTGGGTCAGAGGCTGGGAACAAACTCTAGGGGGATACCAGGATGCGCTGCAACTAAATAGACATACGCAGGACAGCGAAAAATGCGCGTTTCCGTCCAAGAGATCGTCGCGAGCGAAAATCGAAACAGTTTCGTCGTTACCTAAGTATATCATCTTTGAGATAAATATAAATGGCTAAGTGAAATTTTATCATGAAGAATAGTCTTTAACTATCTTTCTTTTCTTTTTCGTAGATATTTCAATCTGCAACAAATACAAAACGAAACTGGTTCGAAGAGTTCAGATATAAAATTGATACCAATGCCGGACTTGGAGGATATACCTGAGCAGCATGTGGAAAAGAAGAGCAGTCCGCCACCTATATTACGTAGACGCAAAAACGCGCACAGTTTGCTACAGAGGATAGACATTTCCGACAATGCGAATCAGTCGGATTACATCGTAACGGGTCAACAAGTGCAAACGGGAAACATTACTCCTTCGACTCCTATCAAGCAACTTCCATTCAGTCCTTCGCAATTCCTGAATAGTCTCAGTCCGGAGACATCCTGGCCACGCGCGAGTACCCCTAAAGCGAGCAGTCCTGGTCCGCTTACAACACCGCAGCCTACCGGTTTCCGACGAAGTCAAAATGGTATATTTTCTACAAGAACACTCATATACTCTACATTAAATAATTTATAATTTTTTATGGATTATACAATTTCTTAAGATAATGTTCACGTGTAATATTATAAAGTAAATTCATTCTATAAAAAGTTATTAGGTTTTTTAGGATTATTTTTTATTGTTATCATTTTTATAGACGGTAATACACCAAGAACACCGACGCCATTTAAAAACGCTTTGGCCGAGCTCGAGCGACGAACCGGAGCGGCACAGTTGCCTGCTACTCCTAGTCGTCTGGATGCTCTGACCGAGATAATAAAACAGGAGACCGACCGCGAGAGTCTAGTTGGAACGAGTGCGATTCATGAGCAAGACTCAGGTTATAGTAGCATGATACGAAGACGCGGTAAAGAGAACAGTGCACCAGGAGGAAAGCGCGCGCGCAAGGCTCTTTCTCAAGCTTGGGCACAGGACAGCTCCGACATGAGTTTTCTTGTGGAGACGCCAGTATGTTTCAGATAATTACTTGAGATAAATCATATTGCGTTCAATGACAAAAGCTATTAAATATTAGTTTAAACAAAATGTATTTGATGATTTGATAAATTCAGAAATGAACATCAGTTATAATTTCATCGGTAATATACAAGTTCAATATAATGATGTTTCAATTTTTACGTTGAACGCATTAATAAATCTCAAGAAATTTGTGACAGGTAACTATATTCCTGTTTTTTCTTTTGTAGAGTAAAAGTTTGGATGCTTCTACGTTATTTTCGCCTGCATCTATGGCGCTGGAAGATAGTTTCTTGACAGCAGGAACTAGTCCCACAAAGGTAGAACAACAACGTTCTCAAAATCAAAGTCAGATTCATAATCAACCCGCCCTTTCCTGGTTCTATTCTCGTACCAACCGTCCTTAGACACGCTAGCCGGCCTTCTAACTTTTCTCTTAACGCTGTCTTTGTACTTAAATTTTTGCCTGCATCCTCACATCTTATTTATTTAATGCTTCCTATTCGTTGTTTTGAGGACAAAATCCAATCTAGCATAGGTATCGATAGTTTTCTATTTTGTTTTTTCTTCTTTTGCTATTTGTATTCGTTTCGTCGCCCAATCCAAAGATTATCATTTTTGTTAATTTTAGATATAATATCATGTATAATAACTAAGATTAAGATCAATTCGATTTATTTATTGAAACTTATATCGGTGACACATCGACACTTTGGCCGTTAATTATTTATGTTTATTTAATATTCTTATTAATTTTATTTTTTTTATTTTAAAACTTTACTAACTTTATAAGTATTAATTTTTATGTAATGTAACATGAGAAACGTACGTTATTTGATGACGCTATGATCAATAGAGAAAAAAAAACACTTGAATTTATTTATGCGCATTTCTTTATGCGACATAGACATTTGTCGGTTTTATAAATTATGATCATATTTATATCTTTCAGAAAATTAAATTATTAGTTATTACATTTTAATCTTGTACATATATGTAATCGGCAGGTGACCGATTTTGTTTCGTTTTTGTTTTGCTTCAGTCTTATTAACTCTGCTGAAGATGGATTCTAATGAGAGATAAATCGCGAATGACTAATATATTGATAACGTTGCTTGCAAAATACACATTAACGTTGGAAAAAGGATATCGCATGATTTATCCTGAATTAATTTTGTCATTTCGAACATGTTAACATCCATTCCATGTCAATCCTTTATCCTAAAGCGAATCCTAGGTATAAAATTTGTGCACGAGCGTAATGTTTTTTTAAA
The DNA here is from genome assembly GCF_055798465.1 of Pogonomyrmex barbatus. NCBI lineage: Eukaryota > Metazoa > Arthropoda > Insecta > Hymenoptera > Formicidae > Pogonomyrmex > Pogonomyrmex barbatus. Next base: position 21,574,860 of record NW_028297116.1, read on the forward strand.
TATTTTTATTAATATAGAAAACATATGTAAATATTTATTATTTATACGTATTTGTTTTTTTTTCTTTTTTTTATAATATATTGAGTTGTCGCATGTTAATTACGTACACTAACTAATAAATTGCGTACACTAACTAAAATTCTTATACAGGCCTGGCCTAGCGTACCAAAGTACCTCAATCTTTTCCCATCCAAAGATATTTATACGGGATATTCAGTCGAAAGCAACTTTTGTATACGGCGCGTATCTAAAATGTGAAAGGCCTAATATTTTTTTTCCTTTTTTATGCGAACATTTCTTATTGAGGTAAAGTGCTACGGTTTCCATCCATTTTTTCTGAAAAATTTGTTTTTCAAAAGAACCGAGAGACTTCTTCCACTTTCCTTGTAATTTCTGAATTACGATTTGATTGTTTGACGAGTGCCTGAGGATATGTTTCGATGAAATTCCTAGCTCTTAAGCAGGGAACAGTATACAAATAAAAATCCTTGCCCAGAATTAGTTCAGTATGAAAATATTTATGTCCTTACCTAAGAGCCTAGTCATTCCACAAATTGTGGGTAGTCTTTTTCTCTTTCTCTTATTTTCTCTTTTTAAAGTACATTGAAGATGAGAGGAGAACATACACATGCAAGAATGTTGTAATTCCTTGATTCCTCAGAAAATGTAAACTTGGATCTCTGTCTTATCCGATCAATTACTCATAATCTCTAATTGCTCCTTCTTCTCCTCTCTCGTCTCCTTCGATTTACTTTTCGAAATATGAAACTATTTTTCTAAGAATGTCTCTTATTCGCCGGCTGTAGCTAGTGTGTCTATCCTTTCCAGACTCCCCACGACTTTATGTCCGTACAACGGAAGCCGAATGCCAAGAGAGCGATCACATTCGACGCATTCGACTGTATCGTCAGCCCTCTGCCTCTCAGGCCGGTGAAACGTATCAAGGTAAGTTTTACACTCTGTTACTTTCGCACTTGTCTCACAGAGACAATTAATTATTTAATCGCAGCTAACCATAAATTGTGTCTATTTAATATTGCTGCATATAGTAATATTGATAGAATATTTTATTTTATTAAGTTAAATAAATATATTACGATACGATCGATTACTACACAGACATAAACTTTGGAATTAATATACTTAGAAGATTTTAAGATTTTTTTCCACGTTTTTCACAGGCACAATTGGAAGCGCAATGGGTAACGGTGGCATGCGGTCGTACTCGCGATCAACTTGAGATGACTCGTGCCGCCCGACGTTTTCTGAGTAGTCACGGATACCTGCCGTTGCGCCCGCGTTCTCTGAATTTCTGAGAAAAAAGGAAAAACAGAAAAAAAGAGTGTAAAAAAAGCGAAAAACCGGCGCTCGGTCGCACTTTGTGGTACAAAAGAAGGAATGTTATTAAACTAGTCGTATAGATGAAGATATAGCACTTCCGTTTCAGGAACGCGCAATCAGTATCGGTTATTTTACGCGTCATGAATTCGAGAGGTGAATTAAACAACGAATTCGATGATTGACCTCGATGTGCATGGATTAATTTTGCATTACGCAGAAAAAGAATAAATCTTGAAATAGAAACAGAAATGGAAATAAAAATGGCAGTAATATTACTCTTTCAAGGATTCTGAATCGTGATCGAATCAGCTCACAGATTTAATATAAAAACTTCTCTCTTCATCTTTTTTGGAGAAATTCATGTTTTCAACTAAACTTCTTATTTTTAGAGAAAAGATTTTTGTCGAACGATTTGATTGATTTACTTTCCTAAAAATCATTATGAGATACTCAATAAATTACTTTTTTCTCTTTTATAAAACTGTGTGATTAAAATTAAATATAATAAATTATATACAACAAATGAAAAAACAGATCTAAATGAAGCAAAGAAATAGTTTTCGCGATTTGTTAAATTAAATATCTTTTTTTTATAGAATTATCCTGTTTTGTGATTGCATTTTTGGAAACTTTTATAAGTACAACTCATATAAAAAGTTAAATATATAATTATATATGTGTATATATATATATATATATATATAATTATTATATAATTATTATATATATTATGTTAATATAATATATACTAAATATATGTAAACTTATTTTTTATATATACAATATTAACATAGATCCACCTCTGAATTAACAAACGAAAGAGTAATAAATAAATTAGGCTTGTATAAGAAATAAATGAGAATATACTAGATTTCACAGATTCAACCCGTATGTGCATTGCAGAGTTAAAAGTTTCTCGTATTGTATGAAGTTATGCGTTATAGATATCGGTAGTTTTGAGCGCGTCGAGTGCAATTAATTGAATTCACTTATGTGACATACGAAAGCCATTGAATTCGCTTATGTGACATACGAAAGCCACAGTGCAACTAAACTTTCATCGAAGATTGGGGTTTTTGCACTTAATCGACTTTATTTTGTCGCGCTGTTTTTACCGATATATTTATATAAGAAACGCTAATACAAAAATAGATCTTTCATTCACGTACTAGATAACGAGAAGTAGGATACTATATATAATTTTATTTACAATTTTGCCTGTGAATTCTGTCCTGTGAGAAAATGATCTCAATCTTCATATTTAAAATACGGTAGATGATAATCAAGTTATTACTATTTATCATGTTGACATTGTATTTACTGTCTTAGATGATTTCAAAAAGATATCTGGCAAGTGGAGATTATTTTATCATAGGATAATTTTTATACCGAAATGGCATCCTACTTCCGTTTCTTTTCATTGTGAGATTTCTGCACGTATTTGAAAGATTGATTAAATGTAAATCAATAAATTAGTACTCGTTACATCAACACACAAAAGATACGCGCATTTTCTCGTATGCAAGTATCCTTTCTTGTCATCCTCTTTGTATGTGGGAAAGATTAAAAAAAATAAAATTGTAGCTGATTTATTTGATACAGTAGTATATTATACGTAATATAAAACAAAATCATTATTGCAACCATTATGTACAAAGAGCCTTTGTAATTCATATTTAATTTACAAGTGAATAATAAAATCGTGAATAATAATCACAATGGAGTCTACGTATGTCGTTCTGTGTCACAGTTTTTCTAATGATAGATTGGACGCGTAATATATAAGATGCTTTTAAGCTGTAGACACATCTAAACAGGTAAAAACATTTAATATTATTAAAGTTATTTCAATGGTACTAGTAAATGTAGTATACAATTAAATGCAATCATCATAGCACTCATTAGTACTATTCCTGAAAGCATACATATTTGTATGAAGAAGGAATATTAACGAATGTGACGATTAAAAATTGCACGAGATTGCTCGTTAATGTATAGAATTATATAGTAACAGTATAACATAATATGTAACAATATAATATTTAGCAGCCTTAAAAATGTTCGATAAATTTTTATTTACGTATGTTTTATTTTTATAACATACATATAAAAAAGAAACCTACAGATTTTTAGGACTGCCCAATATTTATGATCTATTAAAAATATCACTTATTAACGACATCATTAAAATCACTAAAAATATCATAAAATATCACTAATATTTGCAAAAAGAAAAAATGAATGCTAAATGGAATGATAAAGTTGAGGATCACTAGTATTGATTTGTTTTTCAATTAGAAACAAGATCTTGAAAAATTATATTTTCAATGTAGGATTTTTAATAATCCCATGGAACTATCAAGTTTGCACTTTAAATAAAGGTACTATGTTTATTAAATGTTAGACCGTTTATCGTAAAGTAAATATACATAAAGACTACTATTCACGGTAATTAGAAATTATTCTTTATCGTGATAAGATAGCAATTCGTGATTAATGCCGTGGCTATCCGAATATTTCATCTAGATATATCTGTGTGTACAATTACACTAAAATATTATGTAGCCTTGTGTATCAATAGGTGAATATATTAGCTTTTACATAGAAGAGAATGCATTCTCCTTCGGGAGAAATGCGAATTCAATATACGCTCATTAAAATGCACTGGTACATAGGTAACATCTTAGCATTATTCAACGAAAAGTATTTTCCCCTAATTATTCACTATATTGATATATTTCATTATTGTATTACTGTGTGCCACCCGTGTAAATTCATCTGCGTTTCGTATAAAACATTCATATTTACGAGAAAAATTCGTGAGTGAGCGGTAATACGCGCTCGATCTTCCGCGACTAGATTATGACTAAATGAGATCTTTTTTTAAACAAAAGAATGTATTCATGAATAAAGCTGGAAGCTGATAAGGAATTTACGAAAATTTAACAGATTCAACCTTTGTTTCGCTGTTGGTTGATTCATGTGGAATGTAATTTAATATACGATTCATTAGGCCACCAGTTTATGCATGTACGTCAATATAGATGCTACGCATATATTTTTCATTGCCAATAATATAATTTTTTCGGCATTTACGTGATTATAAAAGCATATATGTGCAGCATAGATAGAATTTTACTCAAAACAGGGTGACACCGTACTACATTGCCTAGTATATGAAAAATTTTGACATGAGACATCTCATATTATTTTCATCTTTTCTAAAACACACGTACACACACATACGCACACGCACGTACCATTTTACCATTGCTAATTATTTTCTTAGGCATAATTAGTAATCAGCGATTAATGCAATTGCCAGTTTAAAAATAAATCTAGCTTTGTAGGGAAATTCACAGAAATACAAAATATTCAAAGATTTATCGCGCAGAATTGTTATCTATATAGATCTATATAGATTTTCTTATGATTTTTGGAATTTCAATCTTTTTTATTAAAATTGTAACTACAATTTTTAAGCTGCAAAAGGAAACGTGAACGCTTTAATTATTACACTTATCGTTGAAAATTGATAGTATAAAAATAAAAGAACAAAGTAAAATATATCAATGTATTTTTCTTGAGAAAAACTCTATTTAAATATAATCTAAATATATTTTTAGAGATTGCGCGATAAGCCTGGAATATCCTGCACAAAGTAAAAACATCGAAAAACGATATCTTCATAAACGTGATATGCGTAAAGAAAATACGCGGATCTACAAAATATTTTCACATTGATTTAACTTCAACTATTGCTTTCATTATAAATTAATAAATATAGATTTATAGAAATATTTTTGCTAATACGCTACATGTTAACGATCTACTCAATCTGTGTCCATAGATTAACCATTGAAAACAACATATTCGTTTTAATAACAGCAATAGTTATTTAACAGATACTTCATGTTTATGTATTTCGAACAATCGAAAAGTACTAAAGACAACAAAAGTGCAATTTGCTACAAAAAAAATGAAATAAAGATAAAATTCTAAAATACAAATACTCTCCTATTATCTACTATGGTATATTCTTTCCGCTCGATAAACAATATCGAACAGTCCAAACTTTGGCTTTACGATCCCTCTTTCTCTTCTGTAATACCAGCTGCTTCGTTCAGAGCATCGGGATCTGTAAACGAATTCACGTAATCGTCCATGAATGTAAAGCAATTCGATTAGCGATTGATCGTTACCTGAGCAAGGAGAGCCTTTTATCCTGCAGGTATTATAGCTACCACAGTTTAAGCACTTCAATCCGACGATGTGAAACTTTACCGTAGATTCCTGAAATAGGTATCTTGCCATTAATATCTCTTAATCATTTTCCACGCTTTTCAGCATTTGGGATATATGTATGTAGAAGTAGATTTGACCTCATGGCAGTCTTTACATAAGATATCGGTTTTACAGTCGTTATACTCCTCCGGCATTGGCGTCAACGACACTTCCGCATCCAGATACTTCCACAAGTCCGTCATGTCCAAGAGCGATACCTGGCAGGACGGGCAAGCGTAATGTCCCGAGTTCAACAGTTCCTCGAAACACATACGGTGAAGCAAGTGTCCGCAATCGGGAATGTGACATGGTATGCGACTCGTGTGAATGTCTTCCAGACACACGGGACAATTGGAATGTGAGACATTCTCTATGCACTACAAAGAAAAATTCATTTGAGATTTTACATATATAGCAATAATTACAAACTGTGTAAACAAGTAAAACACAGAAATGTATTTAAAAAAAACAAGTTATTCAATTATTGTTCTGAATATATTTTGAATATATTTTTATCGCAAAGATGCGTGTATTTTATATTGTATTGTTTCTTTACCGTATGCCCATTTTGTAATTGAATTGGCAAGCACATATTGCACTTGGCGCAGTGAAAGAATTTGTCACGACCACCGACTCTACAAATTCCACATCCATCGCAATGGTATTGATTTTTATCTTCGTCATCAAAGAGGTTGCATTCCAGGCATGTATATTTGCCAAATTGGCAATGGCAATTCTGACAAGTGGCTTGAACAGGTTGACGAGTATCGCAGAGGACACATATCAATTCTGTGACTTCTTTCCTATTCACTGTGTGCGTCTCCTGCTCATCATGACAAAACCGACAGGTGTACACTTTGTTACAGCATGGAGTCTGTAAAAACAAGAATATATAACAAGATTAAAATAGAAAAGAAAATAATTCATTCAGAAACAAAATATATCTCTTGCAGTTATTTTTTTATTTATACATAAGAATGTTCCACAACATATAACTTATATACAAAATTAAAATGTATAAAATTCTTAAAATTTGATATTGATTTAAGAGTTGCAAATATAAAAACAGATATTCAACATATAAACTATAACAATATTCCTTTCTAAAAATATAACAATTTTAATTTCAATAAAAACAATCTTTACTAACATTGCTTATTGTATTAAATCAATGTTATTTTCTATATTACAAAATATAACATCTTTCTCTGTACTTTTTTTACTTGCAGATACTAATTTAATTTAATAAATCGTAATAAAAAGTTTTTAAAAATTAGAATGGGCTGAAAATATTTATTGAATATGCATCTTCTACTTGACCTATTCTCTTAAACTCTATATTGCTTTATACTCAACTGCAAACTTTCTTTCTCACTTTTATCAAATTTAAAACATATGTATCTCATTTTATATAAGCATAATGAGTGTATCTTAATTTAGATTTATAGATTTATTATCAACACTAAGCATGATTACAACCTTTTTTATATACATAAAGCATTTCAAAAGCAAAGATTAATAACTCATGAGGCAATTAGAGAAAAAAAAGTTGGTACAAACATAGAAATGCATTATTTTCAAGTTATCATCATTTTTATATTGAAATTTTAAATCGCCTTGCTTTCAAATTTTTTTATCAAAATTGAAAGAAAGAATGGTTTTTATGAATTTTATAACATAATTAAAGTTAAGTAAAAGTTGCTTTAGTACTATATACTATACAGGACTGCACCATGTAGAGAGACAGCCTGCTTAGCATCTCTTGGCAGAGATTAGAACTAGGAAAAAGATTTCAAATTTTAATAGCAATAACTCGAAAATGACATTTTTGGACTCCTGTTTATGCTAACTATACTTCCTTGTTTTTATATCCTTATTCATTTCTTAAGTGATTGATCTCAACTTACAGAACATCCTGTATATAATTTATAATTATAGCAAGCATAATATATCTTCAGAAAGAAACATTGTTGAAATGCATTTCCTCCATTCTCGAGCTCTTACCACAAACTTAGACTTTCGTTTGTAGTGCTCGCAGCCATAATTATTCTTCGAGATGGCAAGTGTCTCCTTTCCCGAGGTGGACGGTAGATACATAGTCCAGACACAGTCTCCCTTCTTCACGGATTTCCGTGCTTCCTTACGTGCTTCCCTGTTCTCCTGGTCTGCGCCAGCCTCGGCCGCGACAGCCTCCTCGGCATCGTCCTCGTGCTCCGCGTCGGTGCTACGACTCGGATCGCCGTCTTCGCAATCCGCGGCGCGCTCATCGGCACCGTCGTGAGCGGACACCTCGCCGTCGCGATCCCCGGCGGCCTCCTCGGCGCCGCCGTTACTCGGCATCTCGTCGTCGCGACCCGCGGAGGCGCATGTCTCCTCGCTGTCGCTGTCGTTCTGCATACCGACGTATCTGATTCCGATGCTCTTACCCGTCGGCCTCATCGACCCAAAACACGATTTTCCTTAACGCCGTTGCATCTCGCGCCCTTCGAACGGCGCGTCGTCGTCGTCGTCCTCGTTGTTGTTGTCCTTGTCCCCGCTGAACAAGATCACCGTCGTGTCCTCGGACGACACGCGACTAGTACTCTCTGCGCGCGACAAAAACGCTCGGGACGACGCTTCGAACTGATCGCGATCGAACACGAGGGCAGTTCACGGCCAGCCAGGTACTGTGCGAAAAGTACGCGCGGTCGGTGAAATTCCGGGAAAGCGGAATCGATTCACGACGACTCCGTCACAAATAGGAGAGATCCGCGATTTCACGATCGTCACGGACATGAACGCTGCAGAGTTTGCAGTCGGTCGGTCGTTGCAACATTTCGCAAAAGACGTTAGTCACGAGTAAGTCCCTAGGGCGGGAAGGGAGGGGAGCCAATCCTGGACAATTTTCACGAATATCAGCGATATGCGGGACGATATGCGAGAGGGGAGAGAAGAGAGTAATCGGTATGAAGTTTGATGAAGTATATTTATTGGTTAGATTTGGTTAGACTGCGAATATATGGAATTTTTATAATAGAATATAATTTGAGATACAATATTTTATTTAGAAATTTATTTTTTTTAGAAAGGGAGAAAATTAAAGGATATTAAAAACAAAAACATTAAAAATACAGAATGCAGGAGAGATCTCATATATATATATATTTCCATATAAATCGTGGAACATAACCTATTATCGAGAGGAAATTTGAAAAATAATTATTTATCACTTTTCTGATGTTCTTTTTATCAACACTCTTGATGCAAAATAAGATTATAATATTAAAATAGTCGAATCATGTATTGCCTTCATGAATCAATTTATAAATTAATACTTATTTTAACACTTTAATACTTATTTTGTTTTGCTTACGAACACAAAATCATTTTTTAGTTATGTAATACTAATAATGTTTATATAAATATTAAAAAATACATTAAATAAAATATCCGAGAATTATATAAATAGAATAAACTTTATTTATACTTCAGCCTTTCAGCTAAAAAGGAGAATATCAAAATACAAGTGTCTATTTTATAAAGACTATCGGAGCAATTGGATTTTTAATACTTTTGAAGAGTATTAAAATGACAGTGATACTAGGAGGTGGCATATCAGGACTATCAGCGGCATATTATGCTGCTAATGATGCCAGAATTTCATCCATCATTTTATATGAGGCTTCTAATCGTCTGGGTGGATGGATTCGCAGTAGAAGTTCACCAAGTGGAGCGATTTTTGAACAAGGGCCTAGAACCATAAGATTGTTTGGCCGAGAAGGAGAAAACACCCTTAATTTAGTGAACGATTTACAATTGAAAGACAAGATAATTCATATCGGGCCAAGCCATCCCGCAACGCAACACAGATTTATCTACATGAATGAAGCGCTGCATCTTTTACCAAATTCCTTAAAAGGTATTTTTAAAACAATTTCGCTACTGGATCGTCCCTTAATAAATCGCCTATGGACAGATTTGAGAGCTCCCAAGATATCCAAGGAGGATGAGAGCATTCATAGTTTTATCCAGAGGAGATTGGGTCAAGATATTGCGGATAACATCATCGGTCCTTTAATTTGTGGGATCTGTGCAGGAGATGCACGCGAGATAAGTGTCAATTTTCTGTTCCCAAAGCTGTTCGAAGCGGAACAAAAATATGGTTCAATAGTAAAAGGCTTGCTAGCGGAACGATTGAAACGGATCTTCTCAAAGTCGAAAAATGATTCAACGAAAAGGGATGAACATGATTTAGTACCTGCGATTGGATCCGATTTGGTAGAAAGAGGACGAAGGGAACAATGGATGATGTGGAGCTTGCAGGGAGGGCTCGAGCAGCTACCTCTGGCACTAGTCGATGATTTGAAAAAACGAAATGTGGATATACAGACCAGTAAGAAATGTGAGAAACTTACGTTCAAGTCAGATCATGTAGAGCTGTCGATCAATGGCAATATTCGGAAATGCTCACGCGTTATTTCAAGTTTACCCGCAAAGGTTCTGGCCGAACTTTTGCGGGAGCAACATCCTAAACTGTCGGCAGAATTGAGGGCGATCCCCACCGTGACGGTAGGAGTAGTCAATCTTGAATTTCAGAGTGTGCTGCCTGTGCAGGCATTCGGCTTTCTCATACCTCCGAAGGAGAATCTACCTTTATTAGGAGTGACCTTCGACTCCTGTGTATTCTCTCAAGGGTCTTCCACGGTACGTATGGCTCAACAGTTTTATTGCCTGTTTCTTAGTCGAATCACAATTTAATCTTCATTTCTAACGTATTTTTTTATTTATATATATACAAAACTGCGAGAATTATAAACACAAGTAAAAAAATATATATAATTTTCTGATTATAAATTATGTATAAATTATGTAAAATGACTTAGGTATTGACAGTAATGATGGGAGGTGCATGGTTTGAGAAACACTTCGGATCAAATCCCTCGGAGAAGCAATTATTAACGACGGCGATCGAACACACCAAGAATATCTTACGAATTGAAGAGGAACCAATCGCACATAACGTTGCCATCCTGAAGGATTGTATTCCGCAGCACGTCGTGGGTCATAAAGCACGTGTGAAACGCATCCACGATTATATTTCTGCGCATCATATTCCTCTGGCATTGTGCGGTTCTTCTTACCAAGGTGTAGGAATCAATGACGTTATTCTGTCAGCAAAACAAGCCATTCGTGATGTTGTAAGATAATCACGAGATTGTTCACTACATGTAAAACCGCAGGAGACTAGTAGGCAATATACAAGACAAACGAAATCACATGCAAACTCTGTACATGCTGAATCAAAAGAATCAAATCATGCAAAAAAAAAATATTACATCGTGTTTTAAAGTTAAAATAAAAACGCAAGAACACTAGATGATAAACATTAGATGATTAATAGTTCTTAATTAGTAACTTAAATGGTAAATAATTATTCTGCTGAGCGAATGCATACGCATACGAAAATGAAACAGCGAGATGTATTTTATGTAAATTTGCATTTATATTAAATGTACAATATATAATTTGTTATGAAATATAACATTACTTTTATTTTATACATGCATATGTGTGTGTGTGTGTGTGTGGGGGGGGTGCGCGCGTGTGGTGACACACACACACACACACACACACACACACACACACACACACACACACACACACACACACACTATATTAAAAGTTACATATATGTATATATATATATATATATATATATTAAAAATATAAATGTATAAAATAAAATATATATGTAAAAATCTTCCTAAAATCTAGTCAAAAAAACTCGTTTTTTTTTCATATTTGTGTAACAGAAAGAAAAATATATTTTTCTGGAAAGCAGTGTTTTTCAGTTTTTATCTTGCAATAGTGCAATCGTTTAATTCGATACTTTACTGTTTATGTATCGAAAATAAATTTACACTGCTTAATGCTTCTCTATACATGTAGCTTTACAGATTATATAAGAACGTCAAAAAATTTTGTTATACGTTATCTGTAATAAAAGACAGCAATTAAATCTTGCAGACAGTCATATAATGTTATTGCAAAATAAAGCAATGTTACCCCAGCGATAAACACAATTAACACTAGAACTAAACTGTCAAAATAAAACTGAAATCTTTAAATTGAAAGCTATTTCTGTTGATTAAATTAAATATTTAAAAAATAAAATGATTTTTTAAATATCCTTCAAATTGATGGATGTGAAGTAAAATTAGATACTATTCTAATGTTAATGAAAAAATAATTTTTTGTTCAAGGACCATATGCAAATCAATTATGTAACAAAATAGATTGCATTAATACTATTTGCAAAATTAATCATGCTAATCTGAATCACTCAGATAAACAAACGTTTCAAGTAGATTAACACAAATTTGTACATATTCAGTTTTACACTTGTTGAGAGATACATTACAATTATGTGTCTAATCTTTGACAGTACCTGCATATTTAACCTCATCGAAAGCCTTTCTTGCTTTCTTAAGTTCTTCATTCATTGTTAAAAGATCTTTCACTCTGGCATATTTTCTGGGATCTTTCCTCACTGCAAATATAAATTAACAAAATACAAAATAATAAGGAGTGACAGTATCGACAGTAACTTTTTATATAAAAAATAGAAAGCTTCAAATAATCATCTTAAAAATTTATATATATATATATATATAAATGTTTACCTAAAAATACAATATCTTCTACTTGAACTCGTCCTGTACGTCCAATTTCCATAGCTCGATGTGTCATCTCTGTTATAAATTCGATAACCAAATCCTCCAAGAAATCAACGCTCTCTGTATAAGGATTCTGATCATCGCCGAAGCCATACATCATGCAGCGTAGTTCTTTGGAGAAGAGACGTTTTCTACCACCAGGTAGAGTCCCACCAATAGGAATTTCTGCTTCTTCATCTTCAAACTAACAAAATAATTAAGCATAATTAGTAAAAAAATGGTTACAATAAATAATTATTTATAAATCTTATTGTTTATATATTGTATACATACTATAAATAATCTATTATATAAAATTGAAGTTATTTGAACATTTCTTTTGAGAGAGAAATATATTTTTTAACTTTTTTAATATTTTCGTTCATATACAAATTATAGACGGCAGAAATATGCATATCAAAATAGACAGTTTTAAAGACAATTTCGTGTGTTCAGGTTTATATTTACTTATGAATAAAGCGAATCCAACCTGTTCGAAATTTTCTTCAGCAGACATCGTTTTGTAGACTAGATTAAATCTTGATAATTCTTTAGCTGTTCTTCGTGATTTTTCTTAAAACAATTGATTGCTTAATCATGCAAATGTTTTAATAATTTTTATAATATAATTTTCTAAGCAAATACACATACAACGTTGGATGCGACAGGAGATTGAGGAAGGTTAACTTGCTAACTCTGAATTGATCTCGGAGACCTCATGTGAAGGAAATTCAAAACTCTAGATCGTGTGAATATATATTGCCAATGTCAAACGGGATTGAAAGGAAGTGCTTTCTATTCCTTCAATCCACAATGTATTAAAATGAATTAAAATTGATTAGAAAATTTTGGGTTTATTTTAATCTATTTCCAGATGCTGGGATACTAATTAATCATCACAGACAACATAGATCTAATCGTCTTTCAGATCTGTCATTTCTTTCTGGAAATGATTTGTTTTAAAATTTTAGCACTTTTTATTTTTACGAATGTTATCTTTTTAAATTATTTTAGAATAAGTTATGGTATTACATTTTGTAATATTCAACTTTTCAATAGCGCATCTCTACTATTCAGTATAATTCATTCTATCAAACATATTTGTAATAAATATATTTGCCTGCCGACTAAATAAGATTGAATCTCAATAAAAAAATTAAACGATTATAATAAAAACGAATTTATTTCATCAAAAATTGTGTCAACATTAATTCAATCATTAATAGAATTTATTTAAAGAGAATCTGTTGAAAGAAACTTGTCACAGTTTTTTATATATATATATAAAATGTTAAGAAAATGTGCGTATACGTTGTCGTTTCATTAGTTTTTAAGTATACTAGTCTTCTTAATTACTATGTTATTACTATGTATATTATTCATATAACACATAATATAATAGCAATCACAACAATATTATTTCTTCATAGAATCATATTATAATAGCGTGAATTTGCTAAAATATTGCAAAGATATTACACGAATATTAAAATGCCTGCCCAAATAAGTTATAATAACATAATAATGCCATATCACAATTGTATTATTGTAATATTGCGAAAAATTAAATTAATTTACATATTTTCATTTATAATTTACATATTTATTATAAATATACAGTAGTAGTTGCATTATTTAACTCCTCAAAGAATTGTCGTCAAATACAATGTATTACGATATTGTATTAATAACATTTTATTATTGTCATAATCATCATAATACAATGTATCTGCAATATATTTGTAATAGAATAATATAATTGTAATAAAATATCTGCAATATAACAATATCAATGAAAGTAATATCATAAAAAAATAATTTTTATTAAGTTAATATAATCTTTTAAGTAATAAGAACTGGAAGATTTATGCAATAAAATGAAATCAATAAAGCAATATATTATAAACATTTTTATAATATTTCACAAAATTACAAAATAAATAATACTTCCAATATATTATGATATTATGGGCAAAATTTTCATAATATTATGTGCTATGTGAATAAAAACAAAATATTCATTACTATTTTATCTCTTTCGAAATAATCGTCATTGTTGATATCAAATTGTAATACAACTTAAAATTCATATAGATTCAAGTGAAAGAATAGAAACATACATAACTGACTAGTACAAAATGTAAAATTACTTTAAATTATATACATCACTTGATAAAGATAACGTTTGCAACCATTTTATCATTGAATTATTTCTACAACTTGCAAATGCGCACCAGCTTGATAAAAGCACGTACTTGAATTATCTTTTTTATGTGCTGAAACATGTATCAATATATTCGTTGGATTTTTTCTAATCCTTTCCTGAGATCCTGAATACTCATACATATTATGAAATGTGAAGATATCCAGTTATAATTTGATGTGTTACTAATTAATTGATGTGTTATCACCTATTTTGAAGACATCAGCATGAATGTTTCCAAGTTTTTTATTGCTTTATAATATAACCTGCAATTAAATGCAAATTTATAGAATAAATGTAATGAATTAATGTAATGAATATTAAAAATAAAATTACATTTCAGTTTTAGGCAAAATTTGATTTTATTGAAATTTGTATATATTCTTTAAATACTGAAAATTTGAATGTATAGTTTACACTTACCATTGACTTCTTTCACTTCCTATGACTGGCAAATGCGAAACCTCCTGATAAGAACCTGTGTTATTCCTCCGATTAACCGAGAATTGCATCATCATATTGGCAGTTCTTCGAGTTTCTTCATCAGATTTTGAATACCTATTTGTAGAATATGCTAAATAGTCCATAGGACAAACTTCAACATTTGTTGCATTATGAGTTTGCAATATCTGCTGAGGAACATTTGTCATTACCGTTCGCTGATTCTGAACCGCTCCATAATGTAACCTTTAATTATATATAAATGAATGAAAAAAGTAAAACAGTACATTCTAGAGTTGTGTTTCTATTACTATTGGAAACAATTAAGATACATATTAACTATGTGAACTACTGGATAATTTGTTTGAAATTAAATTCTATTATTTATAAATTGATCGTTTACTTTAATGTTGTTAGAATTTGAGAATATTTGAAATACCATTCAAATATAACAACTTCCGCTAATATCAAAACGTTTAGCTATAGAATAGATAATTGCAAATTAAGAAAATTTATTATATCCTTTTTTAAATAATCATTTCTAGCGATAAGATTAATAATTATAATATCCTTAGCGTTTGTATAAATAAAACGCGCACATAAAATACCTAACTAACGTATTTACAAAAATATGAGAACAAATGAATAACGAATATACAACTTTTAATTTACACACACATTATATTAATTTATTATATAAGAATTATATATGAAAGATAAAACAATGACATATAGAATTTTTACCATTGATCTCCTTCACTGGCTGTGTCTGGCAGGTATGCCTCTCGATAAACTCTTGAACTTGTAATACTCGATTCATTTGTCATATGTTGCATTCTACGTAAATCTACGATATTTCTTCCAATTTCTTCATCAAGCTTTAAACATTTACTTACATTTTGAGATGTTAAAACATCTGGAGCTAAACTGTCATTATTTGATGTTTCAGATCGCAATATTTGTTTCAAAGTATTCGTCTGCATTATTGGTTGATCTTGAATTGATTCATAACAAGATCTGCAATATAGGATAATTAATAATAACATATAATACATTTTAAAATGAAATTATTAACTCATTTCAACAGTGTGAATTGGTTAACAGGTATCATTTTTAAATCAATCTATTACGATATCTAGATATTAATTAAATAATTGCAAATCTTAATTAACAAGTTTCTGTAATAATTTGATTTAATGCAGATACTTTTTAACATTATACATTTATAAAACACGCATGTTGAATTACTGACTAAGATTTATATAAATATTATGGTAAACAAATAAAAAGTCAAGTCAGTATCAAACTTTTAAAATACATTGCATATCAATTGTACGTTTGTAAGTCATTTTTAAAATATAAATTTATACTGTTGATAACATTTACCGTTGTCTTTTCTTATTTTCCATAGCGCAATCATTCTTTGCGCTTTTGTCGTTTAATTGCTGCATCATTATGTCTGCATTATTATCTTCATTTTCTCTTTCAGTTCGCGTACTGTCACTTATACCATGGAACACTAAGTGATTCGCTAAGCCATTTATTCCCAGAAATATCGTCAATTTGCGATCGCAGTGAATGCATTTTATCATATGACTGTCATTGCTGATAGCAAAATGTCGTACTAACCAGGCACGTTTAATCATTTCTTTTATATTTATTACTTCCTGTTTATGTTTTCTTGTCAAATGGAATGTCAAACATACCACATCGTATGCATTCTTTATCAGCTGATTGCAAATAGTACATTTTGCGTTATATCCTTCTTCTTTAGTGAAATATTGCCATAACAAGTTGTAAGTACTTTCGAAATTTTTCCACTCGTTGTCGTTTGATAAATTATGAAAATTATATAAATGTTGTTTCATTCCTCTTGTAATGCCTGAAGCTTTATAAATTTTATCACAATGATTACATTTTATTTCATTTTTGTTTATTGATGTATAATATTGCCATGCCCACGAATATTTCAACGATAGTAATATATCCACGTTACTTTTTACATTTTGATTATTATTTCTTGGATTTTCATTTATATGACGACAGATTTGTAAGTGATGCGTTAAGGTATATACTATACTATTTAATATATTCAATTTGCTATTGCAATGAATGCATCTCGCCATACAATCTTTTATGTCTGCGAAATGCGATGATAACCAACTGTTTAAAATTGGTTTTTGTATTTTTATTACCTCTTCTTGATGTTTTTTCAAAAAATGTCTTGTTAAAGTTTGTGTGCTATAAGCATGTCTTAACAATGCTTTACAAATCTTACATATTGCAGTTGCATAATTTTCTCCTTTTATGTAATATTGCCATATTAAGTTAGACTTATTTTTCTTATTTTTCCACACTAAATCATCGTAAATATTTATGTCATGCTTACGTAAATGTATTTTTATTGTCGGTTTGGAATGTATGTTTTTATTTCCGGTATTTTTATAAATTTTATTACAATAATTACACTTTATATCATTATCACTTATTTTGGTATAATGTTCCCACAGTTGGTTCCGTATTTCTTCCATTGCTTCTGCACAATATCTCTGAGCGTATATTACTGAATATGTTAGGATGACTGTCATACGACAATATTCCAAAAGACTGTTTGAGAGGTCGAGAAAAATGTTTGAAACTTACCTAAGATATAAATATTAGTATGTAGTTTAATGCTAAGTTGAGATATTTATTTAATAGATATTTTGTGCATTTAAATTTTTCAATATTTAATTATAAAACATATATGTAATACGAAAAATAATATCTTTTCGATATAATTCTATATATGAAATATATATAGCATTTTTCATTTCATAAGTTTTAAATATTTTGATATAAAACAGAATATTGAATGTTTTCAGTTTCTAATTTAAAGTTGTAACATTTAAATTTTGAGAAAGTTTTATATTATATCTATGAAGTTTGAAAGCGGTAAAAATATTTAAATGTGCAAAAACATGGTATATTAGTGTAAGCATAAAAATAAATAAAATAAAATAAAATAAATATGTTATTTATATTATATGTTACTTATAAATCTTTATTTAAAAAGTTATAAAACATTAACGTATGAAATTGCTACGGTCTAACTTATTACGTAATATAAATTACACAGAGCTGCAGTTTTGCAAAAATTGTTAAATTAATTATCAAAATTTATTAAATCTAAACAAATATTTCTTTCTGTATAGAAACATAAATGAGGAGAAAAATTATATTAAATAATATGTATTGTATTATTAATATAAATTATATATGCATGTATATTACAATATTAGTTACAGATATAAATAATAATATATAAATCTTGAATGTTTAAATTTAATATATATCATATTATATAAAAAAATAACTGTTATTAATATAATGTATAATTTATCTAATCTTTTATCTTTACTATCAATACTGACGATATGATTGCGTATACCCGTTTTAATTTTGTTTTTAATTTTGTTGTATAATTATATTAAATAGAAACAGATTTAATTATAAAAGAAATATTTATATCGATAATATCGAAGCTCATTTTTTATTTGAGCTATACTTCAGATTTTATTTCTAATTATCTTTTTTCTTCTATTCTCAAGACCGTATGTTATGAGGCAATATTGCAATTCACTTATCAATATATTTGAAGTTTTTATATTATTTTAGAACAATACAATAATAAAAATTTATTTCATATTATGTTACATAGCAAAATATGTTACATATGCATATACAAAAGCTATGATTAAATTAACATAAAAATATGAATAAGGAAATTATGTGCGACTGTACATTAATAGTTTAAATCAATAACATCTTTATCTCAATAAAATTGAAATAGATAACATAAACAAACAATTAAAAAGTAAAAATACATTATTATGTATTTTAATTATAGATAATATATTTTTAATTCTATTTAACAAATTAATGCAGTACAACTCAACTTTTGTTTCTCATCAAAGATTTTTATAGCACATAAATAAATATTTTTCTAGATAAATATATTATTTTAAAGAGAAAATGTAAATATAAATAAAATAAGATTTAGTATGCGCAAGATTTACAATAAGAAATTAGCATTATATTATTTTAACCATTAATAATGATGATTCGATTTTCATTTTTCAAAATTGCACATTTCATTCTATAAATTCTTGTAAATAAGAGCGATAATTACAATGAAACCTCATTACATTCGACAGATAAAATTTTAATATACTTGAGATTAAAATACTTAATGCAAGTATGCAAGATTGATTTGAGTTCTTAATATAAGACTTAATATTTTGTTTTCTTAAATACAAAATCATTCTAAATGTGAAACAGGTATAAATCATGAGCAAATGCTTCATTTTTTAATCAAATTCTTCATTGTTGCATAAATCGTGAGCAAATGCTTCATTTTTTAATCAAATTCTTTATTGTTGCACTTAAAAGCCATCAAAAAGTTATGTAATCCCAATTTCGCTACCGCGATGGCTGGACACTTTCGATTTTCTATCAGAATCCATCGCGATAGAAATAAAAACCTCGGAAATTCTCTTATCCAAGCCTGTATATGTCTGCTAAATCAACTTGATCTTCATTAGTCGATAATATCTTTGGAGACTCGTTTTTAATTTCAGTATATCTTCTTGTTTCCTCCTGATCTGCGTACTGCTGACGTTTGTGCTTTGGTCGAAACTATATAAATACACACATTAAACAAGAATTATTTTAATAAATTAATAAACAAACTAATTTGCATATAAATTGAAATACAAAAAGTCTATGTCAAAAAGTCTGAATATTTATAATATCTTTTATTATATTGCATTAATTTCGTTATTTGTTATTTAAACAGCTTTTCTATCATTTATTAAAATCAAATTATATAATTCAAAAGTTCATTTGAGATTGAAGACATCCAGAGTATATGGGAGACATATGGGACAACATGGGCACAGCATCATATGGCATCGGCGTCAAAATCGCAAGGGATCTAGATACAAATCCTCCGGGTGCCGATGGCATGCCGTATGGTGGCTATAATAAATGTTTTCTCTATTAATTCCATATAGTTGTATCTCTTTAGACACATGCACAGATACCATTTTAATTGTTTGCTTCAATTATAATTGAATATTGAATTATTATTTCTTTGGAAAAATTAAATGGTATCAGAGAGAATATTAAAAAGATGGAATCTTGAATTAGAAGTTGAGGCCGTGAGAAAAGAAATTGAGAACGCTTACCTGAATCATTGGATGCATCGGCACTGGGTGCACGACGTAAATAAGTGTTGGTTTTTAGTCGGCATGGTATAATTCTGCGTGATGACCCATTGATGAACGATATTACGCGTTTTCAGACTCAGATCGCTCATTATTTCGTCAGTAGTGTTTGATTATAGGCAGCTACATAACTTTGGTGTCAAGGTCAAATAGCTGGATGCTAATAGTTCTGCTGCTAGCTACCAATAAACCGATACTCGCTAGTAAGCCTGCCAAACCATTAGCTACTCCCATCACATTGCTATCATCACCCTGAAACATACGTTGGAATTTCTAATTCACAACGCAATAATATTTACACTTATATCAATTTAGTTCAATAATAAACATTAAAAATAAAAGGTAGTATAAAAAGAAATTATTTTTTCTTATTTTTTATTTTTTAAAAAATTTTGCCCTATTTTGAGACTAATGAAAAGGCTCGATTTGGAGTAAAAAGTTAAATTAGAAACTATTAGAACTATCCTTTTCAAAATATCACATATTTGAATATTAAATAGTTGAGAGTACAAACTAGACGCGAGATGAGCAGAAGAGAAAGCAGAATTTGTTTTGATGGAGGACGCCGCTAATGTCACGACCACTCCAAGTGCATCGGCAACCAAGGCAGCCGCACCTGCCCAGAGCATCTTGCACCAGATCCACCTAAGGAAGCTCCGTGGACGAGCACCAGGATACAAAGACAACCAATACAATACCTGAGTGCAACATCAAACGTACAAATTATATTACGTTCTTAACTTTTACAACTTTATTTTTTCAAAATATGATTATCAAAATAACTTGAAAGAAGTCATTTCGATATATTCCACATTATATTTATCCAACAAAAATGTCTTTAATTATACAAAAAATAATATCAATAATATCAGCGTGATAATCAGTAGAATTAATAAAAAGCTCTCTTGACTTACCGAGAAGTAATTGTCCGCAAGATGTGAACATCAATAAATTCGAATCTCCCTTATTTTCGGCAGCCGTTCGGCAGATCCTGATGACCCTCGCATTTTGGTAGCTGCTGCTGCAGCTGTTGCTTTTCCGATATAAGGACATGCTTCGAGTGTTTTGATTCTAGATAACTCTCTGGCTTCAATTCCGAGTTCACCGAATCTTTCGATTCCCTCGAGTGACTCGAATTTTGACTTCTTATCGTAGAGTCAAGCGCGATCGTTGCTGTCTCTTCCATGATTTTCTTCGATCAAATCAATCATACTTACTTTTATGAGAATTTTATAGAATTATCACTTTCGCTCAAGATAATTTTCTGTCGGCAATTACTGTTCACTTGCGATTTAAAATTATTATTTAAAACTCAAAGTAGAGCTGGAAATACCTTAATTGACGACAGTCATTTCGACTTGTAAAATTTCCAAAATGATTAGAAATTTTGAATTCATTTTAATCTATTATCTGGGATGCTAATTACTCATAGACAACATAGATCTGATCGTCTTTCCGATCTGTCATTTCTTTCTGGAAATTATTTGTTTAAAAATTTAATAAACATTTTTTATTTACGAATGTAAATATTATCGGTTTTATTTACGAATCTTTTTAAATTAGTTTGGAATAAGTTATGATATTACATCTTTGTAATGTTCGACTTTTCAATAGCGGATCTTTACTACCACTATTCAATATAATTCATTCTATCAGACCAAATGTAATACAATTATTACAAATAATACAGTAATACAGTTATTACCCAACATATTTGTATATATTTGCTTGCCGACTAAGTGAGATTGAATTTCAATAAAAAAATTAAGCGGTTATAACAAAAATGAATTTATTTTATCAAAAATTGTGTTAATATTAATACAATCATTAATAGAAATTATTTAGAGAAGACTTGAAAAAAGCTTGTCACAGCTCTTGTTTTTTAACATTTTACATATGTATATATATATATATATATATATATAAAATATCATTTCTTCATAGAATCATATTATAATAGAGTGAATTTGCTAAAATACAAAGATATTACAGGAATATTAAAATGCCTGCCCAAATAAGTTATAATAATATAATAATGCCATATCAAAATTTTATTACTGTAATATTGCGAGAAATTAAATCAATTTACATATTTTCATATTATAAATATACAGCAGTTGCATTATTTGTAATTCCTCAATGAATTGTTGTCACATCAAATGCAATGTATTATGTGATATTGTATTAATAACTTTTTATTACTGTAATAATTATTATTTAATAATATAATCATCATAATACAATGTATCTGCAATATATTTGTAATAGAATAATATAATTGTAATAAACATCTGCAATATAACAGTGTTAATAAAAGTGATAATATATAAAAAAATAATTTTTATTACGTTAATATAATCTTTAAGTAATGAGAACTGGAAGATTTATGCAATAAAACGATATCAATAATGCAATATATTATAAACATTTTTATAATATTTTGCAAAATTACAAAATAGATAATACATTATACTTCCAGTACATTGTGACATTATGGGTAAAATTTTCATAATATTATGTGCTATGTGGATAAAAATTCTAAAACAAAAAATTCATTACTATTAGTATTTTATATCTCTTTCGAAATAATCGTCATTGTTGATATCGAATTGTAATACAATTTAATCGAATTGTAATACTTAAAATTCATATAAATTCAAATAAAAGAATAGAAACTAGAATAGAATACATAAGTGAATAGTACAAAATCACTTTAAAATAGTATAAAATTACTTTAAATTACATACAGCATTTGATGAAAGATAACGTTTGCAACTTTTATCATTGAATTTTTTTATTTACTGCGACTTGCCAGTACTTGCACTAGCTTGATAAAAGCATATATTTGAATTATCTTTTTTATATGCTAAAATATGTATCAATATATTCGCTGAATTTTTTCTAATATTTTCCTGAGATCCTGGACACTCACATATATTATGAAATGTAAAGGTATCCGTTGCAAAATGATAATGGTTTGATGTGTTACTAATTAATTGATGTGTTATCATTTGAAGACTTCAGCATAGATGTTTGCAAATCTTTAATTGCTTTATAATATAACCTGCAATTAAATGCAAATTTATAGAATAAATGTATTAATGTAATGAATATTAAAAATAAAATTATATTTCAGTTTTAGGCAAAATTTGATTTTATTGAAATTTGTATATATTATTCTTTAAATACTGAAAATTTGAATGTATAGTTTACATTTACCATTGACTTCTTTCACTTCCTATGACTGGCAAATGCGAATCCTCCTGATAAGAACTTGTGTTATTGCTCCAATTAACCGAGAATTGCATATTGGCAGTTCTTCGAGTTTCTTCATCAGATTTTGAATACCTATTTGTACCGGAATATGCTAAATAGTCCATAGGACAAACTTCAACATTTGTTGCATTATGAGTTTGCAATATCTGCTGAGGAACATTTGTCATTACCGTTCGCTGATTCTGAACCGCTCCATAATGTAACCTTTAATTATATATAAATGAATGAAAAACGTAAAAGACTACATTCTAGAATTGAGCTTCCATTACTATTGGAAACAAATACTATTGGAAACAATTAAGATACATATTAACTATGTGAACTACTGGATAATTTGTTTGAAATTAAATTCTATTATTTATAGATTTGATAAATTGATCGTCTACTTTAATGTTGTTAGAATTTGAGAATATTTGAATATTTGAAATACCATTCAAATATAACAACTTCCGCTGATATCAAAACGTTTAGTTATAGAATAGATAATTGCAAGAGAAAGAGAGAATTAAGAAAATTTATTATATCCTTTTTTAAATAACCATGTTTAGCGATAAGATTAATAATTATAATATTCTTAGCATTTGTATAAATAAAACGCGCACATAAAATATCTAACTAAAGTATTTACAAAAATATGAGAACAAACGAATAACGAATATACAACTTTTAATTTACACACACATTATATTAATTTGTTATATAAGAATTATTTTATGAAAGATAAAACAATGACATATAGAATTTTTACCATCGATCTCCTTCACTGGCTGTGTCTGGCAGATATGCCTCTCGATAAACTCTTGAACTTGCAATATTCGATTCATTTGTCATATGTTGCATTCTACGTAAATCTACGATATTTCTTCCAATTTCTTCATCAAGCTTTAAACATTTACTTACATTTTGAGATGCTAAAACATCTGGAGCTATACTGTCATTATGTGATGTTTCAGATCGTAATATTTGTTTCAAAATATTCGTCTGCATTATTGGTTGATCTTGAATTGATTCATAACAAGATCTGCAATATAGGATAATTAATAATAACATATAATACATTTTAAAATGAAATTATTAACTCATTTCAACAGTGTGAATTGGTTAACAGGTATCATTTTTAAATCAATCTATTACGATATCTAGATATTAATTAAATAATTGCAAATCTTAATTAACAAGTTTCTGTAATAATTTGATTTAATGCAGATACTTTTTAACATTATACATTTATAAAACACGCATGTTGAATTACTGACTAAGATTTATATAAATATTATGGTAAACAAATCACAAAAAGTCAAGTCAGTATCAAACTTTTAAAATACATTGCATATCAATTGTACGTTTGTAAGTCATTTTTAAAATATAAATTTATATTGTTGATAACATTTACCGTTGTCTTTTCTTATTTTCCATAGCAGCGCAATCATTCTTTGCGCTGCTTTTGTCATTTAATTGCTGCATCATTACGTGTGCATTATTTTCTTCATTTTCTCTTTCAGTTCGCGTACTGTCACTTATACCATGGAACGCTAATAAGTGATTCGCTAAGCCATTTATTCCCAGAAATATCGTCAATTTGCAATCGCAGTGAATGCACTTTATCATATGACTGTCATTGCTGATAGCAAAATGTCGTACTAACCAGGCACGTTTAATCGTTTCTTTTATATTTATTACTTTCTGTTTATGTTTTCTTGTCAAATGAGATGTCAAACGTATCACATCGGATGCATTTTTTATCAGCTGATTGCAAATAGTACATTTTACGGTATATCCTTCTTCTTTAGTGAAATATTGCCATAACAAATTGTAAGTCGTTTCGAAATTTTTCCACTCGTTGCCGTTTGATAAATTATGAAAATTATATAAATGTTGTTTAATTGCTCTTGTAATGCTTGAACCTTTATAAATTTTATCACAATGGTTACATTTTATTTCATTTTTGTTTATTGATGTACAATGTTGCCACGCCCATGAATATTTCAATGATAGTAATATATCCACGTTATTCTCTACATTTTGGTTATCATTTCTTGGATTTTCATTTATATGACGACAGATTTGTAAGTGATTCGCTAAGGCATCTATACTATTTAATATATTCAATTTGCTATTGCAATGAATGCATCTCGCTATACAATCTTTTATGTCTGCGAAATGCGATGATAACCAACTGTTTAAAATTGGTTTTTGTATTTTTGTTACCTCTTCTTGATGTTTTTTCACAAAATGTTTTGTTAAAGTTTGTATCTTATAAGCATGTCTTATCAATGTTTTACAAATCTTACATATTGCAGTTGCATAATTTTCTCCTTTTATGTAATATTGCCATATTAAGTTAGACTTACTTTTCGTATTTTTCCACACTAAATCATCGTAAATATTTACGTTATGCTTATTTAAATGTATTTTTATTGCCGGTTTAAAATGTATGTTTCCGGTATGTTTATAAATTTTATTACAATAATTACACTTTATATCATTATCACTTATTTTGGTATAATGTTCCCACAGTTGGTTCCGTATTTCTTCCATTGCTTCTGCACAATATCTCTGAGTGTATATCACTGAATATGTTAGGATGACAAAATCATACGACAAAAGACTGTTTGAGAGGTCGAGAAAAATTTGAAACTTAAGATATAAATATTAGTATGTAGTTTAATGCTAAGTTGAGATATTTATTTAATTTTTGTAAACATTGTCATGATGTAGATTGCTATTAATTTATCATGTTAATTTTTATATAAAAGATGCACGTTAAATACTTGAGCTTTTTTGTATCTTGCTTTATTAATTAATTTGGAATTTATCTTGTTTTGTTTTGTTTTAAATAGCTATCTTTTTGAGTTAAATGACAAAAATAATAAAAATTGACTGTTATGTCTTTCTTCCTTTCTTCAATTCACCGACTTTCGAAATATATAAAATATTAGACAATAATAAAGTTAATAAGATTCAAATCGCTGATAACAGTGCATGATTAGTTATTCTAATTGATTCATTTTATATCATTATAAAATTCTATACTTTAAATGTTTCGATTCAGTTTCATCAACAGTAAACAATCTATGGCTATGTTCAGCAGAAAAAGCAGTTTTGCAATTGTTATAAAATTTTTTAATATGATTGTTCTATACATTTAGATCCATGAGGAACTTTGGGCAAAAATCAATTATATCAAAGATTTATACAACAGTTGCAAAGCTGCTTTTTCTGCTGAGCCATTAGTCAGTTATACAGATAAACGATAATAAAACAATACACAAATCAATAAACCGCTAAATCATTTTAAATTTAAATTAACGCAAATGACAAATTTTTGCTGATGATAAATTTTTAATTTGCCATATTTAAACCACCATTTTGAATTTTGAATAATCTGACTTCAAATTCTGATTTAGTGGCCTCAAAAACCTTTTTATTAAAATTATTATACAGTTTTTAAAACTTTTTCTTCAAAAATATTAACGGTACAAAATGTTTTTCATGGCTACTTAATGACGCAACTGGATGAAAAAAAAACGTACGGCATTAAAAAAAATCTATTTTAAAGATCTATTTTAATGATAAATGTCACTTTAAAATGACGTAAACAAAAGTAGAAAAAAAATTTACTTTGCCAACAAAAAAATTACAAATATATCAAGAAACGTCAATTTTTACATTTTTAACAAACTTTTTTCAAAAATCTGACGTAAGCAATTTAATTATCGGATTCGTGTTCAGCGCGCAAAATATACAGAAAAATGTATCTTTTATTCAAACAACAGAAACGTCGGCCAGTGTTATTATTTAATTTATATCTAATTTATATCTCTTTCGAAATAATCGTCATTGTGATATTAAATGGCATTGTAATATAATTTAAATTCAAATGAAAGAATAGAAACAATATATAGGAAATAGTACAAAATATAAAATTGCTTTTAAAATTATGTACAATGCTTGATTAAATAAAAATGTAATGTGTCGTACGTAGGATAGGTGTGCCTTGACTCTCTCACTATTCGAATACCTGAAAATTTAAATTTAGTCAAATAATGTTGGAAATACGAATCTAATTATTCTAATATAAAAACTACCAAGAATTTCAATTCACAATATTTTAATATTAAATAGATGAAAATAAATAATAAATGATAACGGATGTTTACTTAATGAATTAACTATAAACATTTTATTATAATATTAATAGCACTAATTATCCACTTTAAATATGTTAAATATCTACTAAAACTTTTAAATTAATCTAATGTAATACTAAAGATCAAATTTTTTTGTATGCTGTGCATTATACATTTTAAATTAATTTATTACATATAATATTATTATATGATATAATTATACATATATTTACTCAACTACATGTATTTACATAAAAGATAAAGGACTATTTGTAATACCATTATAGTTTTTCATCTTCTATGATTCTGCGAATGGCATCCGTTTGATGAATGCAGTGGCATTATTCTTCATCTGGTTGTCGTTTCAATGTATTTGTGATGTATTTTTTTCGATATCTTTGTCAGATTTTATGTACTTATTCATATTATAAAATATGAAGATGTCCAAAGCTGAATAAAAATAATTACCATTTACCATATTATTTGTTTGCAATATATGTTTCCGAATTATTCATCATTTCTGTCTGCTTTGAATTGTTTTAATATACAATCTGCAACAGTAAGCAACATAAAAGATGGATACTGAATTAAAATAATTAATACAGATGTAAAGTTACTTTCAAATCTGATACTTTGTTTGATTATATTGAAATTGAGAGTACTATTATTTGCACATTGAAATTTTAAATGTCGAAATAAATATTTACAGAATGCGAGAATACTCGCAAAATAAAATCAAATGTAATAATTTCTGTCAATTACTAAATATGTGATATTTAATTACATAAGAGTAATTTTATATTAGCAAAATTTCATATTGATTGAAACAAGGAAACATAACTATAATATTCATAATGCTCATTTAGTTTTTTTAATAATATATAATAATACTATTTTAATAATACTATGTTACGCCTCGAAACAAACACATTTTATGTATATACATTTTATGTATGTGATTAAATTTTTATGTATATTATTAAATATTATATTTATGTATATAATTAAATCTAATATTAAATAATATGTTTTCAATTTGTATATTAACATTTATCTTATATCAACTAGAGGAAGATATTACAAACTATGTTTGCAACTTTTTACCATTGAGGTCTTCCATTTTCTGCGACTTGCAAATGTGTGCCAATTTGACAAAAGCATGTATTTGAATTATCTTTTCTACGTGCTGAAGCATGTATCAATATATTCGTTGAATTTTCTCTAGTCCTTTCCTGAGATCCTGAATACTTATACATATTATGAAATGTGAAGGTATCCGGTGATAATGGTTTGATGTGTTACTAATTAATTGATGTGTTATCATCTATATTGAAGACGTCAGCATGAATGTTTCCAAGTCTTTTATTGCTTTATAATATAACCTGCAATTAAATGCAAATTCATAGAATAAATGTATTAATGTAATGAATATTAAAAATAAAATTACATTTCAGCTTTAGGCAATATTTAATTTTATTGAAATTTGTATATATTATTCTTTAAATACTGAAAATTTGAAAGTATAATCTACATTTACCATTGATTTATTTCACTTTTTATGACTGGCAAATGCGAATCCTCCTGATAAGAACATGTGTTATTCCTCCGATTAACCGAGAATTGCATCGTTATCTTGGCAGTTCTTCGAGTTTCTTCATCAGATTTTGAATACCTATTTGTACCGGAATATGCTAAATAGTCCATAGGACAAACTTCAACATTTGTTGCATTATGAGTTTGCAATATCTGCTGAGGAGCACTTGTCATTACCGTTCGCTGATTCTGAATCGTTCCATAATGCAATCTTTAATTATATATAAATGAATGAAAAACGTAAAACACTACATTCTAGAGTTGCGTTTCTATTACTATTGGAAACAATTAAGATACATATTAACTATGTGAACTACTGGATAATTTGTTTGAAATTAAATTCTATTATTTATAGGTTTGATAAATTGATCGTCTATTTTAATGTTGGTAGAATTTGAGAATATTTGAAATATCCTTCAAATATAACAAATATATCCGCTGAAATCAAAACGTTTAGCTATAGAATAGATAATTGCAAATTAAGAAAATTTATTATATCCTTTTTTAAATAATCATTTTGAGCGATAAAATTGATAATTATAATATCCTTAGCGTTTGTATAAATAAAACGCGCACATAAAATATCTAACTAAAATATTTACTAAAATATGAGAACAAACGAATAACGAATATACAATTTTTAATTTATACACATTACACATTATATTAATTTATTGTATAAGAATTAAATATGAAAGATAAAACAATAAAGATATAGAATTTTTACCATCGATCCTCTTCACTGGCTGTGTCTCGCAGATATGTCTCTCGATAAACTCTTGAACTTGCAATATTCGATTCATTTGTCATATGTTGTATTCGTAAATCTATGATATTTCTTCCAATTTCATCATCAAGCTTTAAACATTTATTTATATTTACTTATATTTTGAGATGTTAGAGCATCTGGAGTTAAATTGTCATTATTTGATGTTTTAGATCGCAACATTTGTTTCAAAGTACTCGTCTGGATTATTGGCTGATCTTGAATTGATTCATGATAATATCTGCAATTATCTATAGGATAATTAATAACAATATATAATATATTTTAACTGAAATAATTAACTCATTTCGACAGTGTGAATTAGTTGACAGGTATCATTTTTAAATCAATCTATTACGATATCTAGATATTAATTAAATAATTGCAAATCTTAATTAACAAGTTTCTGTAATAATTTGATTTAATGCAGATACTTTTTAACATTATACATTTATAAAACACGCATGTTGAATTACTGACTAAGATTTATATAAATATTATAGTAAACAAATGGTAAACAAAAAAGTCAAGTCAGTATCAAACTTTTAAAATACATTGCATATCAATTGTACGTTTGTAAGTCATTTTTAAAATATAAATTTATACTGTTGATAACATTTACTGTTGTCTTTTCTTATTTTCCATAGCACAATCATTCTTTGCGTTGCTTTTGTCGTTTAATTGCTGCATCATTATGTCTGCATTATTTTCTTCATTTTCTCTTTGAGTTCGCGTACTGTCACTTATACCATGGAACACTAGTAAGTGATTCGCTAAGCCATTTATTCCCAGAAATATCGTCAATTTGCAATCGCAGTGAATGCATTTTATCATATGACTGTCATTGCTGGTAGCAAAATGTCGTACTAACCAGGCACGTTTAATCGTTTCTTTTATATTTATTACTTCCTGTTTATGTTTTCTTGTCAAATGGAATGTCAAACATACCACATATGCATTCTTTATTAGCTGATTGCAAATAGTACATTTTGCGGTATATCCTTCTTCTTTAGTGAAATATTGCCATAACAAGTTGTAAGTCGTTTCGGAATTTTTCCACTCGTTGCCATTTGATAAATTATGAAAATTATATAAATGTTGTTTAATTCCTCTTGTAATGCTTGAACTTTTATAAATTTTATCACAATGGTTACATTTTATTTCATTTTTGTTTATTGATGTACAATGTTGCCACGCCCATGAATATTTCAATGATATTAATATATTCACGTTATTTTCTACATTTTGATTATCATTTCTTGGATTTTTATTTATATGACGACAGATTTGTAAGTGATTCGTTAAGACATCTATACTATTTAATATATTCAATTTGCTATTGCAATGAATGCATCTCGCCATACAATCTTTTATGTCTGCGAAATGCGATGATAACCAACTGTTTAAAATTGGTTTTTGTATTTTTGTTACTTCTTCTTGATGTCTTCTCAAAAAATGTTTTATTAAATTTTGTATCACATGAGCATGTTTAATCAATGTTTTACAAATCTTGCATATTGCAGTTGCATAATTTTCTCCTTTTATGTAATATTGCCATATTAAGTTAGACTTATTTTTCGTATTTTTCCACACTAAATCATCGTAAATATTTATGTTATGCTTATTTAAATGTATTTTTATTGCCGGTTTAAAATGTATGTTTCCAGTATGTTTATAAATTTTATTACAATAATTACACTTTATATCATTATCACTTATTTTGGTATAATGTTCCCACAGTTGGTTCCGTATTTCTTCCATTGCTTCTGCACAATATCTCTGAGCGTATATTACTGAATATGTTAGGATGACTGTCATACGACAATATTCCAAAAGACTGTTTGAAAGGTCGAGAAAAATGTTTGAAACCTACCTAAGATATAAGTATTAGTATGTAGTTTAATGTTAAGAGATATTTATTTATTTATTTTTGTGGACATAATGTAGATTGTTGTTATTAATTTGTCATAATGTAAAGTGTTGTTGTTAATTTTTATTAATATAAATTTAGATGTACATTAAATGTTAAAACTTTTTGCTTTATTAATTCTTGCTTTATTAATTAATTTGGAAATTATCTTGCTTCATTTTTTTTGAATAGTTTTTTTTTAGTTAAACGGCAAAAATGAAACTTTATTGTTACGTCTTTCTTCCTTTCTGAATAATCGGTTAGGTTCCCGAGAAATCATTCTTCGTTTCTGCTGAAAATGCCAACAAATATCTCATCAATTTCATTATTATTTCGTGTACTTGTGTTTTTTAAAAACTGATTTGGCTTTCACCTAATAATATGTACTTCAGTTTAATAATAATGTGAAATTTATTGTTAAAATAAAGCCTATTGTTATTATTGATATTTATATTTATGTATATTTATATTAAAATTTAGTGAGTAATAATTTTAATAATTTTAAGTAATATGTTGATTAAATTATAATTTTATTATTGAATAGATTCGGAAAGACGAAATATATATAAAATATATTAAAATATATATAAATATATATAAATATATATATAAAAGCTTATTTTATGCGAGATTTTATATGTAATATTCTTTCTTAAAACTATTAGAATTTTTCAGCATTTAATTATAATACATATATATAATACGAAAAATAATAATATCTTTTCGATATAATTCTATATATAAAATATATATAGCATTTCTCATTTTATAAGTTTTAAATATTTTGATATAAAACAGAATATTAAATGTTTTCAGTTTGTAATCTAAAGTTGTTTAAATTTAAACATTTAAATTTTGAGAAAGTTTTTATATTATATCTATGGAGTTTGAAAACGATAAAAATATTTAACTGCGCAAAAACATGATATGTTAGCATAAAAGTAAATAAAATAAATATGTTATTTATACTACATGTTACTTGTAAATCTTTATTGACAAAGGGTTATAAAATATTAACGTATGAAGTTGCTACAGTCTAACTTATTACGTAATATAAATTACATAGAGTTGCTTCTTGCAAAAATTGTAAAAATAATTATCAAAATTTATTAAGTCTAAACAAATATTTCTCTCTGTATAGAAACATAAATGAGGAGAAGAATTAATACGAACAAGTATTGTATTAATAATATAAATTAATATACATGTATATTACAATCATTAATAATATATAAATCTCGAATATTTAAATCTAACATATATCGTATTATATAAAAAGGTAATAATGTTATTAATAATGTAAAATTTATCTAATTTTTTATCTTTATTATCAATATTGACGATATGATTGTAAATATCCGTTTTAATTTTGTTTTTAATTTTGTTCTATAATAATTATATAGAAACAGAATTATAAAACAAATATTTGTATCGATAATATCGAAACTTATTTTTTATTTGAGCTATACTTTAAATTTTAATTCTAATTATCTTTTTTCTTCTACTCTCAAGACCGCATGTTATTATGAGATAATATTCCAATTCACTTACTAATAAATTTGGAGTTTTTATATTATTTCAGAATACAATAATTTTAATTAAAAATTTATTTCATATTATGTTACATAACAAAATATATTACACATGCATATACAAAAGCTGTGTTAAATTAACATAAAAATATGAATAAGTAAACTGTAATTGTACATTAATAGTTTAAATGAATAACATCTTTATCTCAATAAAATTGAAATAGATAACATAAACAAACAATTAAAAAATAAAAATATATTATTATGTATTTTAATTATAGATAAAGTATTATTTCTAATTCTATTTAACAAATTAATGCAGTACAACTCAACTTTCATTTCTCATCAAAGATTTTTATAGCACATAAATAAATAGTATTTTTGTAGATATATATATTATTTTAAAGAAAAAAATATAATAAATATAATAAAATAAGATTTAGTATGCCCAAGATTTACAATAAGAAATTAGCATTATATTATTTTATCCATTAATAATGATGATTCGATTTTCATTTTTCAAAATTGCACATTTCGTTCTATAAATTCTTGCAAATAAAAGCGATAATTACAATGAAATCTCATTACATTCGACAGATAAAACTTTAATATACTTGAGATTAAAATACTTAATGCAAGTATGCAAGATTGATTTGAGTTCTTAATATAAGACTTAATATTTTGTTTTCTTAAATACAAAATCATCCTAAATATGAAATAGATATAAATCGTGAGCAAATCCTTCATTTTTTAATCAAATTCTTCATTGCTGAAATTGAAAGCCATCAAAAAGTTTTTGTAGTCCCAATTTCGCTGCCGTGATGGCTGGAAACTTTCGATTTTCTATCAGGATCCATCGCAATCGAAATAAATTCCTCGGAAATTCTCTTATCCAACCCTGTATAAGTCTGTGCTAAATCAACTGGATCTTCATTAGTTAGTGACATCTTTGGAGACTCGTTTTTAATTTCAGTATGTCTTCTTGTTTCCCCCTGATCTGCGTACTGCTGACGTTTGTGCTTTGGTCGAAACTATATAAATACATATTAAACAAGAATTATTTTAATAAATTAATACACAAACTAATTTGCATATAAGTTAAAATACAAAAAGTCTATGTCAAAAAGTATGAATATTTATAATACCTTTTATTTAATTGTATTAATTTCGTTATTTTTTATTTAAACACCTTTTCTATCATTTATTGAAATCAAATTATATAATTCAAAAGCTCACCGTTTCAGATTGAGGACGTCCAGAGTATATGGGAGACATATGGGACAACATGGGCACAGCACCATATGGCATTGGCGTCGAAATCGGAAAGGATCTAGGTACAAATCCTCCGGGCGCCGGTGATATGCCGTATGGTGACTATAATAAATGTTTTCTCTATTAATTCCATACAGTTGTATCTTTTTAGACACATGTACAGATATAATTGAATATTGAATTATTATTTCCATAAATTAAATGGTATCAGAGAAAATATTAAAAAAATTGAATCTTGAATCAGAAGTTGAGGCCATGGGTAAAGAAATTGAGGACACTTACCTGAATCATTGGATGCATCGGCACTGGCATTGGATGCACGACGTAAATAGGTGACTGTTGGTTTTTAGTCGGCATGGTATGATTCTGCGTGATGACCCATTGATGAACCATATTGCGCGTCTTCAGACCATCGCTCATTATTTCATCAGTACTGTTTGACCGTAGACAACTACATAACTTCGGTGTCAAAGTTAGACAGCTATAACCGGATACTAATAACTCTGCCACACTAGCTATCAATAAGCCGATGCTCGCTAGTAAGCCTGCCAAACCGTTATCTACTTCCATCACATTGCTATCATCATCCTGAAACATATATTGAAATTCCTAATCCACAACGCAATAATATTTACAATTATACCAATTCAGTTCAATAATAAACATTAAAAATAAAAGGTACTATAAAAAGAAATCATTTTTTTTTAATTTTCATTTTTCAAAAAATTTTGCCTTATTTTGAGATTAATGAAAAGGCTCGATTTGGAATAAAAAGTTAAATTAGAACTAGCCTTTTCAAAAGATCACATATTTGAATATTAAATAGTTGAGAGTTATAAAAAATGTACCGAAAGGCTGAGAAACGACACTTCCGGTGTTCTTTGCGAATCCCTGACAACCGCCGTTAGTGCCGTTATAGTGGCCATGTTCGAGAGGGCAAGGGCAATCAAACTAGACGCGAGATGAGCAGAAGAGAAAGCAGAATTTGTTTTGGTGGAGGACGCCGCTAATGTCGCGACCACTCCAAGTGCACCGGCAACCAAGGCAGCCGCACCTGCCCAGAGTCCTGCACCAGAACCACCTAAGGAAGCTCCATGGACGAGCACCAAGATACCAAAGACAACCAATACAATACCTGCAAGATCAAACGAACAAATTATATTACGTTCTTAATTTTTACAACTTTATTTTTTCAAAATATGATTACCAAAATTACTTGAAAGAAGTCATTTCGATATATTCGACATTATATTTATCCAACAAAAATGTCTTTAATTATACAAAAAATAATATCAATAATATCAGCGTGATAATTAGTGGAATTAATAAAAAGCTCTCTCGGCTTACCGAGAAGTAATTGTCCGCAGGATGTGAACATCAATAAATTCGAATCGTCCTTATTTTCGGCAGCCGTTCGCAGATCCTGTTGACCCTCGCATCTTGATAGCTGCTGCTGTTGCAGCTGTTGCTTTTCCGATATAAGAACATCCTTCGAGTGTTTTGATTCTAGATAACTCTCTGGCTTCAATTCCGAGTTCACTGAATCCTTCGATTCCTTCGAGTGACTCGAATTTTGACTTCTTACCGTAGAGTCAAGCGCGATCGTTGCTGTCTCTTCCATGATTTTCTTCGATCAAATCAATCACTGACTTTTATTGTAAGAATTTCATCGAATTATCACTTTCGCTCAAGATAATTTTCTGTCGGCAATTACTGCTCACTTGCGATTTAAAATTATTATTTAAAACTCAAAGTGAATCTGGAAATATCTTAATTGACGACAGTCGACTTATAAAATTTCTAAAATTTTTCACTTGTTATTATTTTGAGCATAGCTTTGTCGATTTTATATCTTTATATAACGTTGATTTAATTTGTAGTGATAATGATTTCATATATAAAATCTCATTGATCTCTTTCGTTCATATATTCTTTTGATTTATTTAATTTTATACATTTTATATATGGCGTATATATATTTTATATACAGTAAAAAAGTAAAGATTCAATTCTTGTTGATTATCGTTGATAATCAACTGCTTTATTTTTCAAATATTTTGGAATTATATAAGATCAGCGTTAAAATACTACTTTATACTACATCCTCACTAGGCTGTAATATATAGGTTAAATGTAACTGTTGGATTAATATTAAAGTTGCGTCGAATTCAAAGCAGATTGTGGAATGTGGTAATCGCTGATCCGGCTGGCAACGTATGCAGGATCACAGTTATCTGAAAATAAAGCAAAAATTCTATAATTCTCACTTGTAAATTAAATAAGTAACAAAACAAATTTAATATCATAGATAATTAAATTATATATCATTTTATATGTATACATATATAGTTATGACACAATTTGTCTTATTTATAATATTTTATTGGTGATACGGGAAATAAGGAGAAGAAAAATAAGAAATTAAATGAGTTTAATTTAAAATAAAATCTTCTAACATCTTTTGTTTAGATCAGTTGCTCTCTCTCATTTTGTCTATAGAAGAATACTAAGAATTCATAAAAAATAAATAACTTATAAAATATTTTATATTTTATATTAAAATAAATGATGAAATATTTCTTGTAAATTATTTATTTTTAAATAACATTAATTTTTTTATGCAATATCAAGAAAATTGATTTATAAAAATTTTATATGTGTATTTATATCTTTATATGGTTTTATTTGAAATTGCATTATATTGAAACTTTTTGCTGGAACAATTGTTCCCTAAACTTTTTTTTATCGATGTGAACTTTAAAATATGATTCTGTACATACGTGAGCATATATATATATATATATATATATATATATATATATATAATAAAAGATATACACATTAAAGATGGTAATAGCGTGACAATTTATCTAATGATCTTTCAAGCTCTCTATACAAGAAAATTTAGCTTTGAACAATGATATGAAAGTAATCATTCGCACGTTTCCCACATGAAACTGTATATAAATATTGTTCTCAATTATACGCATTTAATTAATTGTAGCAAATAAAATCTGGGTCAACGCAAGCTTGTGATCGCGGATCCATCTGTGCGATGACATAATTATATTCCTTATGTAGTCTAAACATCTTCCACGTATATTTATCTCCATTTTAAGCACTGCTTGAGAAAGATTTGAGTCGAGATAAAAATTAGTTTCCATTGAAGAGCAATTGAAATGAAATTTTCGAAAATTTAAAAAACATGGATATATAGTATATCGTAAACTATGGAATCGCATACGCTATGATTATCTAAAATACTTATATAGTAAACGTTCTAGCTCCGAGCTCCTTCCACTTCTCGTGCTCGTGAATAAACATACGTAACGGATCGTTCTTACGGCTGCGAGGCATTTCTCGAAGCGTTTCGAGAGCTTGACGGAGATCATTATTACATTCACCGGAGCGCTCTGGCCAGTGCTCGCGGAATTTTTGTACCTCGCAATACGCCTTTTCAGCTTTACTTTCCGCTTTCTACGAGGCCAGAAAGCGCATTTACTCCTTTTTGCAATTCAAACAAAAATTTATATTCACACATCTCGTTGCTTTCAATTTATTACACGCTCCATTTAAAATTAAATCTAAATAAATGAGCAGATAAATAATAAATAATTTGAAAATAATAAATCTCCCTTGGGAAAACGTTTTCAATAGAAACTGTTTTAATTTTTCGAGAGAAATTTTTATAGGCAATTTTTATTCTGCATAGAATTATCTCCGAGATTTCAAAATTATTTCTATTATTTATATATATAAATCCTCATTATTCTATTTGTAAAAATAAAATTGTTGAAAAATGAACATTTTACGATGAGATATTTTATTTGTTTTGGCTTACAATTAATATATTTCAATGTAATGCAAATCTGCGAAATATGTAATTGCACTTTTCTTTAAAATATATTTCGACATTTTTACATCAATATATATATATATATATATATATATATATATAAACATATCCCTGCAATATAAAAAAAATTATTTGCGGTTTTTCGAGTCAACTATTGCATTTAACTGTTTACAGAATAATCATAAAAAGAATATAAACTACAATATAAAAACATAATAATTTTCGAATGGTACTCAAACTCACCGACATTCTATCGGCTCCAATTCCTGCTCTGTAATACTTTCTTCTTTTTGCGGGCAATCGTAATCGATCCATTCATTGTAAATCGCGAATTCATACAATTGGATAATTATAATATCGAAAAATCACACAAAGATAAACATAAATACATCTTAGCCATATGTACGTGACAAGACCTTTATACACGTTCGCGTTTTCTCAGTTAAAGGTCCACGATTCTCGCGAATGATCGCGAATTAACACATCGTGCGTTATCACCGTTTATCCCTCACATAGTCCATCGATTACACTGAATCGCAAATATAAAATTAATTAAAGAAAACGTTCACACGCGTGCGATTCGCGCTCCTTTCGCCTCTCGCACGTCGATTCACGACGAAGCAGTCGCGATGATCTATCGCGAGACCGATCTGTCGAGCGTTCGATCGGCAACTGGAGTCACGCGTCGAGAAGTAAGTATACAGGTAGATTGCAGGTATGTGCTGCTCCTATCTGTTGCCTCTATGTCTCTTTCTCTCTCTCTCTCTCTTTTTCTCTCCTCTTCCTTCTCTTTCTCCTCTCCTGCCTAATTCGCAGGTTCCTTCTCTCTTGCGCTCTCACCCGCCCGCTTTTCCTACCTTCATCCCTTCCTTTCCGCGCCGTAGCGCGCTGGAATTTGCGAAATTGACGCGAGAGATCGATCACCCCGCATATCTTCGTCGATGGAAAATGCACTAATATACATTCATACGTGAGTTATGCGACTATGACGTATTCGGCTTTACGACAGGAATTAATCGCATTCCTGTGCTATTTTTCTCGACAATTAAAATTGTTCAGTAATCGGTTCTTTTTTTTCTTGCGAAACGATCCGTCGTTATTGGAAAAGAGAGAATGTATATGCAGAAATTAATTAAAATCAATTAATGTAAAATAAATAAAAGTTTTGTTTTAGTTTTGATAAATATTTTCGTAAACATGGTCTTAAAAATGAAAAACTTATAACATGTTTGTATATTTTCTTAAATTTGGCAGAATCTTAATTACAATTGTATTATCAATTTGATCTCGATAGCTATTAAAACAATTTAAAAAAAATATAATTTTAATATAACAATAATTTATTATTTAAAAAATTACATGTAAAATGTTATTATTATCTTCATTATCTTTTTTTTTAAAAATCGTTAAATTTTCACAGCTACTGTCGAGATAAATTTGATATAAAATTATTAATATTAGAATTTTTAACTTTTCAACCTTTTCATTACTAACTTCGCTCTTTCTACGTATTTTTTAGAAAGAAGATTCAATACATATTTCAATTTCAAAAACAAAAAGATATTCAATATCTTAAATCTATCTTTTGCAATTATATTAGTACAAAATATTTGACAAATCATAAATTACAAAGAGAAAGAGAGAGAGGATAAATAATCTGAAGGTAAATGTTTTAAAAGAGTCTATGTTTTTCTCTTGCCACTATTTCTAATCATTATACAGGAACTTACTCGGCATCCGTTCCTTCTTTTTTTCAGTACCTAACTAATTAGTTTTCTTTATGCTCCGAACATATACATACACACATCAAGAACTCTTGTAACCTTCTAGAGCATATCTTCTCGCCTCGAGGCACTTGATGCACATACTTTCGTGTATCGCTCGTATATACTTATGCATGTAACAACAACAGAGTTAAAAGTAAGTAAAAAGGCTGCGCTCCAAAAACACGATGTTGCAACCTAGAATTTATTATTTTTCATAGTAAATCACGAGAATTTTGACAACATTTCATGTATCAAGATAATGTTCAATTATTACACAAAAAAGTTATATTTTATACATTATAATTATCCGTATTGTACTGTATTGTCAAAATATATTTTATGTCATATTAAAGGAACATATACCATCTTGAAAAGTAAAAAATTAAATTATTTATATATACGTGTTTCCAATAAGCTAAATAAAATTTTTGGAAAACTATTACAGTTAAACACACCAGCACGTATACAGAATACAAAATTCGTAACGCTTCAAAAGCAAACAAAACTGAAATATTTAACCTATTTTTTTTTTGTTGAAAGAATTTCGAATTTATTTATTCTTCTTATTGAGACTACGAAATTAGCCCAAATCAAATCATTCTATTTAAAATCGGAATTGTAAAATCAACAATTATCAAATGAAAGCTTATTTGGGCGTTTGAATTTTTAACAATAAATCTGGATCAATTTTTTGGAACAGAATGTTCTCTTGAAACATCAAACTTTCTTCTTACTCATTTTCCAGTTAGTACCTTTTAAATAGGATAAAGATTATGATGTAGAAATATATATATATATATATTTTCATGAAGTTTTTCATGAAGTATAAAATATAACTGGCGAAGCTAAATGCTACGGAGTGATATGTGTGTAAGTAATCCGCGATGCACACGGCGAATACACAGGCCGAGCCGCAACGCGGCAACGCCACGTAGTCGGATGCGGTCCGGCACACTGAAAAGTTAATCGCGCGCGCCTCTTTACGGTATCCTCCTTGCTGGTATATACGTCGTTGAAATGTCTGCTCCTGTCTATGTGCAGCACGCATTGCACATCATTACCTCTACATAAGTACGTACTACATGCGGCAAGAGCTCGCCGTATACAGTGCCGTACGAAACCGTTAAACGCACGTAACATCTACGACAATTCGACAATGGAATCTCTCACTTTTCACTGCTCGTGTGTTGCGAGAAAAGAGAGGAAAAAAGAAAACAAGAAGAACCTTGACATTTCATCACCAAAAATCTCAAATTTCAGAAAAAACATTCAATATCTGCTCTGTCTTTTTAGAAAAAATAAAATTTTAATAACCTTATGTTTTTTAATTTATAATTATATTTTAACTAATTATATTTTTAAACTATATATATATTTTTTTTTTACTTTGTATTAGATCTTCACAAATATATTTTTGGAAAAAATTATAATAGACATGTTATAAAATAATATGGTTCAGTATTTAAATATTTTTTTTTCATAATTTTAGTTTGCATTAACATAAAAAAATTTTTAATTAATCGATTAATGTATAATCATTTTTATATTGGAGAGAGGGAAAGCGATGTGTGCGGCATGTTCTCTCTGATATTTTGGTGTTTGCGTAGCTTAGAATCCTCAATTTTTCTTTCCGCTCTAATAAACTCTATTTTCTTTCTAAGGAGGAAGAATCCGTATCGAGAAATTACAAAAGGGAGAATTCTTTTTCCTGAAGAATAATACATTCTTTCTTTTCGACAGAGTTATATATCTTTCACGTATCACGTAAATTCCACTTCGCTTGTTCCCTCAATCCTCAATTTTATTTTTCGTCAGTAAAAGTCAAAATTATAGAACGCACTGGGAGGAAGCCTCAAAAACATTATATTACATCAAAATAAAAAGAGGGGAGAACTTCAAGATCCTCTGGAATTGTAAAAAAAAATAACAAACGGACTGTCTGAATGTTAAATTAAAATCTGTGGATCGGTTTTTCGAAACATTAAGAACGACCATACAATTTTTCCATTTGCACTATGTTTGCTACTGCATAATAATGTCTTCTTCTAACAGTATGCTACAAGCAGGATTTCTCGACATCTCGCATACAAAATTAAGTGTGGCATACGCTTACATCAGAGTAAAACGGAATTATATCAGCTTGGAATCTCAATGATGGCACTTGCGCCACTTTTAATGAAATCGCTATCGTCTTAATGGTCACTTCCGATTTTCTAATGTTGACGCAACGATAATTCGCATGATGAATAATTTATCTTCCCGCTTGTCATCGACGCCTAATATTAACTCGTATAATTTGTGTATAAATTATCTTTCCACTTGTCATCGATGCTTCCTATTAATTTGTGTATTATAAAAACATGTAATATGTAATATCGTGCCTTTTCTTTCGCACGTTTTCTCGTTAGAGCTAATCGTCAACAATCGCCTTCTCTGAAAACAGTAAAAGTCTCGCGTGCGTAATAGTAGCGAATAGAAAGGAATCATTAAAATCAAATGCATTACCCACATATTACTTCAAACAAATAGTTGAATCATTTAGCATTTTATATATCTATGTCAAAATTCCACAACGTAAAACTTTTTTAAACCTTTATTAAAATAAACTAAATATATATAAGTATTTTATACTTATAATTATTATATTATGATATAATTATTTATATATATATA
The DNA here is from genome assembly GCF_055798465.1 of Pogonomyrmex barbatus. Taxonomy (NCBI): domain Eukaryota; kingdom Metazoa; phylum Arthropoda; class Insecta; order Hymenoptera; family Formicidae; genus Pogonomyrmex; species Pogonomyrmex barbatus. The sequence goes on from NW_028297116.1 coordinate 21,617,864, forward strand.
TATTAAAGTTTACTCACTTTGACCATATGATGAGAAAGCAATTTTGGGAGCAATTTTCTATCCATTCGGTAATTCATTCTCAAAATTGTACTTTCTTGCCGTATAACCAGGATTAGTAAATCTTAATATATTTACTGCCCTCCTTCAACTTTTTGGAAGAAAATATTAAACAGCTCTAAACAGTATTTGACAGATTATAATTAAAACATCAAAAACATCACTGGAATTAATAATACTTCAAATCTAAATATTATTCCTCAAAGATAAAACTGACTTTCTATTGGCTGCTATGCGCAATCTTCTTCTCGTTGGCATTCGATATATGTTAAAATAAGCGTGTAAACTCGATAACACGGTACGCCACTGAGATGAATTCTCGGTACGCGCTTCTAGAGGTTTCTCCGCCGCCTTTCTAAAATGGCATCCATTGGAGAAACGCGAAAGAAAAGAAGCCGAGCCCTGGAATTGCCGTTGCCGCTGTCTGGATCTCTCTCTTCCTTTCTCTCTTTCTCTGTAAATTGTCTTCGGAGCGATCCATTTGTCCGCGGAGGTGCTTCTAGACGCATACGTAAAATTGCAATCACGAACCAATGTAGCGAAAGTTCCGCGCTGTGATCATCTTTCTTCATGGGGTTAATCGGAAGAGCGATGTAATAATACAGTCGAAAAAAATAATTTCTCTTCTTGAACTCAAAAGAAAGAGCAATAATTTCTCTCGAATACCCTCAAATTTTCCAAAATTAATTATATAACATAAAAATTGCATCGCGCATTACAAAAACTGCGAGAGATAATTATATTTCTTTTTAAATTTTTTGTTATCAATTTTTTTTAATACTAACTAAGCAATCGATTATTTTCTATTCCATCCAATTTTGATTGAAATTTTTTTTTAATGCAATGTACATATATCGCTTTGCGTGTAGAAAATATCAATGTAAATAAATAAATAAATTGAAGTTTGAAATTTTTATGGCTGCAAATTAAAAAGAAAAAGTTATTCAACTAATAAATAGAATAGTTTAAAAAAAATTAAGATTTAAGAATTACTTCGTTATATGAGTAAAAGTGATCGAGATTGGGGTCAAAATCAATTTGGCTCAATCATCTCTATCGAATCATCTCCGACCGTGACTTATTTTAATAATATCGATAGGTAAATCGTGCATGGCGCTATTACTAAAATAACAATGCGTCGTTTTCATAGTAGTCATTATCGAAAAAAGTAAAAGTGAGTATAAAACGATCATGAGACTTAATCATTTTCTTTCCCAAACAACAATCCCCCTACGTCATAATACATACATAATTACATGGGAATTAAAAGAAAGAGTGATTACTATATTAATCAAGGGAACTTCTCTCACAGTCGCCGAAAACGGGCTGTTCGCAACCGACAATTATCCGACCGATAGTGCAACGTGAGAGATTTCTTTCTGATCGCCCACGGTTGAATTCTTCCTACGTTAATTGGAAGGGGCGGACGCAATTGCAATATAACGCGACGATGCAAAAGTCCGTCGCCTCGGTAATTTTTATTCGGATGCGCTCAGCGAAGGAGCACCCTACGTACATGCTTGTAGAAAGTACGACAAATATCACTGTAAAATCAATTTCTCGCGCGCACCTTGCCTACTTGCACATTTTACATACAATATGCGCACGCGGTACATGCCACGGGAGAAAGTTTTCGACATTCAACTTGCTCTGATCGACAATTCAATTCTGTCACGACGTGCTGCGGTCATTCTGTACTCTCAGGAGCTCATTTGATCTGACAACATCAATATAGTAACACTAATAAATCACTATCCTTTCTAAGAATAAGCTCCGCTTTCCTCAATTTTTCAAATGTTCAAAATATTACCCTTAATTCCCTCCAGTCTTTAAACGAATAAGATTAAACTTTCATGTTTCTCTCTTTTTTTTTTTCAATTCTGCTATTTTACACGTCTGTCCTCGGTAATTTAGTACATTTTTTGGATATAATTATTAATTTATTATAACAATATTACTCTAAATATATATTAATATATATGCGAGGTATAAGATGTAAGGTAAATGAAAGATAATAAAGTTTTCTCCGCCTCCGGAATAATAAGCGCAAAAAATTGTGATAGCACCTCCCAGGAACAAATGTTACTACGTAAATCTTCAGGATAATACGCGAAAGTCAATATAATTTGTTCGTTTTCTTATTTCCTTTTCTGCAAATTAAAGTATATGAAATTTATAACAAAGAAAATAAAAAAAAAAAAAAACACTTCAAGATAAAGAAAATCTAAAAAAATAACAGAGATCGTGTTGAACGTGTACTTTTCGTAACGGCGAGGGAATGTTCGCGACTCAGCATTCTTAAAGGATGAAATAATCTGACCTTTTTCATAAGCACCGTATAGTCGTTTGAGAAAACCGCGATCTATTCGCGCTCCAACGGGTCGCTAGATTTCCTCAAATAGATGGATAGATAAATTATTATAAGCCGAATGTTTTAAAACTTGTAAAAATAAATGCAATTAGGAAAGTAGAAAGTATGCGCAAGTATGCATAAAATTGAGTTACTAAAAAAAAAAGGAACAGAACATACTTAATTAAATATCCTCGTTATGTTTAAAGATGAAAAAAAGCATCTAAGAAGAAAATTATATTTTTATATATGAATGAGATAAAATTTATTTATATTCATCGGAATTCTCAAAATCCTGGCTATAATTTGTTAAATTAATGGTATATCTAGCTTGAATGACGAATTCTCTCATTTGACTACAAATGATCTGAGGATGATAAATTAGAAAGACTTGAATAAATTTCCGTTTTTTTTTTACGCAATAATTCACTAATTTGACTGAAGCGTTTAAGAATGTGTCATTAAGCGAAATGCTGAAAAAAAAAGTATTGACGATTAAAGCCGACATTCATAGGATAATCACGCATATAATGATGAATAATTAACATTTTTCGCGAAAAATTCAGAATATGCCGAATAATCAGAGGAAACGTTACGGTCGCTTCATTCCTTGTAAATAATTCATTCATAAATTAATGATTTATAGGAAGAAATTCTTGCTTTTCACGTTACAAATACATTTCATACCGGAAGAAAATAACGGACGTTCTTTCAAACGCGTCTTTCCTTCCTGATTTTTCTTTTTTAATATTCAATAAAAAATCCTATTAAACTCCTTAAAACTACTGATTATTTTTAAATAATTTTTAGCAAGGTACACTGAGAAAAAAATGCTGTTGAATCAACAGCATAGTCTAATTGGAAATAATTTTGTTAATTCAATGACATTATTAATGAAACAATATATCATGCTCTTGTTTTAATAATCAAGATCTTCGTTTCAATAATAATGTCATTAACTAATTAAATAAAATAAATTATTTCCAATTAGACTAATGCTATTGATTCAACAGCATTTTTTTCTCAGTGTAGCTATATTAAAAATATTATTTTACTCTATTACAATTATTATTTTTTAATTTGTACTATTTGCCTTATTTAGGCATTATTCAGTAGTTTTAATATTAATTCATTCAATTTTATTATGCTTGTAGGCGCGCGTACGAATAAAGAGAAAAGAGAGAAAGAGAAAAAGAATTAGATAAGAAAAAAAGAATTTTTTCAATATATCGAGAATAAATATGAATACATACATATGCAAAATATTTTATAAATATGTGTTAAAATATAAAGATACACACGCGTTGTATTCCACAGAGACTGAAGTTACCAAAATAGTAATCCGCATGTAATACAATTTTCTTAATAAAAATTAAAAAATACGAAATATATATGATGCGGTTATTCTTTCTCTTAAACTTTTTAAAGAGATGGAAATTAATTCAAAACTTCGCGTCTGGCTTAAGAGAGTTTGCAAAAACACTGTATGTCATTTGCACAAAGCTAGAAAGCGTTGGCGACTCGATTGGCACTGCAACAAAGAGGCTTCATGCAATCAAATATATTTCTGTGTCATCTTCTCGACAGTAGGTGGCACATCATCGTAATCAATGTATATATAAATACGTGAATAATAAACACACGTAGCTGCATGACCGTCTTGGAACACAAAGAATAGATAATCGTTCGTTTTAACGTGGGAGCATGCAAATGCCAATGACTTGTAACATCCGGTGTAACAAATCGGTTGCGTCTCTCTTTAAGTCGCCATAATAGAATTTGCATCCACCGTGCCATTATGGAATACATTTTGCTATCAAGGAATGTAGATATCCTTGTAATAGAAATCTTGTTAATAAGGACGTAAATTACTTAGGATATCAAAGATATTCGCTTCGCCATTGAAATATTATCTTTAAATGCTAATCGAGCGAGTAATTTTGTTTTTTTCAATAACATTCCCAAGTTTGCCGAGGACAAATTCTGCAAAGTCTTGTCAATAGAATGGCTTACAGATTTAATATATCTAATACATCTAAAAGATATAATGTAAATAATGACAAAAATAACATAATAAAATTTGTCAAAACAACAATTACTTAATTAAAAAATTAAGTAAATTTAGTTACATAATTTTATTGTGTCTAACAAATTCTATTCGGTTCCTATCATCAATATGCTGTTAAATTATGTTGGCAGATTAGCCAAAATATAAAGCAAGTACAGATCAGTTTCTCATCAAATTCGTTACTAATCTGCTGACATTATGAACAATTTGCTTATTGAAATGGAGAATCAATGACAAATATTTTCGTTGCAATAATTTCGTACCTGATCTCGCAGTGGAGCGCCGAAGTGTTTATCTATAAAATCAAATGACTAGTCTATCGTGAAACAATTTATATGTGCCTTTCACCCAAGTGACTCTCAATCGGGAGGGAATCGCGAAAAAGGAGTAGGAGTAAGGGCATCTACGGTATAATCGGTGAGAAGCGGTTCAGCATGCAATCGAGGACTTGTGATATGTTTATTTTATTGTGACATCATCCATTTGTTATGCGCAACTGTCGCGCTGTCGCGACGTCGCGTAGAATTTTAATGTAACTGTTAAGTCATGCATAAATATTTCGTACTCACCGAAACAGAGATTCCTTTTCTCCAAAATAATCTCGCCTAAATAACAGTCGCATTCTGTTAGGAAGGACACGCCGATTTCATCCACGGTCCTCAAGTTCGTCAGATATATACTGTAAAAAATACAATCAGTTAAAAAACAACTGATTGTCAACGCTAATGTGTCAATGACGCTTTAAGCTTACCATTTTTTCCATCTGGAGTTTATTCTGATGGAATTATAAGATCGGATCGATTTTAATTCACCATTGCTACCCAAGATCAAAATAGGATTCTTGTCAGTTTTGTTTGAAAAGACATCAATTTCAGATTCTGCATAAACGATGGTCGCCTGAATATCTTGATTCAAATTAATGTGAACCAAAAATAATCTGTAATAACATGCATAACACTAATACAACATAAAAACTATATTTGTGATATTGTGAAAACAATTAATTTTAATTATTTTTGTAATATTGATCATAGATATAATAATTAAAAATAAAAACTTAACTTTTATTTGTATAGTGAATAATAGTCAGAAGAATATTTTCTCAAAATCTCTTTAAGAAAACCGTTTTCTATACTTTGAATTCTCAACACAAAATATAAATATAAATTTAAAAATAAAAGATCAAGATTTAAGCAAAATACAAATTATGATATAAAATTTGTTAACCAGCAATTAATTAATTATTAAACAATAATAAAATATAATAAAATAATAAAATATAGCGTAATGATTATTAATATATCCTGTAATTAGCTGTTAAACAATAATGTTTTGTTACATTTTTTTATAAAACTGTTTTTTAATGGATATATTCTCACCTATGATATAATCTATGATCTCTGGTAATTAATTTCAAGCATCCACCGCCATTGTAGGAAAATTGATCGCAAAATTCGAAAGTATTGACATCGATGGCAGATAATTTATTTTCAAACTGAATGACATTGTCACATATTCGTATAATGTTTTTTTTATTTTCGTATATACGTTCTATTCGTGGTTCCTGTTTCTCATTATCTTTATTTTTACTATCTTCATCATTATCATGCTTCTTATCTTCTACATTTTCAGTAAGAATTCTTTGCGTGGATCGCGTAAATTGCAAATATGGCACTGGAATTGTTAATTGTGGTTGCTGCATTCGTAAATTATAAAATGCTTTCTTTTCGGGTGTACTTTCGCCATTTATCGTATACGGTTCAAAATGTTCCTATATAAATAAGCATGTATGTCGTAAATTATTGTAGATCAATATTAAATATTATAAATATTTTAATATAGACAATTTTTTATCATTTTTGAATTAAATTCAATATTTTTTACTTGTTAGTTATTTACCTCGCCATTATAATAATAGCAAATACCAGCACCTCGACAGAAGGAAGTTTTAAATGTGTCATCCTCATAAATAGGTACATGTACATATAAATAAGGGAAAAGTTGAGCCCAAAATAAATCTTCTAAAACTTGAAAAGTACTTGGACCGAAATACTCGTGTGTCCAACCAGGAGCGAAGATGGCTACAGAAAGCTCTTGTTTTCGTATTAAATCTAGTGCCTGTAAAAATAAAAATTTGTTTTTATTATCTAAATTTGTTTACTGGAATGAAAGTAAAATAATATATTTATAATATTCTAGATAATCGCTTAAACAGATTTTATAAAATGTATGTTATATTTTTAGCTGTAGCTAAAACTAAAACTTAATATAGAAGTCAATATACAATAATATGATAAAATGTTGAGAAAAATATTTGTTTGAAAAGTTTGTTGATAAAATGTAAATAGCAAATTGCAGATAAAAATTACAAGTTAATCTACTATTAAGATACATCAAGTTTCTCTAACACAATATAAGTTTAATGTGAACACAGATAACATATTCTAAGTAAATTTATTGGCATATTCCGAATGATTTGTTCATCATGATATAACAAAAGTAATACTTACATATGCCGAATTAAACCCGCCACCACCTGGGCAACCTCTTCCCCAAACATCTAATCCTACATAGATATCCTTAATATCGCGACCCAATTCCTTTGCGAGTATACGACTACTAATAAGTCGCGATTCTGTCCAATTATAATTTAAAAATATACCATCACAATATAAGAAAAATTCTCTAAAACAAAAATAATAAATTATTGTTATAAAATTGTATAGAAATAAAATATGTATGATAATAATAAATTAAATTAAAGTACTTGTTCTTATCATTGAGTTCGTTTTGCCAATTTAATTCACCCTTATTTGTCACACTATCATACCAAATAATTTCAGAATCCTCAATCTCGTTATGAATACTTTCTGTTAAATACTTAATGAAATAAATCAAATTATCAATATCCTCTTCTCTAATTTTATTTTCAACATTTAAAAGCCAGCCTTCAAATTGATAACATTTGGCAACCAATACTAAAGCATCTGCAAATTTTCTTGTATCCTCTTGAGATGCGAGTATTGTGTCCCAAGTGTCATTATTTCCTTCTGTAATTACAGTACCCAAGACTTTGACACCATGGTTATGAGCTGCAACAATCCATCCACAAGGTGGAATAGTCACAAAGTGATGACTAAAGTAAACAAATGTATCAACAATACTCCAATGATAAAATATATAAGAGTCATAAGAGGTAGAACCCTGTAGGAATCTGTAAGACAAAAGCCATGACATACAATTTATATATATTTATTTTACATTAAGGACATATTTTCTCAAATTACCTGTCTTCCAAATAACCACCTTTCATGTCATGACAGACTAGTGTTCTAGGTTGTTCATCCCTGTTGACTTTTTCCAATGGAATTTTTTGTGCAACAATATCTAAACCTCGATATACATAGTCCACTGATTCTGTGATATATGCCGATGATAACTCTACTAATCCATTATCCAAAGTATCGTATAATTCTGCCAATGTGTCAAAGGGCCGTGATTCCATTGCCTCCCTGCTTGCCATCTCAGTAGTTTCTGATATTGTTGCATTTGATAGTTGCACTAGTTTCCTGACTAGAGCAAACTGACTCAATGATTCTTCCTGTCCAGCTATCACCGGAAAATATACATAATATGATAATACAAATTAAAAAAATAGTTTATGGTTTGATAGCGATACTACTCTTTGTGGCAAAATCGTAATATGAATTATCTAATCTTTCGATACCATTATCTGCCTAGCTTATCACGTAAGAATGATAGCAAACGAAATAGAAATCTGTGTTAACCCAATGAAGAAAAAATCCTCTTTATTTTCTTAATTATTCTTATTATTTGACAATTGTTTAATTTATAAATTTAAATTTTGAGAAAAATACATTTATTCGATTTCTCTTTGCGTAAGAATAAAAGTTTAAAGAATTTAATTAATTAATTGCATTGTAAAAAGAACGATTAGCATTGAAAATAAAATTTTGTTTTTACTTGGAGTGTAAAACATAACATACTAATAATTAATAATAAATTATAGATGTTGCTAAGTGCCATAAATGAATAAACATATAAAATTTATTTAGAATTTATTAGAAAAAAAGATTTAATTATAAAATATTTTAATAAATCAGTTTGTCCATCGCATCTAACCTAATATAACCTAATCCAATTTAAAAAGGTTATGTTCGATGATTTCTTTAATCATAAAATCGAATGTCAATTATATAATTTTTTGAATTTTTAATGGCAAAAAGAAATTAAATGAGCACTTTCTACAAAAATTAATTAATAAAAATAAACTCAATACTTATTACTTTCCAAAGTAAACTGGTTCTAAGAAGGATTTTGTATCACGTGTTTTGCTTACATAAGTCGTCGAGCGTTTAAAGTGTATTCTGAAGATTTTCTTGATAAAATTGTTAATATATAATGTAAATAATCATAATAAAATCATAATAAAAATTAATCATAACAAAAATTTTACTTTATTTATATTAAAATAATTTAAATAAATTCTTATTTATTAGATATAAATATAAATATTAAATATGAATATAAATATTTATTATTAAATATAAATATAAATAACTTATAATTCTATGAGATGTTAGTAAAGTCGTAATAAAGCTGCAGATACAATAAATATAGATTGCATGGTATTCTGTTCTAAGCGAAAATGGTAGTAATATTAAGAAAGAAAACGTAACATTTCGAACGAAAGATATTTTACCTTTCTTTAACTTGAAGTTTAAATTTCTATATAGAATTGTGAAGAACTTGGCTGAAATAAGAATTCTGTAATAATATGTTTAATATAGTAATAAATATAGTATATTAGTAATAAATATAGTATATTCTTTTATACTATATATATGCTAATAAAAATAAAATATACTATATATATGCTAATAAAAATAATAAATTCTTTTAAAAAACAATGTATGATTTAACTTATTCCTGTGTACATTTATTAGACATTGAAAAAGTTTGCCGCTTCTTGATCGATAATTAAAAGCATATATCATTAACCTATTTACCAAATTGTTCTGTTGTGCAATAAAATTAAAAAAAAATAATTTTCAATTTTTATACCAAAAAATTATTAAGCAAGGTGTTATATCATGTAAAAATTAAAAGTCTAACGTTAAATATACACACAGCGTTAAACGATAGATTTCCTTTTAAAATAAAGTTACAAGTGAAAATGAACAGATAATGAGAACAATAAATAATACCGACAATAATTAAGAGCAATTTCTTTGATGTATATAAACATTTTCATGCAATGTAATAAGCAGAGAATATTCAAAGAAGAGAATGTAATAGATGATATTACTCGACAAACAGGATCTCAAGCTCCATTCATTTCCTTTTTTGAATTTAAGTCAAATATGATATTATAAGTCAAAATGATATTATAAAGGAGCAATTAAAAATTATACAAGAAGAATATTTCTTACTATGAAAGATAGCAAAATACACAATAAACATATTTCAAACATATTTCACGAGATCTTTCTTTATTTGGAATACAGTTTTTCTATGAAGACATAAGCATGTAATCTCAGGAATACAATATAGATACAATTCCACGTAAGATGACTGGAAGACATACGAGATCGTTATTTAGGTATGAACAAAAACAGTAACGAATAATCTACTTATTCTCATTAAAATGGTCCCGTGATGATGTGCGACTTTCGTCTTACGAGAAATTTTCTAAAAAATTTATAAATGTTTACATATGCGAAGAATACCATACACAATTATAAATTCTGTCAATAAATTTTTAAATAACTTACAGTTGTTGAGATTTTAGAAATGCATTTTGTGTAATCTATTACGCAAAAAAAACTAAGACGAGAGGAATAAACATTTTAATCATTTCAAAATTGTATGTTTAATCATCAAGATTTATGAATAGAAAAGATGTATTTGTTCTTTATATTAATTAATAAATTAAAACAAAATTGAAAAGTATCAAAAATCCTCTGGAAATGTATATTGTATGTATACGAATAACATATTATTAAAGTTCTTCTTTCCTTTAAATTTAAATCCTACAAATTTAATTCTTACAAATTATAGCTTGAGAAACAAAAACGTATAAGAGAAAACATATAAATTCGGAGTTCTAAAAAATAGAAACTCAAAAAATTTAGGCAAAATTTAGAAATTATAATTAACATTTGCGAACATTATTGATGTAAGACATTTATACTTTTGTTTAAAAACAGAAACAGAAAGCATCCAAATAATTTATATATACTTTTAAAGTGTAATTTGTAAGCATACAAGTTCCACATTTAAAATAATATGTTTCTATTATGTTCATAAATACATGTTCAAAGTATTGACAGAATTTATGTCGAAATTTTATATTATGATCATTTTGATGAATGTGGATTGTCAGTAATTGGTGTTGGAAGATATTCTAATTATAACTAATAACTTTTGTAGAGGAATTTTTAAAAATATTTTTCGACTTTTTCTGCTATTTACGATGTCTTTCGTAACAATCCAATGTACGCTATTAATTACTCTGCTCATAAACACTATGATTAATAAACGAATCTTACTAAATATTAAACAAATATAATAATTGAAGAAGCGTGATAAAATTGATATGTATTATTTCCAAGAAAGATAAATAAATAAAAATCTAAATTTGGATTTTGTATCTCTCTATTAATTTTGGTTTAAAGAATAATAGAAAATTTATAAAAACATTTATTAAAGATAATATTCTTTGAAAATTAATATTCGCGAAAGCTAATATTCAGAAGCCTTTTAATCAATTTGTAAGTGCAAAAAATAATTATTTAATTCCAAAAAATTATTTTTTCATTTATTACAATTCTTTTCTACTTTCCGTTTAAATTATTGATATTTTTATTAAATTATTTTATTAAATAGAGACGAGAAGACACAAAATCTAATTTACTTTTTTATTTATTTGTTTCTCCAATTATTAGGAATAAACGTTGTGAAATAAATTTATCATTTAAATTATAGTTCTACTTTTAATTTTGTCAAAATAAATAGCAGTAATTAGATGTTTCATCAGGCCTTATTAAAGAACAAATTCTCTGTTCTAAACTTGTAAACTTTTAGACAAAGTTATTTTCGTGGTATATATATTATTTTGGAAACTACTCATCTACATAATTATTTATAAACAACTGATTTTTTTGTCGTCATCAAAAGTATATGTATAACAGTCCTATCGTGACTTTCGCATGATGTTTATAAAAGTAAACATCGCGGTTTATCTATATAAAATTGTGGTTTCATTACAATCGAATCTTCATATTTTTAATATCTGTAATCTAATTATCTTTTAATCTGTAATACCTGTATTCTTAATATTTCTTCTAGCCTTTTTAATTTTCATATTTTTAACATTTCCTTTAACATTTATACTGCTTTACATTATTTCACATGCTATTTATTTAATAACATTAGAATAAAAATATTATAATCACAATAATTAAAACGATATTTCTGTGCGTATTTCATTAGAATATGAGTGGAAATTAAAGGCAAAGATTGTTTGGTCTTAATATATCTTAGAAATATGAAGATTTGACTGTAATTACGATCGCACGTTATTATAATGCACAAGTGTATGTTATTTTTTTTCTTAGTTGGTTTTCTTACTTGGTTTTTCTCGTGTGATATATTATATTAAATATAAGTAAAATATTATATATATTATATATTATACTGTTTTTATATACGCGTACAAAGTTATATCTTTAATGTATATCATGCATATATATGTTAGGGATTTTAGATATCTTCTTTCATTAATGCAATTCTTGCATTTATGTAGTTGGGCTCTTATATAGCTATACGAATTTATCGGCATTAAACATTAAATAAATATTTAACTTAATAAAATGTTGTAAATGATGTAAACTTTACGTAAAATAAAGTTCAGATCGAATACTGTATTTGATACTAACAATAAGTATAGGTACATGATATTCTCGTTTGAATAATTCATATGTAAGAAAAAAAAGAAATTATAATTATGAAAACTTGTAAAAACTTCTATTATTGTTCAATTTGTTGTATATGTTATATAAACTAATATGTTATATAAACTTGCAACAAGGGATTTTTGTTATTCGTTGATATTCTATAATATTATTCTATGTATATAAGACTATATATGGCGCTATATATTATGTTATATATGGGGATTGTGTAATTTATATCATTATAAATTACACGATTTCCATTAAAATATTCGATTATGTATCAATATTGGAATATGACGGAGGTATGGCAAAGAGTATTTTTTTATTAATTATTGTGGTTGCCTATTAATGCCTAAGCTCATTGTCAGTAATATTGTTTTCCACACGTCCATGTACATAAGGCTCATGTACATATTACGATTAATTTATAGATTATAGGCCGTCGTCTACAAAAACATTTTTCGGATCTATATAAATATAAAATTTCTATTTGTTAAATAAACTAAATACATCAAATGACTAATTACGATATGTATCTAGGAATCGAATTCCAATCATACAAATTAAAATAAGATCGATTTCACGCAGTATTTACATGAAAGATAATAAATCCTACTTTCTACAATTGGTAAAATAGATGAATAAATTATCAAGGAATTTCTACATGGAGAATATTCAATCTATTAGTATCTGAAAAGAATTCTTGATAAGGCCGTCTATGTAAAAAACGAATAGACACTTTTCTCTCACTCGTTCATCGAAGATTTTATAAAAAGAATCTAGACACTCTAGACATTTTAGGACTATGCCTTCCACGTCGTTTTGATTACATCCATGGCATAAGACAAATAATTGAAGGCACGTCCTTGATCGAAAGAAAATAACTTTGTTTTAATATCAAAATTCACCACCAAGTGCAAATTTGATAATTCAATCATTATCATTATTTCGAATTATTTAAAAAAAAAAACATGATATTATTACATCTGAAATAAATATTAATTAGAATTCGATATAAATGTATAATTCAATCACTCATTAGTTTAGTTGATTAATAAATTGTTATAAATTAGTTGATTAATAAATTATTAATTCAAGATCTGCTTCTTTTTATTTTTTATATTTCATTTTGTTAACCGGTAATCCAACTTTCGCCAAACTTTAGAATCAATCTATTCTCAAGATATCTATCTTCTTTTACAGAAATCTACCCTCTTACGGAACAGTCTTTTCAAGATCGCATTTAATTAAACGTTTAGTTGACTTTTTACAATGTCGTAATGATATCGCGGCAATCAGAACTGGGCGAGTTTGAGGATGCTTTAGAAATTCTCCTCGATGTCCCGATCTCGCGCTAAGTTGAAAACTTCGAAATCGAGTATCTCGGGTATATCTGGCGCGACTAATATCTCGGGTCGCAGTGCCACACAGTCTCTCGGCGAGCATTCGATGCGCCCTTCGGAGCCGCAGCTGCATTCGACGCAGTTCCCCGTTGAGTGTGGTAGTGTCTCACCCTGGCGATACTCTCTTCCTATAATTCAAATCCCATGATGCGTACGAATATCGGACGAATAAAAGAGCCGGAGCCACCGTATGTACGAAGAACGTACGAATGCGCGGCTTTTATAATATATATAAAAGAAAAATATAGGTTTTTAAAGTACACAAAAGGAAGCTTTTATCTTCGCGTCGAGACGAATACTGTGAATATGAAATTGCATTGTCTGTTAGGATAATAAAAATAAAAAAAATTTTTGGAAAGTGAATCTTTATGCTACAATTAAAATTTCTTAGAAAACATCTACTTAAATTAAATTGTACGAATATGTAACATGTCATGTCATGATATTTATCTTTCAAAATATGTTTTTAATGTGAGGAACATCGATTTGTATAAAAAAAAAAAAAATCTATTAAAATATTACGAGAATAATTAAAGAGGGAAAATTAATGAATACCCATCACGAGGCAAGTGGTCGGTATAGAAGGCGTTGTGTTCGACAAAGTGGTATTAATTTCTATGTGTCCTTGTTGGCTGCTGACCGAGGAGTCAAAATCCCCGGAAGCCTCGGAGTCATCCACGATATCCGTACTCGTTCCCAGGGATGAAGTGTAATTGCTTTCCATCGCGGTCGATCGCACAGAAGGGCTGAGCGACGAGGCGGTACTCGGATTATAATTTTGCCACCAACAGTAAACTTCACCGGCGACGCATAGGCAATGCGAATTTGAGTCATAAGATGGTATCTGAAAGAGAAAATGTCTGTGTCTAATAAATGAGTTGATGAAAAAAATACGAGAGGATAAAATAAAAAAAATTCAGTATATAAAATTTAGTATTCACATAGATAATTATTTTAGAATAATATTATATAAATACATGGCAATTCTACTTTTTACGTTCATACTTTTTTTTTAATGATAGTTTCTTATCAATTTTGAGAATAGAATTTTTCTCAATACAAACAAAGATCTTTCAATTATGAATAATTGTAGAAAAAAGTCTTTTTACGAACGAAATTTCAGAAAGCCAAATAAATTATATTCATTAGTTAATTTTAGATGGAATTTAGATGGAATTTAGATGGAGTTTATTGGAATAGAATTCTAATCTGAGAGATTTAATTGTGATGCTAAAAATTCTAAAATTGTAATAAATAGCAATCCTTCTTAATATTAAGAAAAGATTTTTCCATCTTTTGATTATTTTTGAAAGAAATATTATTGAAAGGAGAATTTCTCTATTGAAAATTGTCAGTATATTTTGTCCAGTTACCGTTTGACTGTGAGAATAAAAATTTCCGTCTACAATGCATTTTTTAAGAAGCGGCTCCTCTGTCGTGACATCCTTATCGTCATCGTTCCAAAGTGTATTATCAACTTTATTTAATAAAGTCTGACTTGTCGCTCTTGCAGGTGCTGTAATCAAAATGATAAGCAAAAGTTCATTAATAGTTGAAGAATTGCTTCCTTCAGTCACTGTATCAATAAATTTTCTTTCTTAGTTAGATCACTGCTTCTTCCAGAGAAATGAGAAATTGTTTCACCTCACTCAGTTGTTATTTTAACTCGCTTGATAATTGCTAAATCGTAAATCATAATTGCCATGCAATCTTTCAATTGTATAGCGCGCATTATCTTCTTTAACAATGAAATCGCATAAAACTGGAATATTTTAATTAAATCCGTTTGCAGAAATTTGTACGTGTAATATGAATGCGTACTCATACAGTCCCATAACCCAATTTCGTAATTAGAGCAAGCAATTAAGACTGCGCCTTAGGGTTACATCGGTTAGAAAATCCAACAATATAGTCGTCGCTAAAAAGCTTACTAAAAAAGCAAAAGGATTAATTACGACGACTTAAGTAGAAAGCAGTTTTTAAGATTGAAGTAATCGAATGAAATTACAACGTTCGGTTGGGAGGCGCATTCGGTTAAGGGATAATGCTACAAAGGGAAATTTATCATTCGGTAAACACTGTATCTATTTAGATTTTTAAGTTTGTCCGTTCTTAACATTAGTTCATTATTTACTTCCAACTTAATTAGTACATTTTATAAATTTGTTAAATTTTCTTTATTAAAATCTGTTTTCGAATTTATTTGATAAGTATCACTGCTTGTTTTATCTTAATTGTATTTCTCGCTTATATTTTTAAATATTCTTATAAAATATCCAAATATTTCATAGATTTTATTTTTCTTCCTCTTAAAAGACACGTATAATCGACATTCTCGATGCTTTTCCAATTCCGCAGATTCAACAGAGAAATTTAAAATAAATTTTCCGCAGATTCAACAGAGAAATTTAAAATAAATTTCTTAGATTAAATATTCTATCTGAGATTTTAAAAAAATTATGAAAACTGTGTTTCATTTATTTGAATGTTAAATAACTCTTCTTTCTTTTATTACGACAACAACGAAAGATTTGCTCGCAGAAATTTGTATGAGAAAAATGATTTATGAATTGTTTCAAGATACTTAAATAAAGAATGTCCGATGTCATGGAAGTTACATAAGATTGTGTCAGTGTATTAGTTACGCAACATATAAAAAAAGGGAAATGAAAGAATTTCCGAGTTATTTCCTTCGACAAATTGTTCTTTGCTTCAAAGTAATCCATCGCTAAGTAAAAAAGTCCTAATGAAGAGGAAACATTGTTTTACAACTGGATTTTAAGTAAATTAAAAACAGTTTCCTCACATTGTATTTGTCACGTAAATTGTTTAGAAAAATATGTACAAGATATGATGTACATTTTCGCCAAAAAAAGAAATATTATTTGTCCAAAATCACGGATGCAAAAGCGGTCTGCATCAAAGTGATTACGCATACCCCAAAAGAGAAAAAAACATAAACTTTTCCAAGTTAATTTCTCAGTCAAAATGCCTATTTTGCCTATCATCTTCTCAATCAATGAGTTAATCGTTATCGTCAATCGTTACCGCTAAAAATTCAATGTAAAAGCAGTATACAACAAAAAGAAAGAGGATTTTAAATGATGCAGAGAAAGAATCGTTATGACAAGAATTAAGGAAGTTTTCTCAACCTTGTACGTATTGTACTTATGCGTATTACTTAATAGATTTGCTAAAAAGGGCTTCAAACAACTTCAAACAGAAAGAGTCCAAAAAGTTTTTCAAAATCATGGAAAGAACATGAATGTTCGCCAATCGTATGGTTACGAAATTATCTAAAAAGAGGAACATCAACTATTCTTCGGATACTATTCTTCTGGGTTAGACTGTAAGTTGCTTGATAAAGATAAGGACAAATCACAGTCAACAGAAGAAAGGCATATTTTAGAACAAACAGACAAAGAGTAATATTGCTATTTCATTTGCACGCAGCGGTGCTCCGCGCGCGGCACGAGAAATCGTAACATCCGGGGCCTTTATTACTATTATAAAAGTAAAAATAATATTCGTTGTAAAGGACTGACCTTTCGAATTTGCATTAATATAATCACTTTTAATATGAAAAATAACTTAGTATTATTGTACTATGTACTTAATTTTCTATTGCAAATATAATTCTCTAATTCTAAAAATTCATATCTAGTATTAATATCACTAAATATAATTATTCTTTTCGAAGTGTCTAATAAATTACTATTCTAATTATTATAATAATTATATATAATTATATCATTATATAATGTATATTTATATTATATTATATTTTATATTTTTAAGAATTCTTTTCAAAAGAAAACTCTACAGATTTCACTTCCGGAATTAATTTTTCAATAACAAGAAAGTTCTTAATTATACTGATATATTAACAATAAAATAGATAATAGATTTATAAATATCTCTTTTAAACAGCAACATTAATAAATAATTACAGTCAATTCTTATTTATTAATGTATAACTATTTGTGTACTAATTTTTTACGAATAAAAGAAAAACAAAAATTTTTGATTATACTTAATTTATTACTAATGAAAAATTATATATTTTAATATTTATTATTTATCTCACTTGAGTATCATCAAACACATGCCTCATGCGTGCCACTTATTCTCTAACACTATATATTTTAAATAAATACATATATAACTGTAAAACTTACTAAAACATAACATAGATTACAATGCTTGCACTTGCTAGAATTTTTTTTTCATTTTACTTAAAGCTAAATAAATATTTATGCAAAAGATAGAGAAAGATCGTTATATTTCTTAATGATTTTATGTAAAATTGTGTTAAAATTGAAATATTTTATCTTGTTAAATGAGAGCTCTATTTGTATATTAGGTCATTATTTTAGATAATCGTGAAAGTTCATCGGTCGGTCGTTCGATCGAATAAGATGGAATAAAATTGGTGTAGTCTCGATCAATTTTATGCTTGTGAAGAGTCTAAATACAAATTTTATGAAAAAATAATATTTATTTTAAATAATATATTTTTTTAATTTAAAAATATGTTAAGTAATAGAAATAAACAGTTATCAAAAATAGATGGGAAGGCATTTTAATTAAGTCTCACAATTAATCTTCTTTTCAAAATGATTACAGTATTATCACTATTTTATGCGGATGTTAATTAAATGAATATTTAAATCTTTTTTTAAAATTGTTTTAACTTTTATTTGCATAACATTTTGTCAAAATTTCTTCTGCTTGCTATTCTATTTACTTTGAAAATTTTCGTATTTTTAATATTTCTTTGAAAATAAGTGAATTAAAAGTGAATTAAAAGATGTGATTCTACTATTATATACTTTTATGAGATCATTCCGTTGGAAATTTTTCTTTTGCAACTCATTCATTGTAAAACAACTAGTAATTATATAACATTTTTACTGAAAAATCGTTTTTTATATTAATCAAAGTATTCAAATATTTCAAAGTATTCAATATCCAAAAGGACCTCTATTGATTTTGAGGCATCCACAGATGGTGAGATATTGTATACCAAAGCGACGAATGTGAAGAGAGATATAAAGCGTGGTGTAGGTAACGAGCGAGACAAAAGATCGATACGTGAAGGAAATAGGATGGCACGTCAAGCAAACAGATAAACATTGTAGTACCATGTGATGAGTTACAAAGGCTTGGGACTAGGATATTAGAATATCACTCAAATTTTTAATTAACAAAAGAGAGCAAAGAAATAAAAAAGATAGTATTTTTTGTTTTGAATATATATATATTTGCGCATATTTGCGATCTTTAGTTATCTAGAATATCAAAATTATGGAATGATTCAGCGAATTTTTCAATAAATGTGTCTGAATAGAAAATATTTTATCAATCAACCGCTGTATTAAGCTATGCGTCAGTTCATTTTAATGGAAATATGTGATAGAGGAATACATATTCGAAAAAGCAAAAATACAAAAATTTCCGAGTTATTCCAACAATATGACTGAGAAATTTTATTAGACCCTAGTAATCACAGTATAGATATTTGTCCTATTGCTCCGAGCATGGCGATCTCTCACATATACATGTGATACGTATGGTGATTGTACACAGGTGTATGGGACCTTATGTTTAACGCCGATTCCGAATGGCAAATTTTTTTGGTAGAGAGACGCTCATGGCAAAGTCACTTTCGGTGATTTGCCATTGCCTTCCGAAAAGAATGTAAATATTACGTTCGTAATATACGAGCGTAAATATTTTTGGTTCTGCCAGAAATCGAACCCGGAACCTATAGCATAATAGATCTCATCTACTAATATATAACTATACTATTTGCACTAATTTGTTAAAAATAAAAGAAGAGTAAGAATTTCTGATAATATATAATTTATTAATATATATTAATATATAATATATTAATATATTAATTTATTTATAATAAAACATTGTAAAAAAAGTATTTAAAATTATCAAGAGTTTTTATAATTTATATAATTAAAGTACAAATAAATTTGTATTGTATTTATATACATATGAGTTATTTTCTTAATGATTATCATGTAATGAATATGTAATAAAAATTGTTTGGCTTTTGCACGCCGCACCACTTTTTATATTTGTTACATTGTGTTATCGTGTAATATCAGAGACGCGTTATTTAATTAACGACCATATTTCACTTAAATAATAATAATGCGTATATTCATGCATACATATTATTACGTGTAACTTGCACGCGTGCCAATTAATATAGTCATACAAGATTTTTAATGAATGAAAAAAGATAACAACCCGATTCTTTTTCACCTTTTTAACAAATCGGTTCTTTGATCAACGGGATGGTCATTCGAAGATTCTTTTGAAATCGTGAACAATGGCTCCTCGTTAGCGAGGTGTCCACTAAAGCGTCATTAATTCAGCGAATCAACTCCGTTGCTTTATCCCTTCACTTCTCCTCACCTCCTTCCTCGCGCTACCATATAAAATTAATTAATTCGATACAGTATGTCCTGCAATTAAAACGTAATGGTTTAACATAATATAATTGCTATTATAACTCGCGTTATTAATTCGGTATTGCCGGTCAAACTATCTTATTCGATATGTTTGTAAATTGCGGTGCGACAAAATAAATAAAATGTCTACTTTTTACAAGTAAAAATCTTCGAGTTGAGAATATCCCGGATATGCTACGATCATTGCGAATTTGCAAGCGGATTTACAAGTGTCGCGAATACTTAAAATGTACTTGTAAATGCAACAGCGGGCATTGTTAAGCACCTTATCTATGATATGCAGCGACCACCGATGTCCGTATAATCTGCGCTGCATTTTGCTATTATTTCGCGCGCACCAGATAATAATACAACGGAGAATCCACGAATCAATATTCTTGCCTCAAAATATTTAATATTTTAGGATTAAAAATATTAATAATTTAATATTAAAATTTATTTCATCATTCTCAATTATTCATCGCTAATTGTGCACAAGGAATATCATAATAATCTTAGATAATAAGTGATATAATAATATATGATGATATAATGAAAAAAGTTATAATAAAATATAGTACATATATTATCATAAATTAAATAAACATATTAATTTAATAATTTGATTTTATTAGAGACAAATGCGCGTGTGGGTTAAACAATTTATGATATATTTATTTCATAGTATCTAAAAAATATTATTTTTTATGTTAAGTTAAAAGAGTAAATAATATTAATACTAAAGTAATATATCATGTTACATTTTGCATTTTACATGCTACATTTTAAAAAACGCGCGTTATTTTTTCACGGTGTATGATGAAAAGTTTTAAATGTGAGAGTAAAAATGAAAAATCTCATCTATTACTTTCTACACTGCACATTTTATTTATGAAGTACTCTTATCAAGAGATTCTTTTAAATCTGCAAAATTGATATCCAATGTTCGCATTGCAAAAAGCTTATCTATTTGCAATTCACAAGGGAATTGCAATTCAATTCCCGATAGCATTAAATGTGATTCCTGCTCTCAAAATTCAAGCACATGCGTTTTTAAATTTGTACGTTTTCAAATATAAAAATGTATTAGGCAGTTGAGACAATTTTTTCATTCGACGATTAGAAAGCGAGAGGATTTAGGACCTTGAAGGCGTGCAGCTGCAAGGGAGAAACATATGTATACTTGCAATTACATACTCACCGGCTATCGAGCGGGCGACGTGATAGCGCAGCAGGTAACCAATGACGAGCAGCATCCGCGGGAGTCTCATCCTGACGAAGCGTGAAATTCGGGGAAGCCGATTAAATCCAGTCCCCGCGATCGGGAGAGATGAGGCACGTGAGCCTCGTGGCAGCTCGCGTCGCGGCTACCCCGACACGAAGGGCTTTCTCTCTCGAACGCGCGTTTTTTCCCCTCCGCGTCCACGCTTTCACGCTGGCTGCATCCGCGATCGAACGGACACGTGCGCGCGCGCGCGCGAGATCTTCGAGATGCGTGATGCGGGCACAGCGACCACCGCCGTCGCCGCGTGAAGGTAATTTCCCCGATAGAGCTTCTCACCCTACGTGTACGCGCGTCTACCACCGGTCGACATTCTCACCCCTCGCGCACTCAGGATCCAACTGAGAGCGGCCAATCGTCTCGCTACGAACCTCGCTTGCAGGTGCAGAGGGTCTAACGACGCCTCGGGAGTGTGCGCACGACGAGGCCGTCGCGCATCCCTTCGTCCTCGCGTCTTCTTCCTGTCGTTGCCGCCTGGCTACGTCCGATATATCTGAAACAACAGATTTTCACAAGCGCGTCCGGCATGCAGCTTTCAAAGTCCGAGGAAAATACATACTAAAAAGCTCGACTTACATTTTTAATATTTTTGAGAAACTAATCTTCAAAGTGTTTTCAAAGTGTTCAATGATTTTTCTGTTTTTTTTTTTTTTTAATATATCTTAAATTAAATTTATTAAAAAGTATATCTTATAATCTTTAATTAAAATTGACGTTTAAAATACACATTTTCGGTGTCTTAGTATTTTCGAGTAGTTAAACTTTGAAGATGTAGAATAACAAAAAATTAAAGAGAGAATTATAATTTGATTATATAAAATATTGATTATATAAAATATTTAATATTTTTTTATGAAGTATGTTATTTGTATTATTAAATTTTGTTAATGACTGTTATTAATTTAATAAATAAAAAAAAATTGCTACTGCCGAAACCCGGGATTGAACCGGGGACATTTAGATCTTCAGTCTAACGCTCTCCCAACTGAGCTATTTCGGCTCGTCTGTACTTTATTTAAAGACATTGATATATATACTATATTATACATACTATTTTATTACAAATTTATGTATAGCATATGCATAGTTATATAATTCTTATTCGATTCAATTTTTATTTTGCCTAAATTTTTGTAAAAAGCACGAATTAATTAACAAATAAATTTTATATTAAATCCCTATTATTATATTTATATGTTACGAAATTTTCTATCATTTACAAACAATATGTAAAAATAAAAAAATATTTTTCATCATATTAATAACAAATAATATTTAATTTATAATCTATATAATATCTATATTTTTTTGAAAACTCTACTTTTTTGTCTTTCTTTGCAAATACTGTGTAATTATTAAGATAATTATTGGTAATATTATATTATTAAGTGAAATTATATTATTAAGTGACACAATTATTACATTAATTATTATATTATGTATATCGATTATTCTAAAATGAATTAGAATAATCTAGAATTTATATATGTCATATGTCGCATTGAAATTTTTTTTTATATTTCTGCTATATCCTTCGGATATAGCATATCGAACGATTGATAATCAATACACGTTACAAAAACACATGTTCTATGAAATGCTAAGGTTACTGGTTAGAAAGGAGGGAGAGCTGTTTTAATTCATGGTCGTGATTCAAGAAGGATTTGAAAGAAACAATTTAGAAGGTCAAGGTGAGATAATCCAATATTACGATTAACGCAATCCATGTCGATAAAAGTGTAGTAATAAGAAAAAAAGAAATCAAAGAATTGCGAAAATATATAATTAAAGAATAAAGACTTGAAAAAAGTCTTAGGTCTGCTCAGATGTGCTCATTGATGTTTTTATTATTTTTTTTTTTTCTTAAACGAATGTATGTTTATTGTTTTATTTTCAATTCGGAGAAAATAGATAAGCAAAAAGGAAATATTTATTTAATTTTTATTTTGATTCCATCTATACTAAAAGCATTTCTCGATTGTATCTTGAATATTTGAAATATGTTTCAGCCTTGAATAACTGCGCAATTGTGGAATAATATATAACATGTTATTATTCGCAGCATACATATAACTTGCTTTATATATTTGCTCATTTGCTTCTTGTATGTGATAATTTAAACATTCTGTCAACGTTAGCTGTAACGTATAATGAACAATAATGCTTCACTTAAATTACTGAAAATAATCCGTTTGTTTAGAAAAATAAAATAAATGCTAATTGTAATTTCTCACAATTTTTTTTTATTATTATCAAATATACTTGTACAGAAAATTCCAATAATATTGCAGTAACATCTGGAATCTCAATGTTGCTACACTTACCTCTGAAATGTTCTGTCTGGAATATATTTACATTTGCATTTTAGATCTTTCTCTTGCCATTGCAAAAAGGCGAATATCATTGGTTCGTTTTTGTATAACTCAACTTCTTATACTTTTCATCCCGTTCTTCTCTTTCGAATGTCTAATGTTGTATATTTCATTTCATTTCAAATGCGGAAAGTATATTGTAATGCATAAAGAATTAGATCTAATATATCATTATTGTGCTAATTTTATCAACAAGATTGCGAATATTCTACACGCAGCAATGCTGCGCTGCAATCTCAAAACAAAATTACAGTGCAGCAATGTACAAATTGAAAAGATTCTACGCGTGGGAAGTTATTTCATTAAATTCAAAAAGAATCGACAGAGATTTCTTTCGTATTTGAAGTAAATCCCCTTAAATCATTTATTCGCTATATGAAAATATCTCGCATGATACAATATAAGCTTTTCTATTTTACAGGAATAAATTATATTCATCATTATATGTAGTAAATATAATGTAATAAATTATATATTTATAAATATATAATATTTTTATACGTAATTTATAACTATATATTCTATATATTCTATGTGTAGATTCTGAAAATGTTTGAGGTTAAATATACAATTTATTATTATATAATAAATACATATATTATTCTTGTCATATTACTTAAATTATTATTATGATTTCATATTGTGATTTCAAGTTTCACAATTTATATTGCCAAGGCGTCCCTTGGAAATTTCAATTGTAGGATCTGTCAACGCGGAATGCATAAATTTGCAAAGTTAGGGCGAGTTTATGCTACTCCCGTTCGTGTAAATAACGATCGCAGCGGTGCTCCGAAGGAGTGAGAAAAAGGGAGACGAGGACGCGGCGAGGTCACGCGCGCGCACGGCCGCTCTTCCTGTCTCGGAACTTAATTGCCGGTACTAATGGCGATTGGTAGGACAACACGACCAACCGGCTGTGACCGTCAGAATTAGTCAGTCGAGCGTCGAGCCTCGTACACTTCGTGACGGTGCGTTGTGGCGATACGAGAGCGCATGTGGAGCTATCGGAAGTCGCAAGTCGTTGCGGCGTGCGTGTTTTACCGATCTCATCGTTCGTCTATTCGTTCGTTCGTGAGATTCATCACAAAGCTACGTCGTGGACGGACGTGCCGACAGCAGGCGAGGACGGAAAGAAAACCTGGAGACGCGATACAAACGGCGATACAATGGCCAGCCTGAGGCAAACCCCGTTGACATGTAGCGGTCATACGAGACCCGTGGTCCACCTCGCCTTCTCCGACGTCACCGAATCCGGGTATTATCTCATCTCAGCGTGCAAAGGTAACCCAAAATTTCGTTCGCCAAGAATCGAACCGGTTGGATGTTCCAAAGCTGCTCCGCTCGCATCGTCGCGTCTTTCTTTTTCCTTCCTCCCGATCGTATGTACAACATGATCGGCACGTTCGATTCTCGATCGCCTTGGCCCGATTCTTTCCGGTTGCCCCAAGGCTCCGAACTTCGAGGTTAGACGTCGCGTGCTCTTGACGGTGCGCGAATCTCTTCCTGCCTGTTCATGGGAGGCAACGTCAAGGCAGCTTCTCCAAATATTTTATATTTGTTCTTATTTAATGTCTATGTGAAATATTTTGTTTTTTAAAGGTATATCTGTTCTATGAAATATATGGAGAAGGCTAAAATTTTGAAAAAAATTAAGATTTTGTTAAATTTGATATACTATTTCTGGAGTTAAATAGATCTTAGATATTTTTGTGCGTGTTTTGTTTTATGTATGTTTATATAACATTAAAGAGAGAGAGAGATACATTTAATTGTTATACATGAAATTATTATATGAAATTATTAACATAATAATTTACATAGACAAAATATTTTGAAATAATGTTTTTTTTTTTTCAGATGGCAAACCTATGTTGCGACAAGGTGACACTGGAGATTGGATCGGTACGTTTGAAGGACACAAAGGAGCTGTGTGGGGCGTAGCATTAAATCCAGAAGCTACACGAGCTGCGACTGGTGCAGCAGATTTTAATGCCAAAGTCTGGGACGCGATTAAAGGAGAAGAGGTTCATTCCTTTCAACACAATCACATAGTTAAATCTGTCAACTTTAGTACAGACTCTAATCATTTGTGTACTGGTTCTAATGAAAAGCTTGTACGTATTTATGATCTTAACAAACCAGATGCTGCTCCACAGGTAAGTGAAATTATATGAATTAGCAGTAAATATGATCGCAATAGAATATATAACAGGCTAATATATAAAACTATTTTTATTTCTCAGATCTTTTCAGGCCATACGAGTGGCATCAGACATGTTACCTTTTTTGATAATAACTCTGCCTTAATTACTTGTGCAGACGATA
This sequence comes from Pogonomyrmex barbatus, assembly GCF_055798465.1. Taxonomy (NCBI): domain Eukaryota; kingdom Metazoa; phylum Arthropoda; class Insecta; order Hymenoptera; family Formicidae; genus Pogonomyrmex; species Pogonomyrmex barbatus. Next base: position 21,644,173 of record NW_028297116.1, read on the forward strand.
AGACATTGAGGGTATGGGACAGAAACAGTGGGCAAGAAGTTAAGAGATTAGACTTTCCTGCGATTCCAAGTTCTATGGAGGTGTCGAAAGATGGGAATGTCATTACTACTACTCATTCTAATATTGTTACTTTTTGGAATAGCAAGGAGTATGTGGCATTTTCTTTTCGTTATCGTTCTTTAATAAGAGAGACTATAACCTAAATAGAATCTTAGTCTTCTGAGGAAAAATCATCTTACATAGGCTTTTTTTCTGGTTTTATTACAGTTTCAATTTTTATGATATAAAAAATTGTGAACTTTGATTTAATCTCCACTTTGTAGAACCAACTGAAATATTTTACTAGTCAGAATTTCTAATATCATATACAGCAATTCTAAGAATTAAAATCGAATCTTTTACAAACGACTGAAATACTGAAAATTTTAACGTTATTTTTATATGGAAATGAAATTTTAATCTTTAAATTTTTTTGTCAGATTAACCAAGATAAAGGAATTTATGGTGCCAACTCAAGTAAATAGTGCTAGCTTGCATCCGGATTGTACTATTTTTGTTTGTGGTGGGGAAGATTTTAAAATGTACAAGTTTGACTACAATACAGGAGCGGAACTAGGTAAAAAATTTTTGAAAATTTAGCATTTTTAAATGAAAAAAAATTTTTTAATTAATTTTATATAAAATTTGCATTCTTAGAATCATTCAAGGGACACTTTGGGCCTGTACACTGCATACGATTTTCACCGGATGGTGAATTGTATGCTAGCGGATCTGAAGATGGTACTTTAAGATTATGGCAAACAGTAGTCGGAAAAACCTATGGACTGTGGCGCTGTATTGAACAAACACCTACAATACAGGAAAATACCACTGTGGTTAATAATAAACAAGAAGTTCCTGCTCCCAGTTAAACTTGAACTTTAAAGAGAGATAAGAAAAACTCTAGACGTTTTCCGAAAGCGTAAAAGCATCTCGGATCAAACTCGAGCGAGTGGATGAATATCCTGCAAATAAAACATGTCGAATATTTATTATTCGGGCTGCCAGAAATCCTTGTAAATAATTTTTTAGATCTTTTTAGAAAGAGATTGTTTGCCTCCACCGTGGCCTCGCGCTTTATTATAATTAAATTAAAAGTGAGGACCAATTTCCAGAGCCCGTGGAGGCGCGGGTGACATAATATTGCTGTTTATATTATGAGGAAAAACAACAATAAAAAAAGAAATATTAACATTTATTAACATTATACATGTCACGTTATTATAATACAAAATTAGGTAGAGGTGTAACGAGAGAAAGAAAGACAAGTTCGTAACAAACGTTGCGTTTGCATTTCTTCCGAGCCGATACCGTCCGTCATTTAAACATATAAAACGTATCGATACGTGACGCTGACACGTACCACACAGCACATATGATATCACGTATCTATTTGATATGCTTATAATCATTCTCGATCTTAATTTCCATGGTAACGTAATATCACCATAATGTACAATGTGACAATAACGAGTCTTGCTCGCGCATTCGTCTGTGTTATTCCTGGTAATGATGGATGTTTGAATCCTTTCGAAAGAAAAATTTATCAAATAATTCAATTATATGAAAATTCAAATTGCTCTTCGAACATTACTCGAAATTAAAGACTTTTCAAAGTCTTAAAAAATCTTGGAAGACTTGAATGTCTTATGAAACACTTTAACTCTTAAATGTTTAGAAAATTTTGAGATGTTTAGATATCTGAAAGATTAAGAATATATTTATTATTTGTGTATTTAAAATAAAGGAATAAAACAATGAAGTATTATGAAAGGAAAAATATATTTTTCAAAGCATTTAAGAAACATTTTTCAACGCATTCAAGACTTTCAATAATTTTTTTCTTTCGAATAATATTCAAAAGTTCGTTGAGAAGAAGCTTTCATCGTATTCGAAATTATATTTTAAAACCATCACTACTTCCTCTAATTCAAGAAGTTCGCGTATCCCGTTCGCATGTCTTTCCGCTCTCCTTTGTTTTTTCGACGATGCGATCTCGTTCTTTTTCAGTGAACTAAATACATGCGCCTTATCATCTATATTTACATGCCGACAGGTACTCTTTCTTTTATCTTTCTTTTATGTCATGCATATATTCAAAATATGCTTACTGTCTCCTTGTCTCTGTCCGCTGTATTTGTTTATTCTTTATAGTATTGAGCTTGAGCACGACCAACCGGTTATGAAATTTTGGGATCGCGTTTGTCGTACAGTCTCTTGAAGTAAAGGCAGTGTGTTTCCTGCATACAATACAATAATCAGTAAACAAAGAGTTATGAATTTTAAGTCTTCCTATCTCTTTTGATTCAACCAATAAATTGCGAGAGATCGGGCAACTTGAAGCCGTTGAATGAGACTGGCGTCGATGAACTTCTCAGATTATTCGTATGCGTTGGAAAACCAGAGAAACCTGAGCCGCTGGGTGTAGTGAACTGTTGTAGCCTCGCGTTGCTCTCCGAGGCTGCCAACACGAAACCACATTGAGCGGTGCAGACATCATCCCGTAAAATCGCTTCTCGGGAAGCTTCTCGTAGAAGTTGATTGCAATCCGTGACTCTCAACGAAGCGCATTGCGTCTGAAAGAAAAAAAAAGCTTGTTTTTAAATTCTATATTTTAGCAATTAGATGATTCTTTTCTTTAGGTTGTATAGAAGAAAAACGATGAATGTTTTTTTGGCAATAGCTTGTGAAGAAGATTGAAGAAGATCAAAATCATCAAATTTATGTAGTCGGAATTAAGAACAGAGAGATTTGACGTAACTTCATTCAGGCAGAATACTTACGCCTTCGGCGGTGCAGACGCAGCTGGTACAAGGCGTAGGGAAACCAGATTCGCCGACGGCGACATTTCTACCGCCGATCTGACAGCCATGTCTGGTTTCTCGCCAGGCAGCGAAATCCATGTGGGGCATGGAACTGCAGGGTACACGTGGATTTAAGAAGTTACTAGGTAGATCGAATGCCGCTCTCTGCATGTCCATCTGGTGGTCCATGTTCTCACACATCACCTTGGCCAGAGTGGTCTTCCGGAGCTCTGCCATCTGATGCTCGGTAAAGCGGATATTTGGATCGTCGGTCTCGTACCAGAAACGATCGCACTTCCTCGACTGTCTAAACTGAATGGCGATGATACAGGCGAAGGTGGGTCCGACCAGGCCACCCTGAAGCGGCCGCTCGCTCATACCGCCTGGAAACAGATCGATATCGTCCACGGAGGCGTATATGCGTTTCATACGAGCTATCACTTCCGGCGCCATTTCCCTGGACAAATCCTCGAACGTGGTAGCCTTCTTCAAATTGCAGAGCGCTCTGTAGTGATTGTACGACGGCAGCCCGTGATCGCGGGCTCGGTGAATGTTCAAGGCTATTAAATCCACGCCGGAGTGTGGGATACCACGTTGCTCGAATAGGTGATTCGTCACCTCGCCAGTGATGAATTGGTCCAACGTCTCCATCGGCGTGGTTACTAAGCCGCGTATCATCTCATCGATCATGTTCTCCTGATAGAGCATGTCCGGATTGAAAAATCCGTCACGCAGCAAGATGGGCGGATCGATGTTCTGATAGTTGCGATCCATGCGCGGCAAGTGCGGTCGCAGCAATGAGTGACCGATCCGGAAGGCTGCGGTCGCGAATTCATTGAGGACACTGGGATTGCAAGTGGGCGAGTATTCCTTGTAATAGCCTTGGGGCAATAATTTAAGGCCATACAGGCTAACGGCGTTCCAGCCGAGGATCCTGGGTAGAAACTCATTATATGTGATGTGCTGCAGCATGGCACTGATGATGCGTCGTGTCTCTTGGAACAGCTTTTCACCGTCCCAGTGGAGATTCACCTATTTAAGAAAATTGTATTAATGAAAGAAAAATTCAATTTATTTCATTTGGGAAATTCCCGTTTGGGAAATAATTAGAATACAAATAAATATAAATAAAAAAAGAGATTCTTGAGATTGAAATAACAAATGAGAAATAAAGAGAAAATACATTCATATTTCAATTACTTTAATTTAATAATGTCAAATAAAAGATATGCATTAAAGACATATCAAAAAATATCTTCTAAATTACTTATTTTTCTACTAAAAAATTTTTCTACTAAAAAATTAAATTGATTTTTTACTCTTAAGACGAGAGCACGCGATATATAATATTCTCATGAATTCAATTTCTACATAAATTATTTCTTTCGCTTGTCACTTGTAGAAAAAGAACTAGTCATCTATAGAAAAAAAAAAATCAAGACACACGGTGGTGTCTCGATGACAAGTTCACGCGCTTATTTTTTTAAAAGGTAATTTTGTTGTTTGTTTTTTTATTTACCTGGCGCAAACCATCCATCACGCGATTGTGCTCGCGCACCCACATGGTATGCATAACCGCCAACGCCGGTTGCTCTGAAGCACGGCCGTCACCACCGATGAAGCAGTATCCTGATTGGGCCTTGCATTCCGGATGCGTTGCCGACTGTGGCAGCAGGTCTCTGCCACGACCTGAATTCGCCGTGACGTTCATGCGTCCATTGAAGCCACGCAGAATATTGCAGATACACGAATTCTCACCGTAGACCACTGATGCGTCTAAGAAACCAGTATTCTGATTCACCTGTTCGCGCGGGCCCAGGTGCTGCTGACCCGGCAGCGATCGCATCGACGGGAAGCACATTCGTGCACCAGACGAGACGTTCACAGTGGGATAAAAATGATCACCCGGCGGCACAGGGAACGGATTGCACTCGGGATGAACGGTACGCGGCGAGTCGCAGGATCGACAGCTGGGAATCGATTCCTGAAAGCCTTTGTGTATGGGTGTCATCGTCAGGTCGTGATCCAGAAACTGTGCAAACTGCATCACCATCAAAGTATAACGATTATGCAAGTTTGATATGTCAGGATGAATGACGGTGGAGACCACACGGGGGTTCGGCAAAGGTGCACCGGTGACGGAAGTGCTTCTCGGTTTGGAAACGTTGTCCTCGTAAGCAGGCGGCAGCAGGCGAGCAAAGGTCGTCAGCGACTTGCCCAGGCTAGGATTACGCAGATTGTTGCAGTGACCCGATAGAGTTCGGTAGGGCGTAGTTGGATCACACGGGGAGTCATCCACGGGACAGTGGACCTCCTCGTGATTCGTCGGTTTGTGATGATGATTCAGGAAGCCGGAGATGTCGACGTTCTGCAGCAAATCGGAGAATTCGTTCGAGTTGGGGAAACCCAGGATGTTCTCCGTATTCTCGAAGACTTGGCGCCTCCTGCGTCGGAGACCGTGCACGCCATTCAGGATCTCGTTCGTGGCCAATTCGTACATGATGGATGAATTGGCGAGCAGCAGAGCGTCTTTGTTGGCTTTAGAAAAGCTGGCCGCCGTGCCGGCGGCCGATTTCGGATCGGCGATTTTTTGCTCCAGCCAGGCATTGTACTCCAATTGCTTCCGCTCGATTAGCTCCTCCTCCGCTCTCTTCACCGCGGCGGCGAGCAACTCCGGACTGATCTCCGGCAAAAGTTGCTTCGGCTCGCGCGTACTCATGCTTATCGAGTTATATTGCACCGTGGAGAACGACAACGGTTCTTCGGCCCATGCCGCGACGTTCAGTGCTTCATACTGCTCGCAGTAAATCCTGTTGTTCAGATATTGGTCCTGTTGAATGAAGAGCCTCGGTTGAAAGCGAATTCTGCGGAGGTTGGTGTTGGCGCACAGAATGTTTGCGAGAGACATCTTCCTGATCTCGGCCAGCTGCGTCGCCGTCAAACCCGATGGCGGGATGTCGTTCTCGTACCAGAAGCGGTCGGAATTTCTCATTGTCAGAAACTGCTTCTTGAGAAGACACGCGAACGTTGGACCCACAGCGACGCCTGCGACCGGAGTCTCCAGAATACCACCCACGAGAAGATCCACGTCCTCCAGATTCGCGTAAATCGTACTTAACTGCTGCGCGTGCTCGGGTCGCATTACTCTCGCTAGATTCGTGAAGTTTTCGATCTGCATCGAAACAAAGATTGAGACATGTAGATTATCACAGTAAGTCATTTCCTTAAGTATTAATTCCTTTTATGGAGACCAATAGCGTTCAGTATTATTATACATTCAATAATATACGATTAATTTAGGATCTTGTGTTATTATAAGAGCAATTGTGTTATATAAATAATTTGACATTTTTATGGCGTTTTAATTTTTTTTTTAAATGTATAAAAATAATAATGATATTCCAAAACAGTAATCGCTACCTTTTTTTAAAACAAGGAATTTAATCGTAAGAATTTATTTTCAATATCGAGTTTTACCTTAACGTTCTCTCCCAAACATTCAGTCAAGAATTTGACATATCCAGGTACTCCGTGATCTCGTGCGACATGTATGGACCAGGCGGCTGCGTCCGGGGCGGCTGCGAGACCAACGCCATTTGCAGAATAAATGAAGTGAGCCGGGAGATCTCCGCTTTTATTGGAGCGCGTCCATACAAGAGCGCGTAAAGCCGCCAGGGCGATTGCATCGTATGTACCAGCTTTGTTGGACGAGGAGTAACCAGTGTAGAAGCCGTTCGCGAGCGGTCTGAGATCGTGATCGATCTGCGCCTCCCCCAATATTGCCGGCACGTACTCGTTGAGGGTGACATGCTGAAGTTGAGCGACGACGATGCGACGTGCCTCCAGAAAGATCTTCGTGTCGTCCCAGTGCACGTTTGCCTCCGCCAGCTTCTCCGCCACGCGATTATGTTCGCTTAGAAATACCCGATGCAGCGAACCGAGCACATCTTGTTCAGCTTGATTGCACAGCTCGCAGGCGCTCAGATTGACCTTGCCGTCGTCGTACGTCCTAAGCAGATGCACCTTGTCGTCGGTCGCGCCATAGATACCGGAACCGTCCAGATAGGCCGAGACGCCGTTCATCTGCTCCCTCGTCTCGAACTGACATCCGTGCACCGTTAAACTCGGCACCGATCGCCAGTAGGCCCTGCAGCCGAATCTTTCGTCGCGCATCTCGTAGCACTCCGGATGCTGCTGCTGCGTCTCGGAGCAGCATTTATCCTCGGGACCCAAGGAGCGTACGGTGGCGGCGATATCCTGGAGCACCAGCTCCGACCAGATCCCGGACAGACTAGTCAAGCCCTCGTGGCTTCCTACCTTCGAGGTGGACGTCAGGATCCTGGAGACGACGTCGCTCGGTGCAGGTAGACTGTGAGTACCCATCGACTGACGTGGTCTCGAGAGGCCTACGTAAACATAAAAAAAAAAAAAAAAACGAAGGTATTAGAGTTTAGGAAATTTTTGTGGTAGTCATCTTGTTTCACTCTCTTTCACTCTCTCTTTCCCCTTTCTCTTGATTCTTGAACGGAATATATTATATTTTTATTTATATCTGTAAATATTACTGTTAATACATATTTATAGACTAATAAAACAATGGCATTGAAAAATTGCAAGTTTAAAATGGAGAAAAAGTAACGTTAACTTTCTATCTCGTTATTCGTGCTGACGCTTCGGTTATGTTAATAACCGAAAAGTCTCTTTGAAATTTATTTGTTTGTTACCGTTTATAAATAATTTTTTTTTATGAATTTCCACAAATATTTGTTATATAGAAATTAGTTAAAATTATTTATTAACGAGAAAATATATATGTTATTGAAAGATATATTAATAAAGAAAGTTATGCAAAGCCATGGGAAGTAAAAAAAAAATATTATAGTATAGTATTTACTTCATATGTTTAATGCAATAGTTAAATGAATTTATAAAAGATAATACTCTCATAGGAGGTGTAAAATTTCATTTATACTTTCCGAACAAACAACTTTCGACCGGGCTTATTTCATTTTGTTCTTATGCTGTGGGTAAAAATAATTTCTTCTCTCAATGAGTACAGCTATTGAAACAATTATTAACTCTCTTCTACAAAGGATGAACGGCACTAATGAGATTAATAAAATCAAATAGTACTAGCTGGTCCCATGGTAAAATATAATTAGCAGCAGTAATGCATTAATCATAGAAAAAGATACAGAAATATGTCATTATGTATATTTACGTTAATTAAAAGTCGAAAATGTAAGATTAAAGTCATAAAATGTATGCAATTGTGGGAAGAAATTTGATAATAAATATTTCAAATGCGGATGCGCGATGACTCACGCACACACTGCCGATGAAGAAGCCATGAGGAGGCGGCTCTTCGTTGGGTCTCGAAAAGTGCAATGTGTGTCAAAATTCTGTGTCATGGTTACGCACAGGCGTCGCTCTTTAATGATCACGCAGTAAGTGTTACACAGCGCCATGATTTCTTCCTACACAATGAACCTTTCATTCGTGACGCGCACAACTCGTTCCCCGCTCGCGGGATCATTGATGACGACAATGCGTTTACGACGAAAATGATTGTTATTGATTTTTTTTTCACTTTTTCTGCACCCACTATCTACCTACTACTTTTCGTCAACAAGATTTTTTTTAATGGCGAAAAAATAAGATCCAAGTACTATTTATACTTGATGTATAAATCGTTTACTAATATTTATACTTGATGTATAAATCGTTTTAACAAATCGTTTTATTTGTATGGTAAATACACATATTTGACGAAGAGATAAGCTTAGAATTTTTTTTAATATTTTTAAATATTTTTCGTTTATATAATACACATTTAGAATTATACACATATATATATTGTATTGCGAGATAGAAATAATTTACTATGAATACGGAACACAAACGATGAATCGTGCATTTATTATTTTGCACATTCAAATTTCAGCGTAATATTTATACATGTTAATTAAAAATTTCCGACTTATATTAAATAATAGACGATTTTATTTTACATAAATTTAGCTTAAATGACCAATTTTTTTACGAAATGATTCTGAAAAATTTTTAAGGCAGAATTATCTGTTTCGTAACACATAACAAAGTGTAGCTTCTCTAATAATTGTTCTATCGTAAAATGCGTAATGAAAATTTATAGAAAGACATTCAATGATCGTCGAGGTATTTTGGGGTCAACGACGTTGAAAGGCGCCGTCTGGCAACCACTGCCCAGAAGACCACAGTCACTTTCTTCGGTCTTCTCACTTTCATATTTTCGTTTGAATTCTTTTCCCAGAGATGGGCGTCAGATGCCTGCCTTTCCCTCTCTTCCTGTAGCCAAATATCGTCGAAAGTCCAGACGAATAATTCAATAGTGTGAATTTAATTTCTGCTGAGTTAATGCGAAGTTTAGCTTATTTTAGACAAGAATTCGCGAATTCTATTTACAATTTTATCAGCGATTGCGGTACGCGAAAAGGAAGGAAAAATATATGATATATACATAACATATAAAAATATACGGATATATATATATAAATATATGAGTAATTTTATGTAATTATAAGTTTATTATAAGTTAATTATAAGTTTTAAATTTATAAAATCTTACGACAAAGTGATTGTGAGTTACTCAACTTCATGATTTTTCCATTGAAGTAATCAATTTAATTGACACTTGTAAATCTAACGCATGTAACTATAGGTTTGATCCTTTCATTCATTGATTTCTATATAACAAGAATGTTTCATTGAAATATTTAAAAATTAGGTCAGATATAAAACTTAAGATAATTTGGTTGCACCATTAAAATAATTATGAATTAATTATAAAATATTAAAAATTGTGATATTTTAAATAAAAATTGTAAAATATAAAAAATTAATTGTAAAATATTTGTTAATAGAATACAAAAAATGTTTGCTGTATTATCGTTATGCTTAAACGTCACATTATTACATAATTATTTTATTAATAGTTCAACGAGTTTTTTTTTTAATCTAAACATGAGCAAATTTTCAGATATTTTAACAAAATTATAAACAATTTTGTGACGTCTATATATATAAATGTATACATATATATATATATAAAAACAATTTTGTAACGTCATATTTTCTAAGAAATAAGCGAGAAAAGAATATTTGACGCTTATCTAAATTTGTAATGCGTATGATAAAAATTAAATATATATATATATATATATATAAAATATATATATAATTAAATATATATATATATATATATATATATATATAAAATCGCTTCTAATGTGCTTTTAATGTCAGATTAAATTTTAATTTTTACCATACGTATTACAAATTTAGATAAGCGTCAAATATTCTTTTCTCGCTTATTTCTTAGAAAATATGACGTTACAAAATTGTTTATATATATATACATATACATTTATATATATATATATATAGACGTTACAAAATTTATATATATATATATACGTACTCATCATGATCTGTCAGAAAGTGAATACGCGGAAGCAAAAATGGAAGTGATCGAGGAGATCGATTAAATGACATAAACTCGTGCTCGATACTCGTGCCGCGGTGAAGAAGCACGCGACCGGGACTAGGAAGAGGCTTTTTTCTTTCCGGGAAAAACGGGAGAGAATGGAAGAGAGAAGTAACGGTGTCGGTTACGCGGCGCGAGCACGTAACGGCCGGTACAAACGATCCGCCGTGCCGCGTGCGTCGTGCACGGGCGAAATCCTCTATTATTTTATAGCGTTCGCGTAGGTACCGCGTGTGTCGCAACCACGATCTACACGTAGCGTGTACACTTGCGGGGAAGGAGAAGACCCACGCTCATGAAACTCTCTATTTCAACGGGCTCCCCGAGCACGCGTACGCGCCTTTCCGCATGCTAATCCGTCTTGTCTAAGGCCTCAGAACGGCTGCGTAAACCAAACGCCATACCAAACGGGCTCGTCAAAGTGGATCTAGGCTCGCTCGTTTGGCCAGCACGCGCGTTCCAATTTTCACTTTCCATTCTCGATTAGGCCGCACAAGCACGGGGATGGCAGTGATACTATACGATTACTATAACGACGGTCGTAACGCCTCGTAAACGCCGATGTGTGATCAAGATGAAGCGAAATCTCGAAGGCTCGGAAAATGAGCTCGTGATTCATTTATTGATTTGTCGTTCTTTAATAACGCAGGCAGGTTCTCTTTTCATTTTCGATAATGAAGTTGGTTAATTAGAAGAATGAAAAATGTCCAATGATATTAGGCTGAGTTTTTTTTAATAATTAGGAGTTTGATTGAAGATCAAGTGTCCGTACACTACTTATCAAATGTCTGAACTTGATAAATTGTTTCTTATTACAGTTTTTCTTGCATCACATCAAATAAAATATCTCTGAAAGCTTTAATTTGTCCTGTTAGTTTTAATTTAAATGGAAAAGATAGTGTGCTTAGATTTTTAACAAATATGTTCCAAGAGTGCTAGAGTTCTAAGTATGCCAGAATTAAATATCTCTTTTTTTTTTTTTCAATTGTGCTTTTCTTCAATTGTGCTGGCATACCCACAAGATGAAAATTTTACGAAATACTTTCATTATTTGCTTCTTTCACATATTAATAACAAAGTATCCTACATGTTTATTTTATCGAAGGATTGATTTAATCGTTTAAAAGGTACATTGTGCATTTCCTTACCATCCGAATACTCCGACGGTAGTAACTTGAGGAACGGGGAGCCTCTGGCACCCCAGGCGGGGTGTCTCACATTGTTGCAAGCACCGGAAGGCGTTCTGTACTTGCTCGGTGGACAGGGTCTTTCCGACCGGACTCTGCATGTTGCGTTCACCGGCTGTAACTTGTTCACCTGCCTGAAAAAAGAAGCGAACCTTGCGAATTTTTTTCTGAACAAACAATTAAACGGTCGGTATTAATTTCACAATCACGAAAAATTAAATTAAATTACTTAGAATAACATTACGTAAAGCGTAAAGGTCACTCAAAATTTCTAAGAATATCGCTAGTAATTTAATACATCATATGTAATAGTCTATTACTGGAAATTATTACTTGATACTCGAACATCATAAAATGAAGATAGCAATTTTGCCCCAGTAATATATTCAATCTTTTTCCTATAAAACAGTAATCGTTCGTTAACATAATATAGCTATTAATTATTTCCATTGTTCTTTCCTTTCCATTATATCTTTCATTTTTACATAACATATTTCTTCTCTTTTTTTTCCTTTCCCTTTGATTGCTATCGTTATGATATTATCGCAAGAATTCTTCTCTGCATTTTTTAAAAATGAATATTTGGCTGTCGAAATAAAATTATGGTCATTCTATAATAAAATTTCCATACTTTTAATACATCAGGATGAAACTTTCTTTATAACCTCCTCTTCCTCCTTTTTCCTTATAACTTCCTCTTATCTTAACTAATCTCTTTCTTATATAACAAATACGCAGAATGTCTCAATTATAACGCATCGAAGTAAACAAATAAAAAATATGAAGAACCGTATTTGTATTTGTGAGTAGACGAGTAGCATAAAAAAGATGTTAAACACATGGAGATGTACTGAAGAGAGATCTTAATAATACGGAAGTTTCACTGGGTTACATATTCGATGTGAAAGTGATGGAATTCATTATTATAATCATAACTTAACTATAACAGCGAAATTTGTACGTAAAATAAATAAGATACATTAAATACATTTCCTAACAAAATGTTTAATTTGTTGCTAAAGCAAAATAATTTATCCACAGCAAATGGACTTTACTGCTGCGACATCCTTGAATAAAAATTATTTTATAATTAAAATAATTTCCAAATTCAGTGAATTAATCTTTATTAAATAAAATCGGTATTTAAGGCTTTTCTTTACTATTTATATCATAGCTATTTATATTATAGATGATTAGCAGGACTGTATGAAGAATAATTTTTCTGTGTGCCGAGGAAACTTTGTTTTCCCGCCTCGGATCTCGCTGTCTGTGTGCGTTCTTTCGTTTGTAGAAGAAACGGAATCCAATTCCGCTAGAAGTCGAACGCGTCCTTCCTGCTCCATTTCCCCCTTTTTCTCGCGCCCGGCGCGCGCTTTTACTTTCATGGCCGAGGAAAGGAGCCGCCGATGTCGGCCGATCTGTGCATCGGCATTTCAGTCACGAGGAAGATTTCTCGCACAACCATTGCCGTCGGTATTCCCTTTCCTCGACCTCGAGAAGGCTGCTGGTCACGGGAGGAGGCGTGTACGCACGAACATCGCGGTATGCACGTGGCCATGATCGCCACCGTCACTGTCGTTCTCTAATGTCGCCAGCACGTGCAACACAACTCGTTGATCGAGTCAATAAATAAGAAATCCTTTCTCGTCGAAAAAAAAGTTGACGGAACCGCTGATAAATGAGTTATTTCCGTTGCTCGCGATCGGCGATCGGGGGGGGGGGGGTTCCTATGTGAAGTTAAACGAATAACAGACTATTGAACAATTCGCGAGAAATGTAATATTTTTTTTTTTTTTTTTTTTTTTATTGGAATTTAAAACATGAGAATGTGACATATATCATAAAATATTAATCTACATTAAACATATTTCCATTCGTTTTCATTATTCAAAATGTCTTGGAGCACTATATTTAGGACTTTGGCAATTAAAATTATTTAGGAAAAAAAAATAACATTTGCTGTAGAGATGAGAGATAAACAGAAATTTATCAGAAATAAATAAATAAAATAAATTTATTTAAAAGAAAGATCTAGCAACTTTTTTAATCATAAATCAATTTTTTTTTTCCTAATGACATTTAGTCGATTATTCGCTTATTGGCAATTTTACAGTAATATCTACGTCAACGTCTTTTATACCAATCTCTATTATGCATACCAATTTAGTTCAAATAGGGGAGGGGAGGGAGAAATCATTAAGTTACTGTAAAGAATTATAAATTATATAATATTAACGTGAGCCATCTTGTTTATGTTACGTCTGATATCTCGATATTTTATGGAAATGTCCGGGATGCAAATAGATTGCATTCTCATGCGCCTTTACAGCGATTGCCGTTAATAAATGTTTAATCATTAAAATAAGAATGTTGACGGGCCGACTATCTGGTTAATTTCCGCGAATGTCACTGACAGACAGTCATGAGATAGATAGTAATACATCAATTAAAAATCCGCATCGCATAATCAAGCGTATTTTAAAAACTTCAAAAAAATTCTCCCCAGAATCGTTTTTACGAGATGAAACAAATTTAAAGAATACATTTTATAAAATCAATTTCGCAGTATTTGATGCAAAAAACACTTTATCCGCCTTCATTATCATTCATATTGCTATTCACACAATCATCACGTCATATAAATTGAGACATTTCCGATTATTCCATATAGTAATTCTTAAAAATTGTTAAGTATTTTGTACATTAACATCCGTATAAATGCATACAATTTAAAATAATTTATTATCTCCAATAAGTCTGATAAATTTATATTAAATTATTTATAATAAAGACTAATAAATCAGATTTAACGTATGATTATTCGAAAGATTCTCCTCGTTATATATATGTATATACCTGTTATATCCAAATCCCATTCATTTGTAAATTTCAGAGAGAGACTTAAAAAAAGAAATAAGTATCACGATACCAAGCTATAAAAAAGCGTCTAGTATAAATAATAGAGAAATAACATCCCGGCTAGAAGTCGAATACTTCTGCTTTTTGTGCATACCAGAAAATCAATTTTTTATTAATTACAGATCGGAGAGAGATCCGTTTATCCTTGACGCTCACAATGGCATCTTTTTTTATTCTCTCTTTCTCTTTTTTTTTTCTCGATTTGATCGTGACCCGACTTCATTATTCATTATACATTCGGCGATGTGCGTGCGCGCGCGCGCGCATACGCGGCCTTCGGAATTCCTATGCTATCGCGGAATTTTATTGGAATAGACAGATTATATAAAAGCCAATTTGGTAAAATTTTGCGTTTCGTCACGAATTTGTAAAAGTAAAATAAACCGGATCATAATGTATTACGGTCGTTAATCGTATGACATGACTGGAAAGTACGCGCGTTTTCACCGGGATGCATTTCTCAAGAATTTATGACCGAGCGACAAAGATTTTTTTTAGCGAACGTATTTTCGAAACAGAAAATAACTTACGATCGATAGGCGAATCTCTCCGCCTCGATGGCCGAACGTGCTCTCGCTTGCAAATCATGATCTATCCCATAAACGTATTCTGTAACAAAAAATGTACCAATTGTTACAAATATTTGCATATTTTACTTTACATATTTAGAAGTTAAGTCGCATTGCATTGTACATGTTTTTGTAATCTAAAATTATTTACTTCTTTAATGAAAAATTATACTATTATTTCAAGTATCATTTTAAGTGGTAAATTTAGCTCCCTAAATAATAATTATTACTAAAGATCTTAAAATTTCTCTATCAACAATAATTCCTTTTATGAAAAGAATTAAAAATTTTTATATATGTATATTTTACTTATGTATTTAAAATAGAAGATAAATAAAAAAGATATGAACATCATTGTTTTGAATTAAAATCTTTGTGAAGTGATATTGATCATCAAACACGTACACACGTGGCAAGATAAAAATGAATGAAAAAAGAGCATAGATAAATGATTACGCTTATTAAAATTCCTAACGAAAGATTCTTCTCTTTTCGATTCGTAACGTACATCTTACAATGTTACGATTCTGATGTCTCATAAACCGATTTTACGTGCCAACGTGAGAGCAATCTCACTATTGTTCTTCGTTTCTTTCAAATTGGTAACACCAGTCGGCTTCCTTCTTTACATAATTAGTATTTCAGCAATTCATTCTCAAATGAAAAAAACAAAAAAAATCAAGCAAATAGAAAATATTTCACAAATAATTCATGTTAATATATATATATATATATATATATATATATATATATATATATTATATATTACAAAATATTTTAACTCTAGATATTTTATTTTCAGGAAGAGAGAGAGAGAGAGAGAGAGAGAGAGAGAGAGAGAGAGAGAGCGCAATACACGTGTAATACAACATACATGTATCGAAGATTTTTTTTCTTTATAAAACTTCCATTATATTCAATCAAAAGCCGATAAAAGAATTATAGATTGCTATTTCGTTAATCATATATTCGTAATCTTCAGAAGATCAATTTGACAGATATATCTTGAAAAATGCCAAGCAATTTCTCAGAATTGTAAGGCTAATCAATACACGTTTTCTTGTATTATTCTGTGTAAATGTTTCTGTCCAAAGATGACATAATTGATATTACATTTATCCAAGTGTAATAAATCATCAAAATGTCACAATAATATATTTTTAGAACAAATAAATGAAATATACTATTTTTATACGTTACGTTATTATGCGTATATCCTATTGGTAAAAAGATTTAAAAAATAATTATGCAACAAAACATTAATATGCATATCTCTTCTAAATTTTTCCATGAAGTTTTAAAATTTCTTCTACAATTGTTATTTTTCTATCATTAAAAATGCAAATGTTACATATATTTGCGTTTGCAAACAACATAGTAAGATTTTATTAAATATATCATTTCATTTCAGTAAATATATACGCCTAATAGATTCCATATTTTCTGCATGCATACATTAACTATAATTATCGTTAGCTCTATACGTCATAAATCATTCTCGGTGTCATAGAATGTCCGGCTTAATTTTCTTGACGAATGCAACATTATACGTTAAAGAAAATGATACTTTAAGCATGCGAAGTTCTTCTTTCAAGACTGTTAAATAATTTGCAAGGATGTCGCGAATACGGATTGAAAATGTTACGGCGATGCAAGTCCATGGCGAAATCAGGCCGCAGGGTATTAGCGTCACTTCGCTAAGAATGGCGTACGAGATGAATGGGTAATGTATTAACGCAAGACGTAATGCCTTATTTTTGCGATAAAATGCGCTTACCGGAAATATCGAATTGGCTGACTGTCGACAAAAGTGCTGGCACAACGATTACCAATATACACAGCAGTACCAGGCTGCTTCTGAAACCAAAATAGAGATCATTTTTATCATTTTTTCATTCTATTGAAATAGTTTTACAAAGATGATTGAGCAATGCAATAAAATTATAAATGTTTTCTCTTTTTTACTTATATTTTTCTAAAAAGTTGCTTGGAAGATATCTAAACTTGTTAAAACTAAAATATTTTTTAGATTTTTTTAATACAACATAATAAACACATTGCTAAATTAAATATAAAAAGTAAATTTCTATTAATAGTGACGCCATTATAATTTATCAAGAAAAAAATATTAGCACATATATTATAACAAAATATGAACATTTTAATAAAATAATATTTTAATAGCATAGTCAATAAAAATCACAAAAATTTTTGAATAAATTTATGAATTAATACATTTTTCATTGTAGATAACAATTTCTTGTATGATAGTCTACGTCTATGAAAAGATTATATAAATGTAAAAGAAAAAGTGTGCAAAAAATGTATCGGGATCATCTGTCGTATTCGTGAAAATATATGGCGTACAACTACACCATAAATGTTTGCAGGTATGAACTTTCTCTGTGAGGGGAAACGAGAAAGAAAAGAGAAAAAAAGATCAAGACCAACCCGACTGAAAAATTCGCTACATTCTCGACACGAGAATCTGCTTGCGCCCGCTACGACCGGTGTTCATTTCAGGCTCGATCTTACACACGGACAATAAGGATTGATCCGACTTTCATACTGACTTCGAACTACTCTAATCGAATTACATTTTGCACAAGTTAAAATAAAATAATTTTTACGATTCGTTTCAGTAATGATGGCACTAAAAAAATCTATAACATTCATAAAAAATTAAGTTTTTTTTAATAAATAGCCTTCATAAAAAATCCGTAAAAATATAAAATAGCAAATATATAAAAGTATTTAAATAATCAATATTATATTATCGAATGGTTCGATATTTGGAATCAATTTTAAAGGAAATCCGTAATAAGATAATGGAGTCTCGGGTAAAATGCGAATGCGAAATTTTGCGCGCTTTAATAGAGATTTCATAAAATATCAGATTTACGAGAAAGCATAATCCAATCTTTTACGGCCATATGGTTCACCGGATATGTCTCTGATAAATGATCACCGAGGAAAAGTTCATTTGCATGGAGAACGTTTCATTGGCCGTAGGGCTCTTTTCTACAAATTCTTATATGTCGCCTATTCGCGAAGTAACGATAGGTACGTGAGAGAATGTACTTCAAATCACATCTCGAAAGATAATTCTCTCGGAAGATTATTATAGAGACACGTATGCAGCTATATGTGATTGAGAATCGCTGTCTTGACGCTTTCAACAATAAACACACATTAGGAACCTGTAAAATGTATAGTTGTCTCCCTGTTCAATGGACATCTACAGGTTAATCGAAATCAGATGATAGACTATGAATTTTCTTAAGCTCTCCTAAGTATTAAGATTAAGAAAAAAAATTTCTCTCACATTTTTCCTCTCCTTCCTGTATCCGCAGGCTCGCTGGGCCAGCTTGAGATGAAGAGAGAGTAGCCGCTTTGCACAAGTCTTTTTTTTTTCAAGGCATGTATATGTGTATGTGTGTATGTGTGTGCTTTTAAAAAGATATAAAAAATTTGGAAACACAGATTGATAATGTTATTAAATTTAATAAAAATACTACTATTGAAGCTAAGCATATTTAAAGTTTTATATTTTTTGCTATGTGTCTTCAATGCGAAGACATAATTCTACATATGAAAAAATAATAAAATAGTATAATCATATTATTGTTATATGTCAAATTAAAGACAAACACGAGGTCTGAAATCGGAAATTCCAATTCCAATCTCCCAAAGAAACATTTAGTGCGCAAAAATCAATTTCGCGTGATGTCTTCAGATGTAGACTGCAGAGAAAAGAATATATACAAAGAAAAAGACAAAAAATACGTATGAAATAAAGAGTATGTATGTTTTACTGTATTGCTACTTGTATTGATTAGATAATAAACACAAGATAATATAATTAAGAAGAAAGAATAATACAATTATTGAAAGATGGCATTTCACTTCTCTTAAAATTCTGAAATCTTGTCGACCACTCATTAATTTTTTTATAATTCATTTTTTTTTAAATTCTTTTAAAATAACCAAAAAAAATTAGTACATCATTTTATATATTATCTTTTTCATTCATTTATTTATCTGTATAGAAAAAAATTCTAATCAAAGCGTAAGATTGATTACAAAGAAATGATAGAATGTAATATGAAAAGTGTTGTATTTTTAAACATTATTTAAATTGTTGAATAAAATACCGTGCGTGTTTCTCTTCTTCCTTTCAAAATTTATGGTAATACCGAACGATATATGAGCTTTAAGAAGACTATGCAATTATTTATTTTCATGCAAGATTATCTGATGGCAGTCTTAATAATGGTCCACCGTGTACGGTACGACAATGTAATATATGACATCGCCGTCCTACGAAATAAAACACACAGGCACAGATGGCAGATCCGACAGCTTTCCGTTGTACGTACTGCAAGAGGTCAACACATAAAGCGCGCGCGCGCGCGCACACCACCCACACACACACACACACACACACACACACGCGCGCGCGCGCGTGCACACACAAATGATAATTCAGTGTCAGTGGGTCAACGGAAACTGGAGAAATCTTTCTCGGGGATCCGATACGCACGCGGGTCCGCGGGATTTCATGCCGCGGGCGGCGATGACCACCATACGTCCGAAAAGCATCGTCCCGGCGAGCACGAGCGGTGATACCGGTAACTCAAGTGCCATCGAGAGAAGTCGAATTCCAATTAGACATACATACGCCTAAGAATACGATTTCTACCACGTAAGAGCGCCGTTTCTCTCTCTGTAAATGTTTCCCTTCAAATAAAATAATACGATGTCAAAGAAGTGAATCTAGAGAACGCATAGAGAACTATTAAATATTGTTATAAAAACGTACATTATATTTATTACATATTTTTTTTTAATTATCATCATAAATTATTATTATTATTATTATATGTTTATTTTATTAAAATAGACAGAATTATTATATAGTTTACACACACACACACACACACACACACACACACACACATATATGTAAACTATAATTCTGCCTATTTTAATAAAATAAAAATATAATAATAATAATAATAATTTATAATAATTTAAAAAAATATCTAGCGAATACAATGTATGTTTTTATAACAATATTTAATAGTTTGCATGCGTGCGTATTATCATATTATAATAACAATCATATTACTCATAAACTTAAAAATTTCATTAGACAGATCTTTTATTTTTTTTTTTTATCACAAGATATTATTGAAACAATAAAAGACATGAAGTTTAAAGACGCTTCTTCAAGGGTGTAATCAAATAATGAAATGGATCGCTATGAATGAATATAACAGTGGTAAATTCTTCGAGACGATAAGTAGCGAATAACGGCGATGCTCTCGAGGAAATACGCACGAGTGAAAGTGCTAATAGGACATTCGCCTAGAGACCATCTCGACAGCACATTCGCCCCATGAGGAAAGCAGCCTGCCCGTGATACAAGGTACGACTGTCTTGTGATATCTGAAGGTCATCTCTCATAAGATCGTAATAATGTCACTACTACGACACTCTGCTCACAAATTCACGAAATTCCATCGGACGATCGTAGAATCAAGAGCTCTTTCGAGCTGGAATTAAGATTTAAAAGGTCTAAGGTACTGGCTCATCCAGTACCATCCCGGATGTCAAGACTAAGTTGAAGACATTAGTAACTCAATTTTTTTACATGTATATATATATATATATATATATTTCGCAGAATCTAAATTTTTACTAGATTGAAAAAAAGAAATGAAGGTTAATACAGAAAGGAATTCACTTTGGCAGATTTCATCAGACGAGAAAACAATGGTAAAGGTCAACGCGTTTCGACACTTCGATAGAAATTTCATTGCGCTGACATTGAGAACTTTAATTTGAATACGTGATCGTTTTGCGAATCGAGACTGCCCCAGCGAGGAACATTTCTAAACGAATTCTTTCGTGTTACAACATCGTAGACTGCCGTAACCGACACGAATAACATCATCATCCTGCCTCCGTCTCCGGGTTTCTCCATTTTATTACGTTCAATTTAGTCATCGTAATAAACATTTACGAAAGACAAATTATGCGAATCAATAGTGGTAAATGGGCATTTTGTTAATCAATGGGCGATAATGAACATTGTCGCAATACAGGTAGAGCATAATAAAAGGAGAGTATATAAAACGAATTTTCATTTACTGCTTTCATAGTAATTGCGTAGATACAGTTGCAATGTTATATATTAACACAATACATCTATTAAAATAATGTAAAACATTAAGGAATCCTTTGATGAAATAGAATAATAATTCTATTGCCGAAATACAATAATTGTACGTTATTAAAAAATAATGAAAATAAATCTAATCTTAAAACATATCTTCTCATGAATATTATTTTGTTACAAAAATCTCAAATTGTGCCAAATATTAAAACCGAGAAATTCTTTAAGATTTTAAGTTTTAAAAATCTTGAATGTTATGAAAATCTCAATCTACATGAAAATTAATAATCAGTATTTTACATTATTCTTCGATATTAGTTTTACACTGAGAAAAATGTTTGGTTGGATTAATTGAAATTCTGATTAAAAATGAATAAATCAGAATCTGCTTAAATCTGTCAAAATTTTAAATCTGTCAAAAGTTGAGATAACCGGAATTTTGATTTGTCCATTTTCAACCAGACATTTTTCTCAGTGTGTAATTCTTTTATAAATAAATCACTACACGCTTAAATAAAATTTTGTTATCATTCCAATTTCCTCTCTACGTTATATACAAATATAGTTAATGACATTATTTTAGAAATCTTTTAAACGCGTAGTCAGATATTTAAAGAAGTTTCCAAGGAGAAATTTTTAAAAAAATATAAAAGCTATTCTAAATTGCCCATATATGTTTCAAGATATGAAAAATTTTTCGATTACGAAATCACATTCAAAGAGAGGCTCAACTCGTCGTATGATAGAATTACTTGAAAATTTTTGAGGAGGAATTTGATAATTATCTCATTAAGAATCGTGCGAGTGTAGTACGGGATTAATATTTGTTAAAGCCGCGTCGTTCTATCAATAACGAACTGTGCGCAGAAGGGAGGGAAAAATATTGCAACCGAGTACAATGCGACAAGAGATGCAGATGACTTCGTAACGGAAAGCCGCTCTCCTTGATTTCATCGTCATCTCATCGTGACACTCGTGATTACATCTACCGCATTCACCGCGATAATCGCTTGGACGTGCCCGCGTAACAATGATCTAATGACTTGTGTCGCCGTGCACAAAAGTCCGCGGCAGCCTTCTTCATTGCGAATCACCGCGTTCCTTTGTTATTGCGCGTGATCAGCCCATAAATCTACTCGCTTCGCAATGCATTTGAAAACTCACGTCTTATTGCATCGGACGTCTAGCGCTGTGCAACAGAAATTTAGCGCCGATATGCTAAAAGAGGAAAATGGATTGCTAAACTTCCACGCGAGAAAGAGAATGCGAGGCTGCGTTTGTATATTTAAGTATAGAATAATTTACGTTAAAACCTTAATTTATTTAAACAAATCAATTAAACCAATTTCATTGTTTGGTAGATTAACCATTTCTTATTCCCAAATCTACTTATATTAATCTATGAAGAAATATGTTTTAATGTAATTATAAATTTAAAGTAAGATTTTTTTTTTTTATAATGATGAAAAAAGATTAACAATTCTTTTTAATATTCTTATTGTGAACATACATGCACGTCCCGTTAAATACTGACATTATCGATCTAATTAGAAGAAGAACTTATAATCAATATTACTTGACAGACTGTAAACAATTTTTTAAGGATTAATCACCAGTATAATCTTTGGGTAGTAATCAGTACTTACGTTCTATTAATCGTAATTGTTAGCTTCTGTGAATGAATATATTTCTAGTTACGTTTGCATATATTTCAACGAAATTAGTATCGTAATTTCCTCGAGCTTGCTATTCTCGGACATTCGCGAGTGACAGTTAAGTTGATTATTAAGTTTCACACGTCTACTGAAATGTTTGCACACTTTTGTAATACATGTCACATTTAATCGGGAAACCAAGGCTAATCTTTGGAATTTCAGAGAAAGTATTTTATTCTTATCAACAAAGTTACACGTCCTCAGATATGATTGTCTAACTCCCTTTATTTTATATAGATTTGCGCTGCCTGTACCTTTCTCTTCCTCTCGTTTCTTTTTATTATTGTTTTAACATTTTATTCGATCTCTAGCGGAATCTAAGAGAAACTGTTATGATTACGTTATGAAATGTTTCTAAGCACAATAGAACCTTGTTAATCGCCGACTTAATGCTCACTGGATGCGTGTATGTGTGTGTGTGTGTGTGTGTGTGTGCGCGCGCGCGCGCGCACACACACACACACACACACACACACACATTCATGTGCCAATGTACTCTGCGAGAAGAGTGACCTATGATTCGCAAGACGGCGTTTGCCAGATAAACGGCTTTTAACGTGGATCGTGATAGGTTAGTGCAACGGAAAGGTATCACTGACCTTGCACCTGTACAATACGATGATGCTAATAACAACGTGTCGGGTATCGTTACTTTCCCATTTCTGTCCGGAATTAACGATGTCGTACATAAAGGGTATGCACGAATAGTATAAAGTTTAAGAATACCAGAACATTGAAATTCCCTTAATCTGTTATTACATACTATACAGGATTACTAAACATATAATAAAATAATTATTATAAAAATAAATCAGAAATCGATTGTAAAGTAACAGAAAAATCGTAGCACTATTTATACATATAAAAGAATCTCCAAAAAATTAATGGAAAACATTTTGAAATTATATTTTTTATAAACTTCAATTTTAGTCTTAGATATTCTAATTACTAGATTCTTTTTATCTTATTCAATTAATTTCATATAAAAAAAATTTCTATTTTTATATTATACTTGTTGTAATTTCGAATTGATTCGAATCGATAACATTTTTTTACACATTTGACTAGTCTGTTTGTCTTTTGTGTGTGTGTGTATATATATATATATATATATATATATATATATATATAAGAATTGAAAACAGAAATTGTGCACATATGGTCCCTCAGAGGCTAAATCCATCACTGACAATTGAACATGATCATTTGCGATTGTACATGATTTTCTATCTCATGAGCCGCGTACAATACCTCATCCGGCAATTAATAAGACGCGTCTACACCTTACGGTTGCAGGAACATCCGCGTACGATGTTCAATGCAGGAACAACGGAGAAACTTTCGAAATTCGAATATCGCGTGGACTTTCATCCCGACTGTATAACGGATGCGATTTATAAAAAAAATGACAATTATTACCTAATCGCCAATCGGAATCAGATCAGACGCGAAATAAAACGACCGATAATAAAAAGCGCAGCTTTATGACAATTTTTGGCGCACAGAATTTTACTTTCTATAAAATAAAGATTCTTCATTCTCGACAAAAAGTGAATCTCATGCTCTCGCGCTGCCACTGGCTCTTCCTCGTGTTTTAGAAAGTAGATACTCGTGCGCACGTCTCGTCGATTGATCGAGAACTTCGTGGACGTCTATGATTGCGTAAACGCGGCTTGCATCGCGACCCAGGCCAAGACGAAAAGGTGTGATTATTACGATTGAATCTCTTGTACGGCGAAAAAGACGGCATAGAGAAAGACAAACGTTTGTTGAACATTATCATTTCCTTTTCTTGCGAAAACTTAGCTGATTGAACGGACGACTGTCGATTGGCGATTAGACAATACGGGCAAATAAAAATTTCAATCGAACTCCAATTACTTTATATCAACAGTATTAAAATATTTAGTATACTAAAGTTCAAATTATTTCATCAAAAAGTGTCAAATTAGTATGAAAAAAAATTCTTTCGCATAAAAACCAATTTATCTCCTTATTTATAATTAATTTTTAATAAAAAATTCTCAGATCTTGTTTCAGTTAAATATTTTCCTAAAATATTTGCGACATATAGCGTATCGATCACATCCGCCGGTCGAGATGGCGAAACGGATGTTTTATACGATCGTGCTGCAAGTGCACAATATCTCTTATTTTCTACATAATTTTTTTTATTACGCGACAGATTTGTCCTATATAAGGATATGATTGAGATTACAGATACACTGGAGAGACCTCGATATACTGAATTATACTGGAATATATTACAATATACTGGAGAGACATTGCCGGCAAAAGAGAGAGAAAGTGCATGAATCGTATGATGTTAGTTTGTATAAAAACGTAAGAACGATCATACAATCTTTCAACGATCTAAAGTGTAGCATTCATGCTACAAATAATAAAGAAAACAAACTCAGCGATATATAAAATAAAATTTGTAGATAATTCATAAATAATTTATATAATCTCATAAATTTTTTATAAACTTATTTTTAAAAAATTATAGTGTTATGAATATAATTATTATATATTTATTAACGCATTTTTCGTAATTATAAAACTTCTGCAGTTTTTCAGTATTTTTTCTATTTCGAACGAATTATGTTTTTTTTTCAATAATCTAATATATCAAATGTATTTTTAATATTAAATATTATAATATTCATGTATGTTTGATATGTTTTAAACTATATGTATATATTTTTAATATATTTTATTAATAATATAATTTTAAGTAAAAGTTGCCAGTAAGAAGGTTTAGATAGTTTCGTAATTTCCACGGATGCTTTCTCCTTCCCTTTCTATGTAAAGAAAAAAATACGTACAACTCACTGCTCTCTTGATACACATAACGATAATTTTGCTGCTGCTAGGAGAAAACATTAACGCATCCATTAACGTTAACATAACTATACGTACTTGACGTATCTTTTCTGAATTTTAAATTGACAGAAGAGAGGAGAACGTGATTTATTTTAGCGATGCAGCAAAACAGATTCTCCGCCTTCGTAGGCCGTAAGAAACGGAGCTTTGTGGCAAATAGTACTTAACGTTATTTATGCAATGAAATGTCATTACTAGTCACCACACAAAATTCCGCATGAAAATAACGGTTGTGTTTACAGCTCTAGTCACAATAAGAATAACAATAATAGCGGCCTTAAGCACAACTATAACTTTCTATTTATAATAACACATAGGCATCATGTATACATGTATGTACACATGCATATCCGACAATTGTACAAAAAAAAACAATCGAAAATGTTTTTTATTTAAAAGATCAAGAAATAACGAATTAAACAATTTAAAAATAAAATCATCTTTCATAAAAAAAAAAAACGTTTTCTAAAATTTTACTCTACTCAGATTTATTTTATTTTGTTATTAACCAACACGTTTTAGATATGCAAATTATTTCAAGCTGGCTTTTCTAAAGTAAAGCGTAATTATAAAATACATATGATTTAATACATAGAATATCCTAAATAATAATACTTAGGGCAATCAAGAGAGAAAGTCTCAACGAAAAATGCAGAATAAGATACTTCATATCGATCGCGAAATACACAGCTTCCTTCAATTACGATCATAAAAACGTAACAGTACTCTTTTTCTTTTTATTTCCTTTTAAGCATTGTATCTCCTCGATGACGAAGAGAGTAATATCGCAGCATGTTTGCTAGCGAAGCGTAAAAGCGTCGATTCTATAATTACACGGCTGAAAGATTTACCGTCATGCCATAACTTATCCGGTTTAATTATGCTCGACTTTACGGTTTGCCACATCACGATATTTAATACAACTCACTAATGTTAATCAATTTGTTATAACAGGTATATATTTCATAAAGGAGATTGACATCGTCTTCTTCAAAATATTCAGAAAATATTACTTAACACCGAAACGTCGTGTCATCCGAAGACGAGAGTTAAATTATGTCGATAAGAATAATCTTGCGCTACAGAGCGTAAAGATACTCGAGAAGATAAATTTATGTCTTCCATATTTATGAAATCCTCAATTAATTTTTTTCAACGTTACATAACAAAATCTTCTTTCATTTAAAATAAAATTATATTAGTACTACTAACCTTATTTTGCAGTAGTTATTTATAATACCGTATGATATTACACAACGTAAAGATATTAATAACAGTTTTCTACTCGATCAACTCTCGATTTTCCATTATTATATTCTATGCTTTACTGATAAAAAGCATATATATATTGCACAAGAAAAAAAAATGTTACTATAATTGTATCCGGCGTGTACAAATAATTATATATTACAGACGGACTACCATTAGTCTAATGTAAGCTGATTCTCTCTTATATTGCAGTTATTCTGTAATTTCTGGACTGAAATGTGCAAGTAAAATTAATCTTTGATTTATGTTCAAGCATTACCAATTACATGATATATCATGTACTTGATAACATAACATAGGACCCACCCAATTAGTCTAAGATTTTAAGATCTTAACGCTTTATCTAACGCATTTAATTTCGAAATTCCAGAATTTTTAGATTTATCTTGAGAAAATTCTTGATTTACAATGTTTTTTATTTGAAATTATTTAAATTTAAAGGCATTTAGAACTTTTGGTCCTTGAATCTCCTCGAAAATACGGAAATTTCTTCGGATTTTATGAGAACGTCAAAAGTATTATTTCCTTGAAATAAAATATTAATTAATTAGCCGGATTCCAACACTGATAACTCATTAGATATTTAAATCTTTGAATGTTACTTTTTTTAATCCCTTCACTTCTGTTTAAATTCCGTTCACTTCTTAAATTCTTGTAAATTAAATTTTATATCCTTAATATCTTCGATATTAAAGATAGAAATCATAAGATTGGAAGCACGGAATTTCTCTGTACGTGAGATAATGCATATGACGATACACATGAACGCGTCTGATTAATTAGATACTTGCACTACTTGAATCTTCGATCTACGCTAGAATATAGTGTTCTAAGCTCCATTGAGCGACTATCATAATTGGTAGGATACATTAGAGATATAAACTTTTAATAGATTTTTAGTTTTCTCTATTATATAAAAAGTTAATTAATAGTAATAAAATAATAAAGAAGCAAAATTTCGATCGACATGTGTGTGTAGAGAATAGAGAAAATAAATGGAACAAGTATGCCAATGTGAGTATAATTAAAATGTTGATCTCCTCGGAATAATTCGATGAGCAATCGATTGTTTCTTCATCAGTAAAGCGGAATATACAACTACGCTATGACTTCACTGTTTATCATTAATTATTATCCAGTGAGCGATCGCGGCATGTGACCGTACATTGAACGTAACCAGAAGTAATTTAAAAAAAATACCTGAATGAGCAACAGATTTTCTAGTTATTTATACATAAAAAGTAGAAGATTAAACAGAATTATCAGCGAATATTCACTGGAAATTACGAAATGAAATTGTCACTTTATTATTTGACTTGACATACTACACGCATGCGGGTGCTATCTCTTATTTCTCGCATAACTACGTTTTTTTTTTTGACGTAACCTAGAATGAAGTAATTTGTTTAAATTTAGTTGTGTGTTACTTCACAATTTAGAGTTAGCTGCGAACAATTAGAAGTGAGATATATTTAACTGAAGAGAAAGAGAGAGAGAGAGAGAGAGAGAGAGAGAGAGAGGGAGGAAGAGAAAGAGAAAGAGATTTATTTACCGAAGTTGAGCAGACTCCCTAATTCAACGAGTGGATGATTGAAGTACCGTTTGACTATTAGAAAGTTACTTTTACATGCTTTGCGGAACACTTAGCCATCATCGTGACAAGCGTTAACTCATACTAATCATCTCCCACGTAACGCCTATCGATGAACCCTTGGCACTACCGATGCCGCTCCGCGCTTTTCCGGTGAAAGAACAATTTTCTTCATTTTCATCAAATGAAGAAGAAATCGTGGCTCAATTCCGTAAATTTAATCACAACAAAATTGTATCTTTTAAAAAAGAAGACTCATAGCAAGCGAGACCGTTGCTATCTCTCTTGATCCCAAGCATGATGCGCTTAAGTGTTAATTAGTTACAAGTATAAAAGACAGATGATCCGTAGGATACATTCGTTTTTGACGACAACTCAATGATTAATGACCAGAACTCTTACCTGAGCCGGCCGACTGTCACCATTTCTGTCACCCTTTCAACTGGCTCGTCTGTGTCTTCGTTCTTACAATCGCGTGCCCTCTCCCGCGCACGCCGCGGTCCACGCGTTCCTTGTTGTCGCCTCCGACAGAGGGATGAAACTCAATGAAAATTCTCGCTCACACAAGCTTTTATTCTCTCTTTCTTTCTCTCTCTCTCTCTCTCTCTCTCTCCCTTTTTTCTTCCCTCCTCTCTCTCTCTCTCTCTCTCTCTCTCTCTCTCTCTCTCTCTCTTCTCTTCTCTCAGATGTTTCACTGATCGCGATGTCGTACGGATAACATCGAGAAGAAGCACGTATCTTCAGCGACTCTCCGGCGAATACTGAGAGGCCCCGTCGCGGACGCCGTGATAGCCTCCTCTTTGCACAACCACGCGGCGAGTGAAAGCGAGAGGTGCCGCCGCCGCTGCCGCCGCGTCGGCCGCCGCCAGGAGCAAGAGCGAGAGATACAAGAGCGAACGGGCGGCGGGTACGAGGGAGAGAGAGAGAGAGAGAGAGAGAGAGAGAGAGAGAGAGGGGGGAGGAGAGAAAGAGAGACAGAGGGAGAGAGGGATTCAGCGCAAAGCGGCTCAGCGCTCGGCTCAAAATCGTCGCGACGAGCGCGACTGAGAAGATACGCCGGTGCATCCGAACGACGGAGAGGGAACGAACGCGATGCGAACTGTCAGCTCGGCGCGGCGTTGAAGTCTCCGTGCGCGGAGGTGAGAGCGAGAAAGGGCAGGCCGTCGACTCACGCCCGACAAGAAAGGCGAGAAGGAAGTTTCGCCGCGTATCCAGGGTGGTTACTTATGCAAAAGCAGTTTCGTACTCGGCAGCGATGCCGGGAGAGATAATGGACATCTTTCGGCACGTATTCCGCTTGATTTATCGTTTGTAATAAACGCGATAACGAGGGCCACCTTTTTACACGGGTTCTCTCCCTGTAATCAACCCTTAGGTAACCCGCGGTTTGAACTCGAGTGTAATGGCGATTCTACCGCAATAAATGAAAAGTTACAATTTATGAATGCGGACAAATGGAAATAATGTAAATTACGCCGGGCGGAGCCCATTCTTCATGTGTCTTTACTGCAAAATGAAGAATATGATGAAATGTACGTTTAACATGTAATTCAAAAATATTTGTAATTGTAGCATTTTCTATTGTCTATTTCTAACCTATGTATAGATTAACTTTAACATCGATTTAATTTATTCTTCATCTTTTTATAATTTTAGGACTAAAAAAAATTGAAGATTTGTTAAATTGAGATTAAATTTGATATATATTGGTAAATATATATAAATATGTAATGATGATTCTGAATCAACTTCGATTTTATGGTTTAATTCTCCTTTTGAAATTTTCAATTACGTTTTATATAAAACAATTCCTGAAGATTGCGAATATTTCTTTGCGACTGACAAGAATGCAGCGCATTTCACAAAGTGCGATATATTATAGCTTATTTGATATTTAAAAGCGTAAAAAGCTGGATTTGAAATCATTCCGAAATCTTTGTACAATAAATTATACGGGAAACGAGAGGATGCCGTGACGATACGACAATGTAACGCATCGATTGACAGGCTATAGTTCGAGGAATGGCGAGGGACGGATCGCAATTGAAGATCACAAAAATTCTTAGAAACAGCAACGAGAGGAGGATAATGAGCATGAGAAAGGCAACGACACACACACACACACACACACACACACACACACACACACACACACACACACACACACACACACACACACACACACACACACACACACACACACACACACACAAATAAATGCCATCCAAGGAAACCGATTGATGCTTGCGCGCGATATCGGGAACATCGAACGGATATTCTGACCTATAATATTTTCCGCTTTTATGAGTGTTGCGAAATTAGGAATGTTGACACTTCATCTTATTAAAGACGTATTTGTATAAATGATTGCGATAGCTGTTAATAATGCATAGAAATGCTAATCACCGGAAGACTTTAGTACATTATCTACATAACAAGTTGACGTTATTTGTTGTCATTTTGACGACAATAGACGTCATTTGATAAAAAATAACATCAAGAAGACGACAAATGTTACTTTGCTGCCTGGGTAATTGGAGATTTTAATAGAAATTTACAGATAATTTTACAGATTTGTGTAAAAATTGTAGATAAATGTTAAAATATTGAATTATTATTAAAATATTTAAAAATATTTAAAATATTTAAAAAATTAATAAATTAATTATTTTTATATGTATAAAATAATCATAATTTTTAATAATTTTTTAATGATTAATTTCTATTTCTAATTTATTCTAATTTATTAACTTAACTTTTTCCTCTTTTTCCCCCTCTCTTTATCTCTCACTATTCTCTTTCTCTCTCTTTCTCTTTCTCGATATGTTTAGTTAATAGATGGATTTAATTTATTCAATAAAAAAATTAGCAAACTGAACGGGAACATGCAGTCAGTAAAATGGAATAGATAAGCAGACGGGTCTTCATCCAAATACAAGTGTTATGAGTAGTACGTAAGTGTAGTGAAGGCCTGATGTCACGTTGTGACCTTGACCTTTGAAGAAAAAGAAGCTAGTCAAAAAGTACTCGTTGACGTATAATCTTCAAGTATCGGGAGAGATTTCTCCGTAAAAATCGAGTGGCCGATTAGTTAAGAGTTGGAAGTTCAGACTAGACAATAAATAGTGGATAGTGAAAAGCTGGAAATTTGGAATCGAGAATCGAGAGTTTGAAAGTTGAAAAATAAAAAATTAAAGATTAAGAATTGCGAATTGATAGCTGACTATTTGATGATTCGCCGATCAAGACTTGCATATGAATCACTTGCGACAATATTCATTCATTCGAGTGTTGTATTGAAATGATTTTCGTTCCGATCAAAATACGAATTCTCAAAGTAATGAATGGGAAAATATCATCTTTTATAGAAAAATACAGAATAGAAGTCTTGGATTATTCTAAAGCCAAGACAGTTCGTGACTCTCTGAATATGAATCCTGATTTGAATTCTGATTTGAATCCTGATACATCGTGAGACATCGAATCTATTTTCGTGTCTAGCTTTTGGTCCTAATAAAAAGTATTATTTTTTTCGTATAATACAACGGAGGAATAAAAATAAAAATAAACAAAAAGTCGATAAAATAAAAACCAACTAAAAATAAAATAAATGTTTTATTACATTGCCAATTCATTCTCTTTTCTCCATTGCGAGAATCGCATAGAACTAATCAGGACTAAAAAGCAGAAGTCGTGAGGATACTAGATCGAGTTGCACAGATGACAATCACGAGATCTGCAGTGAAAGTGTTATAATGAGACAGAAAGAAGTCACCCATTCTCTTTCCTTTTTCGTTCAGCTACTTTCATCGAGATTCGATAAAATAACGATAAAAATTCGCGAATATCGCATTAATAAGCGCCAGTAAATTTGTAGATAATTAATATTTTATTGCATCATTGGAATAAAATGTCATGCATATGAAAGGATAAAAGAAAATGAATGTCGCATAAAAGAGGAAAAAGTGAAGATTTACGAGAAATTCGGAAATTTTAAATCTTTAACATCTTCAATCCGTTTCCTATTTAGAAATAATCTTAAATCACAGAAGAATTTCTATTAAAATATTGATGTTATATTATTTTTATTTCAGCTATTAATTATTTTTATCATTGTACTTTTTATTGCACAATATTTTGATATCAAATACATCATAAATTAAATTTATTATAATTACAAAGTTAAGTCTATTTTGTTTATTTGAAAAAATATAATGTTGTTTGCGTGTTGTATGTAATTAATTTCATCATTTAAATAAACAATTAAATTACGAAGTCAATATACCGATGAAACGGTCGCTGTCACATCTTCTCTGATTTCACTGAGCAAATAATTTAATTTGCGAATACAAACGGCTGTACATTTCATCTTTCCTCTTATCCCTTTCCAACGACGTTGCGCAGAAAAAAGAAGAGGAATATTTGAGGTGATGTGAAATTCGAGAACTCGTCTTTTTGAGGTTACTTGCATCGTAGCACGCTTCCATCGTGACTTTATGTAAAACGCTCCACAAAGTATGTATGTCACAAAATAAATAACATAGTTAATATGTTTTTATATTATCGTTTTTATATCGATAGACGACCGGTTAATCGAGTCAACTTTTTACTGAAACTGAGATTCTTTTTTTTATTAAAATACATATAGAATTCCACAAATATACAAGAACGTAACTGAAACAATTTATTTGACAATATATATTTACGTCTGCGAACATTTGTTATGATAATAAAAATATAAATAATTTATAAATAATTTATTTTTTGTTTGCTTATTAAGCTTGTTAAATCTCCTCTCTCCCGTTAAACTTGGGCTTCTTCATTTTATATGTGCGAGTGCAGCAAGTGCAGTGGGTGATACGTTAAATATAAACTTCGCGTGATATAATATGTAATTTGTCCAATTAAACTCTTCATTGTTAACTACCGTTTCAACTTGAAATTGAAAGTGTGGAATGCATGTAAGAATGCGTGAAAAAAATATCAAGCAGCGCGACCACGTTTCTTCTGCTTCATAGCAAGAAATGCAAGAAGAACTAAATGCATATTGAAAAAATTGCATATGAAAAATAATACTATGTTAATATAGCTATTTATATTAATACATCATATATAACATATACATCATACATACATATTTATATTAATACTTTCATATATAATAAATTCTATACTCTGTTAAAATATATTAATAAATATATAGATTTTAACAAAGTAAAGAATATCATTTTAAAAGAAATTCAAAAAATATATTTCACACGTTGTTGCCTTCTCTCTCCCCCCCTCTCTCTCTTTCTCTCTCTCTCTCTCTCTCAAAAATAATAATGTCAAAAAATATCACATTTTATAAAATAAATAAAAAAATGCCAACGATGGTCTCGCTTTTGCCAATTCAATTTGTATATGTATCAGGGTAAACGTGTATGCCCGCACCAGCAACGGCAGCAGCGAGAGTGTCTACGAGCATTACTCAATGACTGGCGATCCACATGTGACTAGCAATGTAATCGCGCGATGTCCCATGCGACGTCTCTCGTAACTGAGTCGTACTCGCGATTTTCGCCGCTGTGATCAATGATTTGAGTCTACCCGCGCAAGCCAGCGCGCCGTCGTTAGCGACGTCGGGATGCTAACGATTGCCATCATTATCGTCGTCATCATCATCATCATCATCATCATCATCATCATCGTTTACCCGAGAGTCGAGCGAAAGTGTCGGACAAAGGCGTTCGAACCGCAAGTATAATTTTCCTTCGAATACACGACGCTTCCTGATTCCATGCTGCTTTGATTAATCGTCACGAATTTGCCACGTGACAGAAAATTAATTGCTCAATCGCTGTTTCCTAACTTCTGACGATTCAAATAGTTAGCTCAATAGCTTCAACGAGTACATTACACGCCGCAACATAACTTAGTAGAGACTTCGAGAGACACTTACACCCACTCGATATAAAAGCATTTTATTATCGGAAGGAAAGTAGATCCTTTTTTATTTGCCTTAGCGATTATTAAAATTACTTTCTCAGCAATAATTGTCATTTATCATTACTAAAATATCAACACATAGCAATCTGTTTCGTGTAATAATTATAATTCTCGGTTCATTTCAGCCTTTCCTACTTCACAATTAATGACAGTAGGATCTGTTTACCTTTCCGACATATAATTAATTTGTTGATCCCTCTGTATCCGGCTGGGAACCTAAATCATATTTTCAGCTCAGGATAACATCTACGTGAGGCGTGTCACGAGACTACTAGAAACCGGCTCTATATCGTACGAGCGACAATTCACGAGTCTCCCGTGTCCAATTTACTTTCATCGACAGTGAGCAGAAACTCTGAGAAAGTGCACATATGCGCCGGATTATCCTTACGTACCATTGCATAGTAACGGCTTAATTATCATTACGTATTATATCATTATACAAAAACATCTCGTCGAGTCATCGCTCAAGTTCTCTAACAATATGATAAATCGATGCTGTAATAATTAATGAGTCTTTTAAATTTAGTAAGGAATGCAATCTTTCCTGTCTGCTCCTCTACGTATAAATCCGCCAGTCGGTTCGATCCAGAGGATTGTGAATAAAAAGAAAAAGAGGCGAATTGCAGCAGAAGGTTGAGAGGAGATCGTTTCCGAAAATATATCAACAAGATAATAGATCTTCCGAGAGAAATCATATGCGAGATGGAAGATATTTTAGCATATACTTAATGCTCATTTGCGCGGCGGTGAGAGGATATCGGATGTTAAAGATTGGAAAAAGTTTAGTCATTGCGACGGCGTTGGTAAACCAGATTGTCACGGAAGGAAGGAGGTCAATATCTTCTCGAAGGAATTCAATTCCAAGTTAGTCAAGGACTGACGAGTTCGTACATAGCAAGGACATGCAGTTTATTTTTTTTTTTCAATCACCAAACTCTCTCCTAGTAACTCAGCGTGAATTTATTAAACTTGGAAAAGGGCACGGCTGCTACGAAATTCTTTCTCGTATCTGAAATTCCTTAAATTAATTGCCTAAATAAAATTTAGCAAATAAAAATTTAAAAAGAGAAAAAGAATGCTCATTATACTTCTCTTCGATGCTCGATACGATTTAAATTCAGAAAACTTTTATCATCACGTTTTTGATAAATTTTTTTATTCAAGTATAAAAAAAAATAAATATTTTAATATAATTTATCATATTATCATTATATTTTAATTCCGTTCGTTTGTTTTCTTTATTATATTTTTCTATTACCATAAAAATATATGACTCATTTGAATTGCGTAACTCGTCCCGCATAATTGAGTAATAAAATGCAATAAAAATGTAATATTTTACATCATAAAAAGTCTGTGTAATTATGAATAAAAGAGTCGATATAATTTTCCGTTTATTTTTAATTTATCAATATGATAATTAACAAGACAGCCCAATAAAATAACAAACATGCCTTCAGGAATTCAGGAACCTATAAAGAGACAAACGAACCGTACACCGACCCGCTTTCCGTATAGACATTCTTGTTTCGTAATGCAGATGTTCTCTTGATACCGGCTAAAGTTCGACTTACAATATTCGCTGCTATTAGGAAATATATTATGGCAGCTGAGACACATACGAAAGAGACGACATATTATATAATTTAGAACATTAGAATTGATATAAATCGCTATTAATAATTGACAGTAAAATTGTCGAAAATAAATGTTGCCAAAAATACTCATTTGGTATAAAATAATATCCGTGATATCAGTACATGTAAAATGCTATGAACAAACACAAAGTATAACACAAATTTTTTAGCATTTCTTTAGTTACGTCATTCTGATCATATAGATCTCGAGGGAGAACATTACTTGTTTAAAGTTTGTTTGTACTCTAGATATTTAAATATCTTCAAAAATCTTTTTATATACCTCAAAAATGTGCAAAAAATGATAAAAACGTCAATTTACATGACATTTTATACATTTCAAAAATACAATCTTTCATTCAAATGCACTCCTCCTTTAACCATACGTGTTATAAATTTTTAAAGCTCTTTTGTCATAAATCACAGCTTCAAATCATTCACCGGA
The DNA here is from genome assembly GCF_055798465.1 of Pogonomyrmex barbatus. NCBI lineage: Eukaryota > Metazoa > Arthropoda > Insecta > Hymenoptera > Formicidae > Pogonomyrmex > Pogonomyrmex barbatus. The sequence goes on from NW_028297116.1 coordinate 21,680,931, forward strand.
CAAGATCAGATCGGGGTTCAAGATAAAATCTCCGTTTATTGTTATCTGTACCATTTAATTAAAATATTCAGAATAATGGCAAAATTTATGCCTCCGAAAGGGTTGAGAAGAAACACGCATTCCTCTCTTGTCACGCGCGCACATTAGTCAACGCTCGTTACCGCTCACGATGATACCAGGCTCGTCAGTGGTACAGCAGAGGCGACACAGCACCAACGGGGAGCACCTCTTGCACAAATGACGCAAGCAACGCGGCTGCGGGAAAGAAGAGAAGAGAGAGACGCGAGAGAGAGACGGCGTTCCTGTCATTCCGTAGGATCGGCCGGTTAATGATTATCGAGATACGCTTCGTAATGCGCCGGGCGCCTCGCCGCATCGCCTATGTATTGCTACATAGAATGAAAGGATAAGGAATTAATTCGCATATTCTCGCTACACGCTCGTTATCACCTCCGCTTCCCATCTTTCGCCCATCCTTCCCCCACATCCCGGCTTATCTTCTGATGACCTTTCCATTATCTGTCTTTTTGCGTCTCTTTCTTACACGCTCCGTGGTCTCTCTCTCTCTCTCTCTTTCTCTCTCTCCTGCAAATGATTCTGATATCCTTTATCGAAAATTCTATGAAAATGGATGTGCGAAGTAACGTAACGCCACATGCGGATTCTGTGAATGGAAATGTAACGGTGCATCCGTTCAATTTTGTCAGCAGCAGCGAGTCGTAGTCACTTCCCGATGAGCATCGCGTGAAATGTCAACATCATTAAGCGTATTTCTTTAGGAAAACTCACGGTCTTTCTGCCTTATATGCCAAATACAAATTTTATTTAAATTCCCGAGGCCGCTGGTATCCTTGAGGATTCAAGGGTAGCAGTGGTTTTTACATTATTCCAAGTATAGAAGAAGTCATATGGAAAGATTTCTTGATTTTTATTGCGGACTGTGATATTTATAATTACAACTTGACGATATTGTATTAATATTAAAAAGGAAGAAATATAAATGAAAATGTTGTTTCTTTTTTTATTCTACCTATTCTATTTTTTGCCTCGAAGTATACGTTGTTCCGGGACGAAGGAATGATCCTTTAACATTAAAATCATGTAACGTGTAATAAATTTTACAAGTTGCAACTTTATAAGATAAACGTAAGATATTTTAACGACTTCGACATATTCCACCATTGCATAAAATCCAGAGATTTGTCGAAAGACCTCAGTCGAATATCCTATAGCGCCGAAATATGGTAATTCAGTTAATCTAGGAACGAAACGTGACATTTCCGTCCTTGCAGTTTAACATAATCGTATTTAAGATGTTGCACGGCTTCACAAATGATGATTTTACACATCGTTGTGCGCATCGGACAATATTATAATATAACGCTAACAACCTTGACAATCGTGTCACACGTGATCTCAGGCTGGACGAAGACTAGCAGGATGTAGCTCTGAACAGTGTAATATATAGCGATGATGCATTATTCAGAGCTACCTCGAAACTCTGAATAATATTGGGGCGTTCCGTCGACGCAACGACTGGCCTTTACATTCTAAAAAAAGAAAAAGGAACAATCCGGATATCCTTTTTCTTTCTCGACATAAACAAAATTTTCACGGGGGACAGTTCGTTGTAACTTGAAAAAAATCGTCGATCGTAAAGATCATCTATAAATAGAAATAAAATTTAAAGGTAGATCCCTCTCTTCCTTCCCTCGGAATATAAATTTTAAAAGGAACGCGAAGATTTATCGCGGCGCTATAAAGATCACAAGATCACAATTCCGGATTTTGAAGAATAAGTATTCAATCTCTCAGAACGCTTCTCAATCTATTTTAATCCTCCCGTTTCTCAATGGTTGCCGCTCTCGAAGGTTGTGCTACGCGGCTTCCGAAGATGTAAAATCCGGTTCCGGAAAAAGAAGCAAAAGATTCACTTTTTGAGATCATTATCATACTTTTTTGAGATTCATACTGAATGGCAACCACACCGGTCTTTCGTTATTTTTGTACGATGCAGATTTTTTTATCAGCTTCATTACTACCTAATCATCGTTCGTCACTCGTAATTTAAGGAAAGATTAAACCTCGCCTCCGTCCGCAAATAATCTGGCAAAAATGCGTAAGGGCAAAAGTCTCCTTAATGTCAAGATACTAATATAGCTAATATTTATCTACACACGAGCGGAATATTCATTGTGACCCGAACCCATGCTTGACCCAATGTGACATTACTTCACGTATCGCAAGATGTACGGAGCAAATCTTTATGGGAAACATCATCGTCGTCGAAAACTTATGTCGAAAGCTTATGTAATGCTTTTGCTGGTACTTCTTGTTTAAGAAGACCATTTTTCGAAATCGTAAGAACGTAGAATTTGAAAGGTTTCTATTTTATGTATTTCATAGTTGAACGGTTTCTTACATAGAATATATTTCACGCTCATTTCTATCGGACAGCAAGATTGCAAATTTACTTCGATTTAATTCGCTAAATAATAAAAAAATAGTTACTTTTCATTAAAAAATATGCTTATTTGCTATCAATGCTATCTATTAAAAAAATAATCAAAAATAACAAAATTATATAATTATTCTAAATTATTAAAAAAACATTAAAATTGTCAGAATAAACTAGTACTGATAAAAACATGATTATGTAATAAGTGTAAGTATGATTATATACCATTATATAACATAGTATCGCGTGATTATAATACTGTAAAATTATATAATAACTTGAAATATTTTAAGTTATCTTAATGCACTTATCCTAATGCATTTTATTATTATTATTATTATTATTGTTAAGGAGTGTATAATATAGATTAAACATATTTATCGCAAATCGTTTATTGAAATGCGTTTCGAAAGCGAAAACGTTAGTATTAAAATAAATTTTGTTAACTGCCAATGCTGCGTGTAATAAAAATGTCTACGCAAAATTTACTATCAACTTCGATAACAGTATTCTCGGTATTATTCATTCAATAAATGCCCAAAATATAACGTCAACGCTTTCTCGAAATTCGAACGCAGAAGAGTGAAAGAGAATAGTGACAGTTATATAAACCGATTTTTAGTTGCATCGTCACGGCTAGCAATTTTGAAAGGAATGCTAAACGTTTATTATGTATATGTATTTTTGCATATGCTTTAACTCCATCACGCAAAATTCAACGAAATGTTTTTAAGATGCAAATTAAAAATACACTTCGCATATATTTACGTACGTACGTATCAAATTTATTATTTTGTTTATTACTTTGTTATCTTCATACTTAAATATATTTACTATACAAAATTACAAAAAAAAAATAATATATATATTTCCAAATTATAAATAACTTTTATAATTTTAATAACTTAAGACGAATTATTACAATGACGAAAATAATAAAATAATTTGTGCATTAAAAATAATTTACCACCTTGAAAAGCCACTATCATTTCATGATTGACACGTTAGACATGTGCAATTGAATCACATTTATATACGTCGATCTTATTACTATGCAAAAAAATAAACTTCCAAACGAAATTTGCGCAAGTTTGCTCCCTACAAACTTGCCGTAGAAATGTCAAATAGTCGCGTATATTTATCGATCGTGCAGCTCCCCGTTTACATGCCGCGTACGAGTTCTCTATAAATATATGCGTTCCGTCATTGTAAGAGAAAGTATCATTGCAGCAATAGATAGAGAGGTCGTGGAATAGTTTTTACGTGCGCTATCTCGTCTCCAATTCCGAAATCATTCCTACGAAGCTCGCGGAGGCCACGATTGCATCGTACATCAAGTCGCAGAGGAAAGAAAAACGTGGCGTGAACAACTAGCTGTAAATTATACCCCAAGAATCTTATCGACCAAGAATGCAACAAAATACAAAGATGTTACTTTGACGTTGCGGTTACCTTTACAAATAAATTTGAGAATAAATATTACACTTACTGTTATGTAAAGCTATCAAGCTTAGACAAAATATATTTTTATAATAGCAACAACTATACATTATTAACTTAGTCATACATAAAATCACGTTATTTAACAAATAACGGTCCTCCCGTTTTTATTATTATCGCAAATAATGTTGCAATAGTTTATAAGTCCAAAAATTATTGCCGTACAATTTTTTTACAACTTTTATTACATTATCCTTTAACGTATCCGCGTGATTAAATTGTTTCAGCGAAGAGCGCGATAATTAAATTTGAAGGATATACGAAAAGTGGCGGTAACAAGTCCTACGAATCACTCACATTAACAAGTCTCTCATCGTTATTGGCGTCATCGGGCAGGTAGCAGTGTCACGTTATTGGCGTCAACAGGTGGGTAAAACCGCGCGTTTACGATTCCCGTAATGGTATATTACGGCGACGAGCACTCTCATGCAAATGACTAAGTTTTCCGACACATTGTCAGCCGGAGAATGCCGGATGAATTAATGATCTCGTTGTATCTTATTCTAATTAATTGTATGATGCGCCTGTTCCTGGTACACACAGCCGACGCGTCTTTGCCGGCATTTTGCCGGTATCTCCATAATTAATTATGCAGGCAAAGAAGAGGCGGCGTCTCACGTGTTCCGCTCGCGGAACCGGATCTAAGCGTTCCCTCGGCCGAGGGAAATGACGAGCGTTACTATAAATTAATCATTACTTATTTTTGCACTTTTTCTCAAAGTGCAACTATCCGTTTCCGTTACATTCATTCTTGTTATCAAGATACCACATCATATCCATCGAGCTTCCTTCGAAGCTTGGCTTTTCATTTGCCTTCCTGAAAGTTTTGAATTTTATCACGAGAGAGAGAGAGAGAGAGAGAGAGAGAGAGAGAGAGAGAAAATTGTTTTAATTAAGATATCAGATTAAAATGCGAGATTCGATATAAATGCACGATGTGTAATTAAAAAATTATAAATTAAACTAGAATTATATATAATTATACGTTAGGATGTCATTTAGAGATAAGTTAACGTCGAGCGGTATTTTTGGATTTCGCGCATTTGCATAAATTTCTAGATGCTCATTATTGACAATCGTAATGCATACACGAGGCTGGAGCACACGTTCCATCGGACTATGATCACGCGACAAAGTGTACAATCCGCTAATCCTTTTCTTCTTAGCTCGCGCATCAATCGTACGCGCGGCGTATCGCGTCAATCGTTCGAACGCGACGACAAAACCGCAACGATCGTCCCGTTATCTAACGGCCTGCGGGAAATCTCGCACGAGATGGGATGCGGTGCTATGGCGTTGCGTCACCGCGCGGAATTAAGATCCGATATGCAAGCGTAATTTCAAGCGTTCACGCAGGACTTTGGAGTCCCAGACACAATGAAAGAAATAGGAGCGAAGAATTAATTGCAAAAAATTAGAAATAGAAGATTAAATTTTTTTGAAATATAAAGAAATTACGCTTGAATCCGATATATTATGTAAAAACGCAGGCTCCCCCTGTGTAACATGTGTAACACGTTTCGCTGAATTAATTGAAAAGTATTCGCGCACACGTGCGCATTCAGATCGCTATGGCAACGGTGGTTTCGTAATAACAAGTAAATAACGAGTAAATAACGAGGGCGTTATTTAATTACGTTACGTAACGCATCGCGGGGAACTCGGGTTCTTGACTTTGTAAAATTCTGCCGAAATCACGTGGCGAGCTCGCCACTTTGTTATAAGCCACGAGAGTATGAAAGACTGACGGGCGGATAAAAAACATGTTACTAATAAAATTAATTATTCTCTTACACACGATAATGTTTTTTTTTTTCAGCTTTTTATTTCACTTATTTTCACGTTGATGCAAGTAGTATATTTAATTTGTACATACTTAATGCGAAAATAAGAGAAAGAAAAGTGTATTGTCGTATTAATTAAAACAACAAAATGCATAGAAAGGTGTTTAGTTTTATTAATAATATGACATATGTTTATTTGTTTATTACTCGTGGCGTATAACAAAATTCAATTTCGTCACGATATAATTTCCGTCACAATATAAATTTCGTAATACAATATAATTTTATAAAAACTGCATGATAAATTTGAATCTTATGTATAATAAAATATATAACATAAATAAATTTGTATGTATTAAAGAATATTCCATCTCAATTCCGACTGCAACTTTCTGACTTGGATCTCATGAAAAATGGAAATTATCATATTAACTACCGAATATCGTATCTCATTCTTCTCATAATTTATTACCGGTGACATTATCGGGCGACGAACATAACATTTACTATGTCCCATTCACAAGAAGTTATAAGAAGTAATTCGACGTCGATCCGTTTTCACTTTCCCTCGATAATAAATCGTAAAAACAAACTCGACAAAATGATGGCGAACAACAGATCGACAGTTTTCGCCGTGTCGGAGCGTTAACCCGCGAAGCGAGGTGGCCTCGTCACAGTATTTCGCCGGGGAGAGAAAAAGAAAAAACGCAGTGCCGCGTCGCGGAGTTCCGTGTCCTTGCGGTGGATCGCAAGGCTCGCGTCGATTATTACCGTGATTTTCAGAATGCACTCCGTGCCGCAATCCGCTTGCAAAACCGCTATTGCGCCAATACTTAAAGCGTATGCACAACAACGAGACTGTTAAAGGTCTTTGCGCGACCGCGAAAGTCGGCGGCCGGCCATTCGATTATTAAAATGGGACGTCTCGCAGCTTAAGTCGAAGTGCGCGTAGAAAGAAAGAAAAAAAAAAAAAGGTAACGCTCTGCCGTTTCTGCCCTCTTAGAGAACGCTCGAAGGATGATGCCATCTCGAGATGACGTTTCTGAAATTTTCATCGTTTTCAGACTTCCTCCCGCGCTTCCTATCGCGATATCATTCGAATTTTGGAGATCGATACGCATCCTCGACGATCGATTATCGAATATCTGACAAATTACCGCTGACCACTGCCATCCACTGTCAACTATTACTAACTACGATGGCAATAAGCAATTCTCAGCAATTATTCTTTCATTTTAGTTTTGGTAATGAAAATATAAATCATATGTATTCTTAGAAATACAAGGCATATAATGAAAAAAATATGAGGAACAGGAAATATTAAATTTTGAAAATAAAAAATTATGCGTTACGTTTAATTTTCATTTCTTATTATTAATTTTTTTCAAAATTTAATATTTATTTCCTAATGCTTTCTTCATTATGCAGAACTTTAGAGTCCCAGACACAATAATAAAGAAATAGGAGCAAAGAATTAATTGCATAAAATTAGAAATAGAAGATTAAATTTTTTTGAAATATAAGAAATTGCGCTTGAATACACAATCAATGAGTATCAAAATGTTCATTAGTCGAGAGAAATTTTCCGCTTTTTATTGTTTTTATTTTATTGCTGAAAATTGGAGGTGAGACTCCTAAACTTAACATTTATCCTTTTATTTTTTATTCCATATATTCCCGGTTCATTGTGTCTATATTCGTAAAGTTTTTCAATGAGTAACATAATTAATCCACGAGTGGTTGTATTCCATGCTATCTTCACAAAGTATCGATAATACAGAACTTCACAACACAAATAGTTCGTAAGTTGTGTCTAGATGGTGCTGGATAATTTTTCCCAAAAAAAAAATGTAAGACAAAGGTAGCATGTTGTTAGGTTAAGTGTCTTTCCATCAAAACAAATCTTCAGAAGTTATTTCCATTGAAGAGTGATAGGAATCGAGACAAGATGAATCTTGTCAGGAGACAATGTTTAAGAATTTTACAAAATAATGTTAGAAATATATCGTACAGTTGTGGCAAAGCTTCCAACTTTAAAAGCGCTTTATCTTTGGAGAACTTGCATCCAGGAAGCAAATTGAAGCTGCACACTCCAACTTTCGTTAGTTTTATACTGATTTATTAGAAAATTTATATACTAAATTGAATCTTTCGTATAACGTAATGCTCTGGCTACTATTTATTCTGTTTTAAATAATTTAATTTCAATATCGAGTGAACGATGATCATTACTTACAGGTGCCAGATCCTAAGGCGAAATTCAGTGGTTACATACCCTTGGACAAAGTGAAAATAACATATAGCAGTAGTAGTGGACCAGGAGGACAAAATGTGAATTGTGTAAATACCAAAGTAGATTTAAGATTCCACTTGAGCAGTGCTACTTGGTTGTTGGAAGAAATTCGAACAAAGTTAGCAGAACAGGTAGATGATATTACATACAATATTACATTATTATGTATTTTTTCAGAAAATCTATGCTTAATTAAAATTAAAAGTAGTATCCATTCAAATTTTTATCTATAAAGTAATATGATAAAATAGTTTCAAAAATTAAATTATTATTTCAGCATAAAAATAAGATAAACAAAGAAGGTTACTTAATAATTAAGTCAGACTTGACGAGATCTCAGCATTTGAATCTGGCAGATGCGCTTGAAAAATTAAGAGCGATGATCAGAGCCACTTTGATAGAGCCACCTACACCATCACCTGAATCAGAAGAAAGGAAGAGGAAAAATTTGTTAAAGGCTGCTAGGGAGAGATTACATGAGAAGAGAACTCGTTCTCAAATCAAGCAAAACAGACGAGTTCCTGTTGACTTTTAAATTGATTAATTTAGCTATTCAATCAATTATTAAGTTAAATATGCAAATACTATAATTATATATAGAAATAAAATAAAAAAAGGATTTATGTATTGCATTAAATTTATATAATCCTTATATCTAATACATTTAATATATTTTCATGTAATATATAGGATAAGAAGACAATTAAATGTTATGTTAATAAGATCATTGAAAAGCATTTAAATTGGAATTAAATTCTTTTGTTAATTCATGTTAAAAGTATACTTGTAACGATTAATTATTATTTTACATTACGAAAAATTGCAATTTTAAATTGTATATTTATTATTATAATTAAAAAGGTCGACTCTGCGCCCGCGATTTTCCGTAAAGATCGACGTTTCTATGGTAACCCTCGTGCCATGAATAGGAAAACATAGAATTATGTCAGTAACGCTAAGCACAGTTACAGCTGACTACAGTGTTAAATTTTAATTCATCATCGCAAGAATGTCTTACCGAGATCTACGCAGTATGTAAATGATATCAAAATTATATTATTAATAGATATAATAAGTATAGCCATGATGCGACTGTTTTTTCGTCTACTTGTATAGATTTCACGGAGATAATGAGGGTGCTGGGCTATCCCAGGTTAATTTCTATCGCGAATTTTCGCGTGCCGAATTTTCCCCTTGTCGCAGAAATTTTGGTCTGGCTGGTTAAACGATTCGATCCGGATGTTGATATGCTCAGCGATCATGACACCGAGGAACAACGTGTGGCATTAATACGTAGTATCGCTGAATTTATGGTAAATGAAATTTAAACATTATATATAATGTAAGATTTTTTACCTCAATCAAGTTTCTCCTGTCTGATCTCTAAATTTGATAAGTTGTTTAATGAGATTACATTATCATCTGTTTAGATTAAAACATCACATTCTTTATTCTTTATACATAAAATCTTTATACATAAAATCTTGAAATGTAGTTAAAATAATTCTGATCTTATACAAGACAGATATAATATTAATAATAAATTTAAGACTCCTGACTAGTCATCGCGGCCATATTGGAATCGTGACGTCATAAGCGAGAAACGACACATAAAAATTTCCTACACTTTTCCTGCAAATAAAGAGACGTTGTAATAAAATAACACTTGAGATGACTTTAAGACACTTGTAAAAACGGAACGTTACAATCTTTTTCCCTCCTGACAGTCAATAAATAGTCATAAAAGGCACGTGAAATGAAGCCTATTCCGGCACGATTTGACAGCTGTTGAAAGAGCTGTGAAAAATATGCTTTCACATATAAAATCGAAAGATAACTTTTGTAGTGTTCCGTTTTTACGACGTTGATAAACACCTCACAACAACTCACGTTTTCACGATTAAGCACAAAATAATGTAATAAAGCGTAGCGTAAAATTTCGTTACCCGCACGTCACTTATGTAAAGATGAAGAACAAGAATGAGATGAACAAGGATGAATGAGCTATTTTTTCACCGCGACGGTACGTCGCTATTGTCAATGCGGAGTTTTTAACTGAATAGTCAGGAGCCTTAAGCAAAAAATGCTTTCATTTTCTGAACATTATTCTTATTTCTAGAGTTCCCTCATCAATTGGAAATTGTTCTCTCAATTTTCTTTTTTTTTTTTTGTTGTAGAAATTAGTTTAACATACCCTATGCATTCCAGGCATTGAAAACAAATATAAAGTTAAATACAAAGAAGCTATATCAAGCCGACGGCTATGCGGTGAAAGAGATGTTGAAGATTGCTGCGCTGCTTTATGACGCACAAAACAGTAGCAGTACTGAACAAGATCAGTCGGGCGGTAATCAGAACGCAATGAATTTCGACATATCCGATAAAATTAATGAGTTGAAAACAACACGGCAGCTGGCGAGCCAGTTGACCATCAACGGGGCAACCCTCTTCGACTTACTCGGACGAGAAGTGGAACTTCGCGAGATTCGCAATATCAAAATCGCGAGGCAGTTCGACACCTCGGAGATAGAAGTAGCGCTAAAAGATGTTATTGAGAGCACGCGCAAAGAGATCGACGAGACCAAAAAGCAGATCGACAATGTCAAGGTACAAGGCTCCTCTTCTCGTCTTTTTCTGATAAAATAATTTGTTTGATATTTTCAATTACTCGTTTATGAAATGTTCCATCCATGATGTAATGGTAATTTTACTGATGGATAAATGTAATTACAATTATATTTATATTTATTTATATATCTTTTACATTTTTTTGTAAATACAATGCTTGGGTTTTGGGATGTATCGTAATATAATTTAATTTTGAAGGATACAGAACAGAACTTGGATGCGAGAATTGAGAGAAGGAGAACGGAGCTCGATAGAAATCAAAAGAGACTGCATACATTGAAGAAAGTCCGTCCAGCATTCATGGAGGAGTTCGAGAAGCTCGAAGTCGAGTTCAGAGCTTTGTACGATAATTATTTACAGAAATTCCGGTATCTAGCGTATTTGGAACATTTGTATGAAGACGCGGCAAAGATGGAACAAGAGAGATTTGAAAGACGGTATTTGTCAATAATATTATATATACATTATAGATACATATCGTAAAGAACATAGAATTACACGTTACACGATACTATTCGCAATTGTAGACAAGCTGCAACCAAGAAGCAACTGGAACAAATGAGAGCTGAGGATTCCAGCTTCGAGAGCATGATAGAAGGAAACGATTCTATATTCGCTACGAATCTTCAGGAATCTCTAGTTACACCTCTTACAAATCCAGAAGCCACGGCGACAGAAAAATCTGGTCAATCTGCCCATGTTAAACCAAGTAATGATTTTTATAATAAAAAATAACATACGATATATATCATAATTCTGAAAATCAATATAATATAAATCAAATACAAAATACAAATACAAATCAAATACAAAATATTTCAGTATAATAGATATGTGTTAAATTGATTTTTTTTTAAATAACTAAATTATAATTTATAATAATAATTTAAATAATTAAAAATATATTCCAGCTACTGGAAGAGCGTCAAAGATGCAATATACTCAGCGGCGCATTTACGGTAGTATGTCTGGACGACAAAGGGGTACGATTCAGGAATCAAACGACAGCGATGGCTCGTTGGACAGTGATAGCGATTTATTGATTGACGGCGATCTTGATGATGATGATGATGATGATGATGATGATGAAGATCTTCTGAATTCCGTAGGTGCACCAGATATGAGCAACTATAATCTCAAAGCTGCTCAAGAAAAGCGAGCCGTCAGTAAAATAGAAAGGCATTCGGATGATGATTTTTAATGAGTAAGATGTCTCTAACAAATTAATAAAATAGGACTGATCGAAGCAGCTTGTCATTGTTATGCTACAAAAAATTATTATTACTATTAATAAAATAACTCAGTTAACTCAATAAATAATTCAGTTAATTAAGTTGCAATATATAACAAATTGTTATATAACAGTTATAAATTTTTAATACATATAATAATGTCTATTTTTCATTCCCAATTAACATCACTCCCTAGCATTATACACATTTTTTTTAATGCTTTTATAACAATTAATAAATAATAATTAATGTAATTTGTCAGTTTTTTAAAAAATAATGTGAAAATAATGGAAATTCGAGAAAATTAAAATACATATTATCCTAGTATTATATTTATTAATTTCGTCAACATAATCATCAGTATCGACACATCGTCGATACTATAGCTCAGCACCAATCACATGTACCTTAAATCTATTTTACATTCCATGTACATATCGTGTACGTATACATGTATACACATATATACATAAACTTGTATATGCGTTAGAAACATAATTCTTTTGTATTAACAAATAAATAGAAAGACTTTTCATATTATTTCATATTAAATCTGCCACAGCAGCGTTACAAGTATCAATTCAGTTGATGAGAAAAAAATCTTTTTTTTATCATCTCGTAAATTGTATTTCAAACATTTAATTTTTCTATCAAATTCCCTTATGCAATTCTTTCAAGTCTCACCATTGATTTACTTGTATATATCCAACGAAAATTTTCGATGTTTGTTACTTAAATAATTGTTAGTAATGAGAATTAGTAATCATAGAATTTTACGCAACAAAATCAATATTCTTTATGTTGTTATCTTGTTTTAAAAAACATTTAGATATAAAAAGTTCATTTCGCATTGTGTGAAATTTTTAATGTATTTTTTCGACTAAAGACAATTGCAAACGCGGACGAATTGCATAATATATATTGTATCACAAAGCCATTTATACTTCTGTGTATAAAAAGATATTGTATATCTGAGTAAAAATAAATGAATTCAATTTAATTTTATATCAAGGTTGCTGTTGGTTCAGTGAAGCTATCTTGAATTAACGATGTCAGAAGCAGGATAATAAACAAATATATTAAAATATTTTTCATCATAACAATATTTTTAATTAATAGAACAAACTTGCAAAACATTCTTCTTTTGTTTTGATAATCAAATCATAAATAACAATATATGTAAAATTAAATTGTTTTTTTCTTGATCAAATATAATTAATCCTTAATTATATATAATTAAACATGGCTGCAGTGAGCCAGCAAGATCCTTAAAATAAATTTAACCTCTTCTTGGCATAACGCTGAAGGAAATAAAGATTCTATTCCTTAAAACAAATTTGTAATATCTTGGAAGAATTGAGAAAAACATTCTATTTGATATTTCTCTTTGTTTAAATAAAAATTTGTGTTTTTTCTAGTATTGGATTTTAAAATTTTCAATGGATTGCATCTGAAGTAATGTTTTTTTCCAGGACATATTGTATTCTAGGCTGTCTTTGCAGATTTAATTTCTAACAGACCTAAATACATATTATACATATATTACTATGCTAATTATTGATTCTATGGATATGCATAAGATACGTTGTGTGGATTTACAAGTATCTAAAAAAAGGTTTAACCCTCGAAATAACGGTACAATAGGAATAATATTTAGTGTTACTTGTCGTTTATCACCAACTTCATTCATCTAGCCCGTAATTTAGGCCTTCCGTAACAATCTTTCTTAACGATAATACAATCTGTCGCAGATGATCACATTTATTGCATGAACAAAAAAAACTGTAAGACACAGATATAAGAGTTTGTATAAAATTGTAAGAGAGAAGCATCACTATCTTAGCGTCAAACTCGACAGACTTGGCAGGTTGTTTCCAAATTTTGCTAACCATTCAAGAAGCCGTCACGTAGAAAAATATGATTAATTCGCGTTTCGTTTTTTCTCTTTACTTTTTTATTTTCACGACAATCTCTATTACCACGTTGGTAAGCGTATTCTCCTGTTTCGCAAATTTAAAAACACGGTCCAGTGAGAATTTTATAAAAAAAAAAAAAAAAAAGACGAGAGTTCGCTTAGCTCAGTTTGAGAAAATTAAGGGCCGCCGTAGTTGTAGAAATAGGTCCTCGCAACTTTCGGCGTGCCGGTAAAATTGTCCCATAGAATCTCAACGATGGTTTTTCGCTACCTGACCGACTTGTCTAGGGGGCTGGCTTTGATTCGCGGTGTCAACGCTGGGACTGGATCAAGCTCCGGAAGCGAGCACTCGGCGCGCAGTTCCATCCACGTCCTGTCCACATTCGTGGCAAGCCGTTCCCTATACTTGTAGGCCGTTCTATCAATCGTCGACTGTGTCTTGATACAGTCGTCGCCGCCAAATTCGCAGACACGATAATGGTGCAAGATCGCGGCGTCGGAAGGCACATTCAGGGTACCATGACCCGGAATAAACTCCCAGACGAAATGATTACCAGCCTCCACCACGTCCTGCGGTTTACAGATATACTTGGAGCGTTGCTTGTGCGGATGTAACTTGGCCCTGCGCCGTGTTTTCTTCAGAGTGATTAAACCGGCCTCGGTAGGAGTACGACTAGTTACCACAAATGGATCATCGGCCCATTGTAGGTAGAAAAAGGCATTTTGAAAAGAAAATGCGCCCGTGGACTTGATGTTAATTCGATTTCCCATCCACCTAGAAACGGATTTTCCATAAAATATTAACGCTTATTTATAACTTTACATATTATCATTTTATGACATCGTTACTAAATCTTTCATCTTCACTCCAGATATGTTATATCTTATTTACCTTAATGTATTGACTATAAAGTTTATTAAGGTCAAATGTGTCATACCGTAACAGATCGATTATAGTGTCGTTATGCCTCGGTATAATATACTCGTCGAGATCTACGAGCGCCACGTACTCGTACTTGTACATAGATCGGTAGAGGCAATCGTTAAGCGCCGCGAAGAGACCTTCGGTGCGAATTTCCCGTTGGGAAATCATGTCGAGATGATGCCACGGTAACACAGTGACCAGATCCTTGTTCTCGTAATATTTCAGCGCACAGCTGGCCGCCGCGCCTATAGTATCGTTATACAAAGTGACGTGGGTGGCACCCAGGAGTCTGTGCAATTCGATAAATTCCACCAATTGCAAAACCTAAAGATGTCAAAGTTAAAATACGAATGATCTCATATGAATATAATTCAAAATTTTCACAGAATATAAAATATAATAATAGAATATGTCTATTTAAAATTATATACTTTTTTATTAGCGTAGAAAATAATTTGTTTTTATTTCCAAACATAAATATATATATATATATATATATATATATATATATATATATATATACTCTCCTTCAAAATTTATTAAATTATTTAAATTTAAATTTATCGTATTTAATAAAAATAATTGAGAAATAAAAATAAAAGAGAAACGCAAAATATTTGTTTCCAGTAGAATATTTTTATTCAGGAAATGCACGCATTATAGCGTGCAAAAGCGTAAATGATAATAATAGATACGTGGACAATACATAAATTTAATGTTAAGAAACGAATAACAAAATATAAAAGCGCGAAGAAATAAAGGCACAATACACAAGTCTATAAATTCCTTATACCTACGGGTATAATGGTTCATTAAATATTGAACGACGCTACTTAGGACGAACAACGTACCCTATTGTAATAATAATGCAAAGGCTTGACGCAAACAGCCAAAGCCTCTTTGTCATTCGTTCTGCTCTCGAGACGATTTTGTATGAGAATACGATTCGTCGGGACCGCTCGCAATCTCGCCACGACACTGACCGCTTCCGGTACTCTATCCGTCGTCGGAGATTCTTTAGGCAACGGACATATCACGAAGCAGGCACTGTACTTGAGATTCCAGTTCTCCCGAATCACCTGAAAGTACCGAAAGTACACTCGAGACACATTGAATTATTTCGAACATACGATAAAAGTTTCGAATTCTTTATAATATTATTTAAAAATAAAAAAATTTTCGAAAGTACCTTGGGTGTATTTCAACAATCTTGAATGTATAATATCCAAAAGTTTCTTGAATATTTAAAAAAAAAAAAAAAAAAACAAAGAAGGAATAATTACAAGTTTCAAATATTTCTCTCTATTTTTATCATTAAATACTAATTATTTTTACAATTAAGTACTAATTTTGCTTAATATTTTTTTTTTAAAAAGATCTCATTATCCAGTCAATAAAAACTCCTTTTTTGTTAACGTTAAGTTTCAATTTTTCAGTTATTACACCATTGCTTTATTTTTTTATTTTATGCATAGTTTGCATATGGACTTAATGTCAGAATTCTAATGAATACTAGAGCAACAATGATTGGAATATTAATATTGAAATAATATTATGGCACTGCGTTCTTCTCCCAGTTTGGAATAGTTCGGTATCTTGGAGCAAAATGGTTTCTCTGGAAGGAGCGTTACCTTAACTTTGGCAGCTACTGTAACCGAGGCAGTGACGTTTGCGCCGTTTTGCTGTCGGTACCAGAGTCTACACCAGACACGCTCTGGTCCTCTGGTTTTAGTAGCACTAATCACACGTACTACACCTTGACTCTTGCCAGCCGGCGTGCCCGCGCCGCTAACTCTGTCGTCGAAGTATGCCGAATAAACGAAAAATTTAAACCTGGACCAAACGCACATCTCATTATCCTCTATCCAATCCTCTATGTATGTTTAAAATATACGTGATGCAATTTAAAACAATGATTAATTTTTGTTATGCAGCACATGCATATAAGGCGAAATTGTGCAACGTAATTGAATTTTCAGCGAATTCAACATTTCTAAAATGCTACGAGCAAGAAAAATTATAAAACAAATAATAATTGACTTATTTACAGAAAATCATGAGTATTATTGTTGTTTCATTTTTTAATCCTGAAATATTACACCGATTTTCTCTGCTTAAACATAAAAAAATATGCTAAACTTTCAAAGAGAAACTTAATAATAATAAAGCTGTAAAAAACGATATGTCCTCAAATAAAAATTTATTCATTGCACGGTTAATATGTGAAAAGTTCAAGGAATTAAAAAATCAAAGAAAACTACGGGCGTGCTTAATTTCATTGTGTGTGATTATAAAGTACAAATGGATGCACCTCGTGTTAGTGACCGGCAACCATTCGGCATGCGTGACCTTTAGGTTCTGATCCAGCTGTGGTAAACGAGCTTCCAAGCTGGGGGGTAAGCTCGGTAAGCCACGCGGATCCGGGTGTATCACCGTCTTCTGGCCCCCGTCCTCCCCATGTACTAATAATCCGACATGCTCGTCAAAGCTACCCTTCAAACCGGCGTAATCTTCGGCCTAAAGACATCAAGAGTACATCTCTCTTTTCAAAGTTAATAGCAATCGATATGTCGAAATTAATCATTTTTTTTTTGTGATAACACTATATATGTAAATGATAAATATATGTCTGCATTTGAAAAGTAACAATACAAAATCTATCTCATTAGATTCATTTTTTTTATCATAAGGATGAAAAAGAGAAAAATTAATGCTTCACAAAGGCCTTCCGTTCAAAATTCAAATTAAAAGATATTAATTTATTTTACTATATTTTTCTATAACAGGAGAAGTTATATTTAGAAATTATTATTTATTGTTTATTTATCGACTTTTCTTTGTAGGAGAAATTTATTCAAAAAAGGTACATAAAATATTTTTTTAATTTTAAATATACAGAAGTTTGTTCAAAAAAAAAAAAAAAAGTATATGAAATATTTTTTCAATTTGAAATATTTTATAGATTTTCGATTTCATTAAAAAATTGTTAATACTCTTAATGTGGTGCGCTTAATCAGAAATGATCCTGCAATTAGCATAACTAGAGGATTCTATTGCACGGCTGATTAATACAGCAACTTCAAAAAGCCTGCAAAATCAGTTTGTCCTTTCGAAGTCAGATCGAGTCAGGTCTCAAGCTCAAAGATTCTTAAGACGGTCGACTTGCGAGACGAGTTTTAAAATACTCGGGCTTTTCTCGCGGCTTATCTCGACGGGAGATATAAACGGATGAGGAAAGTTCTGTGGGATCGAGAAAACTAATTTGTCAGGTGGTCGCTCGCTCGTATCCGGTTAAACTTTTCCACTGTGATAGTATGTCTTTTTTTTTCGACCCACGCTGAGAATCGTCGTTGAAGCAAGCTGCTGTACGGGGCTATTTTTCCTTCAAAGCTCTTGGAGGTTCACGTGAATCATTGTCCGGTACTAGACGCAAAGGGTGCATAAACTATATAGCAGGTACGTTGTAACAGATATCGATGAAGAAAGAGAAAGAAGGGGTAAAGGAACGAGGCGTACGTTCGAGAAATCGATGTTGTACGTGGTGAGTAAAGTTTTCGGGCTTTTCCCGACCCGAGTTTTTCCCTCCCCCCCCTCTTTCTTACCATTGCTTTGTATGTGTTCGCTTTGTTCGTGTTCATACGAAGGAGAGAAACGTATAAAGCCAACGACCTCATTTCTTATTCTCCATTCTTTACTTGCAACAAAGGAATGTTTCGAGAATTTCTAAAAGAACACTAATTAATGAAGACTGGAAATATGCTTCATTGTACCTTTCATTACAAAGAACGCAGAAAAACAAAAAAAATTTCAATTTGGAGAATAATTATAAGAATAAAAAATGCAGACGAGCATTTTATGTATGAACTTTTTTCCATTTTCCAAATACTTGAAATTTTTCTCACATTAAAAAAAAAAAAAAATCTAAATTTTAAATCAAATTCTAGATAATATCTCTAGTGTAATAATTCGTTACAATTTCTAGTAGCAATTACACGCCCTAAGTCAACAAGGAAAGTTACGTCAGAGACACAAAGAAGAAGTGAAAATAAATTCCGGAGGAGAAGGTAAGAGATAATAATTAAAGTCCGTGGCGGAATCAACAAAGTCGATCTACGTAATTCTCGCTACGGTGGCGAAGAATAGTTCGTGTCTCCGGACACTTACCCCTACTTCCCCGTAATCCGGACGATCGGGCGCAGCTGGCAATCGATGACCGCTCCTGTGACCCCCGAGTACGCCGGTGCCGCCGATGCTCACGCCGCGCCTCTCGTCGATCAGGAATATCTCCGTGAGGACGATCAGGCCGAACACGGCGAAGAACATGACGACCAGCATGAACGACATGTTGGCGCGTTCCTTGAGAACGCCGGCGTTCGCTCGGCTCCCGCCGGAGCCGGATCTCCTGCTCGAGCCCATGCTCGAGGGGTAGTTTCTGTAAGCGACACTTCGCAGGTAGTCACTCGTGCTCTTCTCGCCCGAATCAAAATACGGGAATGTTTCGATAACTCCGACGACACGGAAGCTTGCACCAAAGTCCACAAACTTATCCAGAGCTCGTATCAAAATTCACAAAATAAAGAAAAAAAAAAAAAGAAAAGAAAAGAAAACGTTACATGTACTCGATATGTGCATAAAGTAAATTGCACATTGTAAAATAAATGGAAATCAAGGGAAACTGATAAACTGTTAACGGAAACGATCGGAAAGGAAAATACAAACGAGGAAAATGTCGAGAAAAATCAACTTGACACAAGCATGAAAAATACAATGAAATACTTTTATTTTTCTCGGTTTTAGAAATAATCTTCTACAATCTTCCGTATCTCGATTTATTTCGATATCTAGATTAAATTCTTTATTTATAATCTTGACTTGAAATAGATAAGAAAAAAGAATGGATTATTGCAAGAAATGTGTGCAAAAATAAAAATATAAATATATGTTTGTTCATATATAAAATAAAATAAAGTGTGGAACTATAAAAAATTAATTTAAGATTTGCACTCTTGATAATTTTTGTTATTGGATAGCTTTCTGTTTGTACAATAAAAACAGAAGACTTAATGGAGAAAATTTTAATTATATTACTTGCTTAATTGATTACTTACTTAAAGTGGTTTCAAGAAAACCGCTACCAAGCATGGGGATAGTAGCTCCTGAAAATAATTACATTATTATTCAGTTTTTATTCCAAAGAAAATATTTTGCAATTTGCACATTTATCAGAATTTATACGGAATAATGCAATTGCATTTCAGAGCGAGGCTATTTCTACGACGCAATTGACTTTGTGTGCATTAAAAATTCGTACAGTTACATCTAAAAATAATCTTAACAATAAAACTTAATTATTTAATTAGAATATTGATTATCTATCTAGATATGTTTAATATTTCATATGTGTTATTAAAATATATCAATATAAACTTTACAAATGATGAAAGTTTACAAAAATTAATTTTTTTTTGTTAGTTTTATAGAATAAAGTTTTGGTTGAGTCTATATTTGTATTTTACCGCATATGTTATGTAATATTAACATATACATGCATATTAATCTGTTATTGCGGCATTCAAACTAACCATGAATGCGTACAAAGATAACAATATTAAAAATAACTAACGTCCATGTTATATATACTACAAATTTTCAATAGTGACGTTATATTTCAAAATATATCCTGCGTTTATATTTTACGTAATCATATTTTTTTTAAACTAAACACACAATCAATAATTTTGAAATTATATTTTTTTATAATATTTATAATATTTACATGGTCTTCTATATATCACTAATTTATTAGAATCAAATTTAATTGGAATTATTTTAGCCCCTAGATCCTATTTTAGCCCCTGGTCAATCTTTTTTAATTGCACATGCATTTAGATAAATTGATTATATTTAAAGTTTCAACAAATTCCTTACAAAATTTCTTTCACAATTAATTTAATATAGAAACGTAAACATTAAAAATATTTTAATATTTAATTAGCTTTAATCAAATATAAAATAAAAATATTTTATTTTATATTTGATTAAAGCTGAAGTTATAACGCTAATATAACAGTACAAGCGTTCAAGAGGAGATCTCAGCACGAATTATATGAGAACTTAACGACAGTTGACAATCTTAATGACTGGGTCGCGTGCGACCGCAGAGTGATTTGATAAAAAAAACAGAAAAAGATAATAGAAAACCACGCTGCGCCGACAATTCTTCAAAGTCCAAACACATAGAAAATTAATTTCTTTTTTATTATATCATTAAAGCTGTTTTTCTATTATGTTTTGCACGTCGCATCGAAGGAAACATCAAATATATTATTTATCCTAAGATTATACGATATAACTAATTTTACGAAGAAAAGCATACAATATTATTGCATAAAGTGGCTCTCAGACGATTTTCATGATAAAAATGAAGGTATATTTAAAGTAGCAAATATAAGTTTAATTCTCTTTGAAATATTCGAGATGTATTCTGCAGAATAAAAATCATGGAATAAGCATGGTAAATATGGCATTAATAAACTAATCTATATCAGTCTGCGTTGTAATAAAATCGTTATCATTTGTGGACTTGCTTTGTTTCCAGAGAGCGTTCTATATAAAGAAATACACTCTCGCGCGAAGTCACTCTTGCCGCTCAAGATTTACGTTGCAATTTATCTTTCGGGGACGGGTTTCGTCGTTTACACAAGGCGCTTTGTAAAAAGGGCAATACAGATCCGACGTATATACGTACAAAGTGTCTCGGATCTAGCAAAACAATTTAAAATCTTAACAATTTACGTCAAAAATAGAAATTATCGTAACTTGAAAATTCAGTTAACTTTATAAGTATAAATAAAATCTTATCTTCTAATCGTTTTTCAACTTCAAGTCTTCAATAGACTTTTTATTTAAAGTTTATTATTAAAAATTTTAATGTTAAATTAAAAAGTTGCAATAAATAAAATATCATGTTAATCTCGCTAAAATATCCGATTCTGGATATAACAGCAGTTAGCAATAAATATTAAAAATATTAAAAATAAAAGTATAAAAACTTTTTTTTATACTTTATCTTTTATATTTTATTTTAAGTTGATAGGTTTTAAAACAATACTCCTAATATTTTTTCTCTACATTATTTCCGAACTAAAATTAATTATAAAAAAACAAGTCTTTAAAAAAAACTCTAAAAAATCCCTTTTGAATAATATTATAAAACTATTATCCAAGAAAACGATATTATATATCTTTAATATAAATTATTCTGACTAAAAAAATGTTTTATATTTAATAATTACGTATTTATACTTTTTTCTTAATAATATATATATATATATATATCTTCTTAATAATATATATATATACACACGTGTATATATATATATATATATATATATATATATATATATATATATATATACACACACACACACACACACATATTAAGAAAAAAGTATAAATACGTAATTATTAAACATAAAACATTTTTTAGTATATATATATATATATTACACAGGATACATAATCTGACACAAGAGATCAGTGATGCTGCGGTGACATAACTCGTCAGCAGAAAGCCGCAGTGAATAAATCCTCGTGTAGTCAGCCAGTACGAGCTGGTCGGTACTGACTTTTGTCCATTTCCATTCACTCACTCGCTTTTCGTAGCTTTATCCGCTCTCTTTTTACAAAAGCCGGAGGAGCAACCACTCGGGTTTTTGCTTCGACTGTACTGCACTGGTTTTGCATAAATGAAGAAGGCGACCTAAAACCGAGCTCGCCGAGCGATATCGCGATGAATTAGCAACATCGTTTAACGCTTTTGCCGACGGATAATTTTACATCATAATGCAAATGAACAACGGACCTCTATTTAATCACGTGCAACATCAAAGAAGCAACGCGAAGCAACGCGAAGCAACGTAACGCAACGCAACGCAACGCAACGCAACGCAACGCAACGCAACGCAACGCAACGCAACGCAACGCAACGCAACGCAACGCAACGCAATGCAACGCAAAATTACAAGCTTGAAAATGACCGATGTTGAATTTAGGTAAAGATGTGTTACGTTGAAAGCATGGAATATATATCTTTAGAAGTTTCCAACATTACGTTTTCATTAAAAACATTTTATTTCCTCATTTCTACGTACGTACGCTCACTTATAAAAAAAAAAATAATTTAATTATAGATATTTCATTACTTTTTTCGTAGCATATTTTACAGGAATTTGAACTCTGAGTCAATCAAGCTAAAATTGCCGAATTAACATCCATTTTTAAATTAATAAATTTGTTAAAAAGACAAGTTATTCAACTTTTCACAAATTCTCTTTTATTTTTTATTTAAATTCTCGGCTACTCTCGTGGCCAAAGCGGTGAAATGACAAAGTGTGAAAAGGAAGTGTCCGCTTGAAAATTATAGTGGCATTGCAATCAACAGTCATCTTCCTCTTTTTCCCCTCGAGTTATATATTTCTTAACGTTTATATACGGAAATGAATATGGAAGGGCCTAAGGGCAATCTGGTCAGTTTGACCGCAACGGATATTATTTCCTTCCGCCTGTTGCACCAATCGATTTCTTTACTAGGCCACAATATGTTCCAACATCGGAAGATTTCCTCTGCTTTCTGACGTCGTGACCTGTAGGTAATACGAGACATCGTCCAAGATAGTAAACTAGCGTTTCTTCCATCCCGCCGTTGTATACCTGACAGTGATGTTAGGACGTCGTCTCAAAAGAATCTACTGGAAGCGATTGTCCTGAAAAATCTCGGAACGCAAAACTAGAGACGTAAAAAAATTCGTTCGCTCTGACGGAATGGAATTATATCGTACGACGTTCTTTAATCCTTTTCATAACTAACGTGTAATAATATTCGTTAAGGAAACATAAAACAAGATTAAATATCGTTAAAATCGTTTAAAAGAAATATTTAAATATAAATTCTGTAAATTTTTATAATATATAAATTTTACAACTCGAATATGCAGCGTGCTGTAGAAAATAAATTCGTGATACAGATGATTATTCTTGTATTCAGTAGTCTCGATTTTAAATGAGTTATGGATGCTTTTTTATTTTGCAGAGCGTTATGATTTTCGCGTTCCTGGCCGAGATCTCGATATTTAACGACGCTGAAAATGAACGATTCATTAAGGCAGGTATAGAGGTGGAAATGATTTATTTCACGGTGGAAACAATAAAGTGGTCGTCGACGCGCGCACTGACAATGAAATCGTCGTCATCGCTAATTGCACGGCAGTAGTTCTTCGTCAACGACAGCAGCTGACAGTTTAATTGCAGATTTAAGTAACGAGATATTTTGTGGAAGGAAACAAAGGTAATCAAGGTTATAATTAAAGAATTATCCGGAAAAGAGAAAAAAGAAACGAAAGTAATCAGCAGATGAGAAATTAATTTACGAGTAAAAAAGTATAAGGAAATGAAGAACGTAATATTATTAATTTCAAACTGCGTAAGTCAAGCAAAATTAAATAAAGAGAAAAAGTTTTAGAAAGGAAATTGTGTTAGAAATCGCGTTTTATATAATTTTTTTATATAACAATAAAATGATGAAAGTTGGAATGATAGAAGTAAATTCAAAACGGATAACTATTTATATTATTTATATTTCTTTTTCACAATCATTCTGCAACATGTGTATTTTGTTTACGTTTATATTCATATAATATAATATAAATTATAAAATGAATCTTTTTCAGTTTAGCGTTTTGCGGCTCGTTTTAGAGAGGTTGAATAATTTATCAAAATTTACACGAAACAGAGTGTCATAAATAAATTCCCGTGTTAACTTTTTCCACGATTTATCTGCTTTCACTCGGTTTACGGGCGATGTTGTATAAATTTTTAATTTATATCTTTACATGCATATTTAATATGCTGAGTGTCCTCGAGCGCTCTGATTGCACATCGATCGTCTGGAAAAAGCCTATTATGCCACTCTGTGCACGTATTCGTATTATTAAAAGAATCAATAACCTTCAATAACGCTCGCGTATCCGCTTAAAATTGGAGGAGATTACTCAGCGCGCCGTCTGTACACAAGATGGTCCGTTATTGATTACGTAATCGAAAAAAAATATGATGTAGAATCCTTTATATCAGACATACATGTAAACATCAGAGACATGAGAATAAGATGCCTCGGCATTGAGAGGAGAAAATAAACTTTCTACAAACGTTACACATTACCTTACACATTCGAGTTAATTTCCGCACCGTGATAATCACCGTGGGTAAAAATCCGCCGGTGATATCAATCGAAAACCGAGTCGAAAGCCGAGTTTATAATCTGCGCGTTTATAATTTATAATAATAAGTATCATGCGGAAAGGTAAAAATAAGAGTTTTCGTTATCGCCTGCGCGAATCGCGAGGTGGACTATGCGACGAGCTCATTTAAATGTTAACGCCTCTGCGACATTCTTGCTCGATATTCGTATCGCAATCCCGATCTCCTCGTCGTACGCGACACAACGTAGATGCTCTCGTGATGTTGGGAAAAGACAAAAGGACGCGATTTTTCATAAGTGACACGCGCGCGAGTAAAAGGAAGCGGGCCGTTGCGAGTAAGCGACACTTAATCCTCTTATCTCGAGGTTGTTTTATCTAGACGCGTTCGTGGTTCGTCGTTTCGAGCGTGTGTTTCACCCGCTTGGGATTACATAAAGCGGGAAAAATCGGTCGCTAAACCGTCCCGGTGGCTATCGATGGCGGTGAAAATGATTTATCTTCTGCTACGTTTCCGAGTTATCGGACGTATCTCTGAAAAAGCGAAGAGAAGACGTTATCTCAAAAGGGAGTTTAATATTGTAATGTATCGCGTGGGTTTTAGATTATACCGTGTAATTTAAAATTATACAGCGCCACATATCCCATTAATCATACTCGGCATATTCCCGAATTATTCTAATATAAAAATAATATAGAAATAAAGGAAAGTGTGTGTTTGTGTGTGTGTAAAGAATATATAAATAAATAAAAGAATAATATGTTTCTATAATATTATTATCCATCCTTGTTAATTGTAAATGAAATTAACAACATTTTCATTTAATTGATAAAACATCACATTATATGATTTCATTGATATAATCAAGAAAAATATTGAATGTTACATTAATAAAAAAAAATTACGCAAAATTATTTGCTTAACTATTCGTGTCGATATAATTATACGCGCCTTTAATGAGGCATGATTTTTCGTTTTTGTCATTATTTTATGTATTTGAATAATTTCATTATTTAATACGCAAATACGTGCCGTGGCACGCAAAAAAAAAAAAATTGTAATAGCGAAACAATAAAGCACCCAAATTGATGTTGAGCAAAATATTATCGGGTAAAACACTATCGACAATTGAAATAGTATCATGTGATATTTACTCGCATTTATCGGCGAACCGTTTATCGGTGATACCTGCGATGAAAATCAGGCGAAATCTAGCTAAAACCATGACACAATCAAATATCGTATGTGGAAATCGTGTTAAGAGAATGATTCGTGCGATAACGTAAAAGCTGACGCCGGTGATAAGACAAAATTCGACTTGGTTTTTCGTATTAAATACACGAACCTGTCACGCAAGCTTCTGTGTAGTTTAAACTTATAGTTTATCTTGTTACATGTAATACAGATCAGCAATACACATATATTGCCAAGACATAAAACAATGATAAAAACGAGAAATCATGCCTCATTAAAGACGCGTATAATTATATCGGTACGAATAGTTAAGCAAATAATTTTGCGTAATTTTTTTTTATTAATGTAACATTCAATATTTTACAATGTTTTGCAGTAGAAATGACACGAATCACGAGGTATATGTATTTTTTATATATGTGTATTAAATACACCTACCGTTGACATATACAATTCCCAGAAAAGTTAAGTAAAATAGAAATTGTAAATTGTAAATTTTCCAAGCAGCAAAGACAAATACGTGAAAGATACTTTTGTTGTTTTATAATTAAAAAAGATCAAACTATTGTAATTATTGCTAAAATAAAAGAAATTTACACAAGAATGTGTGTTCGATTTAAAAAAGTGTATCGGGAACTTATAAATGGTAGATTATATAAAAAAATATATCTTAAACATATACACGCACGCATGCGAAAAGGATATTACTGGGCGTGACCCACATTTCGTGCATTATTTTTAATAATACGTTCCTTCAATCAATTTAGAAAGGCTTTTTTTTCTTAATAAAAAAAAATATTTATAATTTCAAGCAAATGAAAAAGAAAGCCTGTGAATTGTAAAATTACGTTTATTAGCACATTTTAGGATGTATCTTAATAAGATTTTGATTTGAAGTTTAATCAACGAAAATATATAATATTAAAAATTGAATTTTTATATTATTAAAAATTGAATTGAAAAATTTTTATACCTCTCTCTCCCGATATTCTCATTAATGGAAAAATTGATTTCGGATTTATCGAGAATTCTACTGTTAAAAAAAATGTCCGAGAAATAAGACGTATATATATTTATTAATAATTTGAAACACATTCTCACTGACATTTTTCGTACATTTTAGTATATTTCAAGTAGAAAAAATTAATGTTTTATCAATATTTCATTAATATTTTGTAATGTACAAGAAACAAAAATTATCCAAGAGTTTAATTGACAATATTAAAAATTTAAAGAAACTCATGCTGTAAAGTTCAATATACAGACTATTAATTTAATTTTATAAGAGAAACATCGACATCAAAAAGTTAAGAATACTCGAAATAAGAAAGCAGATTGAAATCTAGAAACAGATTGCAATAAAAAAAAAAAAAAATGAAAATGGAAGGGAAGTAATTAAGATGCTGTAACTAAGTTCAGCATTCTCACGGTCCTTCGAAGATCAAAAGGATCACATTCATAAAGGATTTCCTTGCAACTTGTTGGAAAAGTTGCGAAGTATCGAAGTAAAAGAGGAAGAAAATCGAAATGTATTAAAAATTCGGTATGCACAGCATTAAATCATGCGCGCGCTAATTGCGAAAACTCGTGAAATCCAAAAACAGGTACAATGACCACATAACCGAACGAGTTCATTGTTCAATCTCATTGTAAGTCGAAAGACATATACATATATATAAATAGATATGTAAACGTATATAAACAGATTTCTCGGAACTGTTCTTAAACATTATTTTCTACCTGACGAGTGGTAAGCTCGATCTCCTCCATGCCACCCCTAGCCAGGAAGCGCAGCACGCTCGATGAATTCGACACCGTCCGCGAGTCGCGCCGATCCTCAAGACGGATGGGAGGAAAAAGCGTTTCTCGCACGATAGAAATCTCTCGAGTGAATTTCGCTTCGCGTGAGAGGAAGACGGGCGGAAGAGCGGCAGGTGAAAATGAAGGTATATCGAGCGTGCCGTGGGCTCGCGCGCGCGGTACGCCGACCTCGGTGCAGCGAGCGGTGCGACCCTCGCGCAACCCTCACGCCACTTCGTGAGACGGGCAAAGGGAGAGCGGCTCTCCGGGGCCGAGCCACCCCTCGTCGCGCGCGATAAGAGATCACGGAAAAGATACGCTACTCACGATCGGCGCCCGACGTCCGCGCGGTGTCCTGTCGTCTGGCCGCAGTGTCCTGACTCCGACGTCCCTGTGACAGCTGTCATCACCGGCCGTGGCCGAGCGCCTCGTGTTCATATCGCGACGACGATCTCGAGCGTTGCCGACCATCGGGTGGATAAACAAAAAAATGCAACGGACGGTACGCTACCGCGGCACATTCGGTGGCGAAGAGAAAATTTCGCGCGACGAGTCAACGAGTGGAGATCACCATCAATCGTGCCGATTTCGCGAAAAGGCGGACGACCGAGGAAATAAGCACGCAGAGACACGCTGAGAATATAGGCGTGCAGCAGAGGGCACGCACGCACGCACGCATGCACGCATGCACGCACGCACGCACTGCCTACCGGGTCGATGTCGATCGGCCAATCGTCAGCGGAATACCACGCCGAGCGAGCCGCGCGAAACCAAACCAACGTCGGCGATGCGAACGCGCTCGGCCGCCGTCGCATCGATCGGAGCACCCTCTACCAACCCGTCGCTGCGATTGGCCATTCGTGCGCCTGCGCGTCCGCCCGCAATCGAAAGGGCGCGTGCGAAACGGAACTTGCCGGAGGCCGCGTCCGCCTTTCATACAGATTTCACGGTCGACTAACGAATGAGAAACAATCTCTCGTATCGGCAAAATTTCGCAGCGCGAAATATACGTTGTTTCGCAAACGATATTTGTTTATTTCGACGAAAAGAGGAAGGTTCCTCCATGCAGGTATGCAAATGCAAAGTTTACGTCGCACACAAGCGGCAATTTTTTTATACGACGAAATCGGAGTAAAAGAAATTATATTTTTTTTATTCGGCAACCAATATCAAAAAACGCAGTACGCAGAGACTCGTAATTTCTGCAAAATTAATACTTAAATTATTATTGATTGATTTTTTAAATCATTTTCAATTCACTCGAAAACGCTAATAGAATTTAAAATAATTTTAATAGACGCTTTATATTCTCACATATACCAGATGATAAATTTACAAATTTAAATATATTATAATCTTGAAAAATAAAGTAATAAAATTTTTTATGATATTTTTTATTTTAAGTAGTTCCTAAATTATAGAAATTTAAAAATGGTCGTTTACTAGCTATATTAAACGATTACCTTGCATGTATATCGTGCAATGACCATGTATTTCACTCGTTCGCTGACATTATACAAAAAAGTACATTGCCGTTCGCTTATGCATATTAATTCGCGATCAATATTTTGATGGGTGATCATTATACGCGATAATGCGCTTAAACGAAGAGTAACAGTCTTTTTTTAAAAATCTAAATGAATGCATCAAATGAGTTTTATTATTTACAGACAGATAATTATTTAACCTCCTGTCGCTTGAATAATTTTAAATTCTTACATTTTAACATTACTTATGGTTACTAAGAACAAAAAAATTGAAATGTTTTTATTTTCTTGCTGTAATATTTTAATCCGCGAATTCAGGACATACTGTGTATATAAGAAAAGAGAGAAAGCCAAGAAAAGGATTGTGGTCAGAGAGTCTTTTACATTTTCAATCAATAATCTTGGATAGTGTATTAACAACTGACGCAGAAAAAGATCACTCGTTCTATAATGGGAAATAATAAAAATGAAGGATAACAACCCTGTCGTTGATATAATCCGTTCGTCGCTTTCCTGACGATAAAAATAATATTGTCAATAATCTACGTGTTTCTCGGGTGATCACATTATCGTTTACACCAGCGTTCGTGTTTTCAATTTCCTACGGAATGCACAAAGAGAACGCTGTAAATATATATATATATATATATATATATATATATATATAAAACAATTTGTAATTCTTTGTAAAATTTATATTTAATATTATTGCATGATGTGTATATTAATGTTATACATAAAAAATTTTAGTAAAAATAGCATTTAATAATTTGTCCTAGAAAACGGAATGAACACATGTCTGTTGTGGCAATAATTCTATCGGCTCATTAGTGAATTACGGTTTCATCTGAAAACAGAAAAGCGATATCTGATTACTGTCTAAAAAATATTATTATTTATATTATAAAATCGTTATTATTTCATAATTATCGTAAATAACACGTAAAATTCTTATAAATATTTTGCTGTATATAAAGTTGTTTGATATATGATCAAATTTTTTTTCTAAAATTATAAAATATATAAAAATGTCGGTTACATTTATATAAATAATTAAAAAATAATCATAGAAATATTTTCAAATAAATCATTAATCATATTAAAATTTTTAAGCGGAATGATCGGGAAATTAATAAAATAATCTTGACAAAAGGCCTCACATATATATTACATTGGATGGGCTGTACATGTCATCTCATTATTTTTTAACATCAATATTCATATTTAATTTTCCACATTTAATATAATATTAAAAAATAATATGTAATTATAATATAATAATATATAATTTTAATGATATTATAATATAATAATATATAATTAATGTTAAATGGAGTATAATTCAGAATAAACTGATCGATTCCAACAGGGCACTTTTAAGGCTAATTAATGTGAGTTGTGTATGTCTGAAGTGGAGACTTGTTTTCTATGCGAAATGAAACGAGTTTAGAACACTGCGAGGCTGATGTTGTATCAACCGCCGTCCCGTCGCGGCTGTTACACGACAGAAACAATGTGGTGTACGTTCAGAGTGTAATACTCCCCGGTACCAGCGGTAGGAGAAGAGAAAGAGGGGGTTGTCATAAGTGATTCACTATGCGCATACGTGATGATATAGGTCGCTGCGTAAATGCCCACGATGTTCGATCGCAGTTACATACATAGTGTGCTCAATTATAATCAACGAGTAAACTATCTTGGATTAGATCCAATATTTTTTTTTCCCGATATTGTATTTTATGACATTTTGGAAACAGCATTTTTCGTGAATTCACGATGCTTCGGGGAAGCTCTTCCGATTGTAATTTCCGAAATTTACTTGCTACTGAGTTTTCAAGAGAAATTATTTTTTTATTTTTTTTTTTCTTTTCTTCTGAAAATATAGACTTTATTCGCGAATGTGCTTTTGTCGAACGTTACGTCGTGCCTCATAATACGGAAATTTCCAGAGACGCCACAATCCATTAACTTCCCGAATAGTGTGAGAATGTGTCCTCCGCGAAAGCAGGAGCAGCAGAGGCTCGTAAATTTGCAAACTCGTGCGCGTCACGTCGAGCCTGATAAAGCGCGGAAAATTTCGAAACGCCTTCCGGCCTCTTTCCTTGAGTAACCGGAAGAGAAATATGCAGTTCATAAACTTGCGAACTAATGCGTCATGGCGTTAATCTCGATTGATGATATGAAAGTAGGACTCGATGTAAAAAAGATTACCTCGATTAAGTTAAAATTTTTAAAATAGATTACATTTATAGTTTTAATATAGTAGTCAAATTTATATAAATTTTCGAACTAACTCTGCT
The DNA here is from genome assembly GCF_055798465.1 of Pogonomyrmex barbatus. Lineage (NCBI taxonomy): Eukaryota > Metazoa > Arthropoda > Insecta > Hymenoptera > Formicidae > Pogonomyrmex > Pogonomyrmex barbatus. The sequence goes on from NW_028297116.1 coordinate 21,712,704, forward strand.
TTTTAAAGTTCATTTTACTTCTGTGTTTTCAGACTGTCATGAAATATTTACAATGTTTTTCATAATAAATCCTCATTTAAGAATTCGATAAGAAAAGAAAAGCCAGCTATATTTATCTTACCAATAAATGTAAAGTATATTAGTTGTATAAAAATGCCAAATTATTCATATTACTAAAAATTACGCGATAAATTTTTTTAATTTGTTTTGAAGTATATAATTTTCTTTATAAAAGATCAAATTAAATTAGAAGAATATAGAATATAAATCGGTGACATATAAATGCCTCAAAGATTCCTGTTACAATTCCACGAAATTCTATGTCAAAACGGACAATTTCGTGAGACGCAAAGTGAAAAAAAGTGAGAGATCGAGGTGTTACCTGAAAATATCTGCGTTATACTGGCGCACGATCTACAATAGGTCGCGAGTAACGGGTCGTAACTTATCAAAGTCCGTCTGGCGTCCTCGGACCAATTCCAAAAAATGAGCTTCTGATCCCGCGCGGCGAGATCCGACAGGAGTAGCGCCAGGTTTTTCGCGACTGTGGCATCAATCCTCAGCACGTGACGGCCCTCCACTACCACCGGTAAACTTGCCGGTCTCTTGTCGCACCTAGACACGCAACAAAGTCGCAAAATACGAAATAAATCTTTATCAAAGGTATCCTTCGTCGGAAGAAACGTCAAGTCTATGCGTGGCGTTGCTTTTTACGAGATTCAATCTCATCCACGCGCGAGAGAAATATTATTTGTCGCGCGAGTTCAATCAAATTTTTTGATTCAAGTTGCCAGGGTTGCAAAAATTGCGAAAGTATTTTATACTTGTTTTCGAAACATCTGGTATACGCGCGCGTCCGAATCATTTCTTACGCGGATTTGCGGTGGGACTTACCACGACATTACTCGCTCTCGGAGGTACTCTGCCGCTGGGAAACTCAGGGACTGCTTGGGCGATACGAAAAGCACGGTCAAGCCATCAACGATCCGCTCTTCGATCAATAACCCGGGCCGAGCCGCGAAATAGAGTAAGAGAATTAGATTTACCGCAATCCCGGCGATCATACCGTACTCCAAACCGACCGCCAAGCAACATAATAACGTCACTATCAACGGCACTAGATCGATTTCTGTTCAACCCCAGAGAAAGAGAAAACGGTTAATCTCAAGGAAACTAAATTAATCACTAACCGGATAATTTATAAGCTATATTTAATGCTTTTTTAGTCGAATATTTTTTTTTTTGCATCTCATGTTAATCATGATAGAATCGATGTATGTAGTTGCAATAAAAAAAAAGAACAGTCTTATCGAATTACCGAAAAAATATTTAGAACGAAAAGCATCTAACAAGTAGCGTAATATTGATACTGATACCTGGATATATTTATGAAAAATAATATCTTACTTTTTGTTCTCCAAAGAGTAACGAAAGTATGTAATTCGAGCATGTAGAACATCGCGATTATGATGACAGCTGCTAACGTGGCTTTCGGAATAAATTCGAAAGTAGATGTTAACAGGCCGCATGTCAGAAGCACCAAACTACCGGTGACAATACCACCCATTGGCGTTTTAACACCGGACGCATTGTTAACGGCGGTACGAGTGAAACTTCCTGTCGTAGGCATCGATCTTACAAAACTGCCGCATACGTTGCAAAGGCCGAGTGCTAGCATCTCTTGATTGGCATCAAGAGTCTTCCCTTTCGCTGCAAATTTCCCGAAAATTTTCAAATATAACGCAAAAAAAATTTTGCTGCCTAAATAATTATTAGTAAAGAGAGCAATGCAAAAGTGCAACAATTTGTGAGATCCAAGTATAAATCTAAACAAAGAAATAAACAGAAATTTTCTCCAAAGGAATCACACAGTTTAGAAAATTTGCGTTTTACTCAAGAGACTGATGAGACTGATGAGAGAACGATTTATAATTGATTTTTGCTCTCATAATTATTACAAAATTACAGAGAAAGGTATCTTCATCGATCGCAATACGTTTATTATTTAATCAAAATTAAGTGATTCAATATTTACTTACCAAAGGCCTTAGCAATAGCGATGCTCTCCAAGATAGCAATGAGTGGTATTGAAATAACACTGCTACCAAGTTCACCGACTACCTCTACAAACGTATATGTACGATTTTCGTGTTCGATGATAAATGGAGGCAAAGCAAACGGTGGCAAACCTTTGGTTATGTTTCCCGTAATTTGGAAAGGTTTGATTTCGTGAGAGAATAGTATATAAGCTATAAGTATTCCAACCATCACGACTAGGGCATTTCTTGCCAAAGACATTAACCACATGAATTTTTCAAAAGGACTTCCTGTCTTCTTGCCGGGCAATTTCTATTTTCGATGAAAAATTTTGATTTATTAATTACATTTTAATTATACTCGTTGAAATAATGGCACATAAATTAAATGCACATTTATTATAGTAAAAAATTTAAAGAGATTCTACAAGGATTATTTTGACGTTTAATAATAGTAAAAATAGGATCTTTCAGAAATTAATGTTAATGAATTGATTAAAAATTGTATGACTAAAGGGAAAACTGATAAATAGTGCCCACAAGCGATATTGATGATTAATAATTCTATTTTCAGATATATTTCATGGGTAAATGAAAAGTATTGATTTAAGGAATTTTAATAAAAAAATATTAAGAAAATATTTAAAATATTTAAAAGCAATCTTTAATTATTAGTTATTTAATCAATCATACCTTGAGGAGAACCAACACTATCATCGAGCACACTCCCAACACTGTGTCCCAAAGCTGGATTTCGTGTATATGATCGATAATTTTTGAAATGGAATCGACAAAGGAATCACTGCGTCCTTTTATACCTAATAAAGTACCTAACTGAGAAGTAGCGATAATAATCGCCGCGGCATTAGTGAAGCCGCAAATTACAGGCATACTTATAAAATCTACGAGAAAACCCAAATGAAGCATTCCCAAGATTGTGATCACAATGCCTGATAGAAAGCATAAGAGTACCTGAAAATAATGTTATCTAAATCTTATATGAAAATTTAAAGTGAAATACTTTGCAATAAAATTATATAAATTAAATAAAACTCAAATTTAAAATAACAACATTAAAGCAAAAGTATATTAATACTAATAAACTATTAATATTAATAAATAAATAAGTTGTATTAATTGATCACAATATCAGAGATATGAAATAAGAACAATTGTACAAAGCGAAGAGGGAAAATTGAGTTTTGAAGTGCTGGACGAGGTTAATAAACGCCACTTACGGCGAGATCTTCTCCCAGACTCATCACGTGCTTTTGCACCAATAAAGCCATTATCGCGGTAGGTCCCACCGTGACATCTTTGCTACTACCGAAGACCAGATAAACGAAGCAACCCATGAAACTGCTGTACAGGCCATACTGAAGTTTTCAAAAGTTCACCTAACGAGAGTCGTCTTTCCAATTACCGTAGATTAGATCGGTTACTCGATGGAGTTCCTCAACATACTCGAGAGATTCAATTAACTGAGCGAAAAATTGCAAATAGTTCGACAAGTTGCGCAAGTTTTTCATTTTCAAATTAAGATTGCCGTGAATTTTAGGGCCGAATTTTCATTTTTCACAATCTATTTCAATAATTATTTTTAGAGTTGCATAATATAAATTGATATACTGTTCCGAACAGTTTTAATTAATTTAAAAGAATACCTTAAGATAGTATATTTTAATTAGCTTTCATCATGATTTTTTTGGAGAATATTATTATTTACCTTGATTCATTGAAATTAATGGCTTTAATTCGAGTGTCATTCATTCGGAAGAAAATCTGCATGCGGCAGCAATGTAACGATCGCAAGAACCTTCGTATCGTGTACTCACCTGAGCTGGAAGTCCAGCTACTATTGCATACGCGATGCCCTGCGGTATCGCGGTCAGACCCACTGTCAACCCTGCCAAAGTATCCTGCAGAAGTTTGCCCCAACTGTACAGAGGCAGCCATGTTAGAATCGGTATCCTCCGCAGGAGAAGCCCCTTGAGGTTGCAACTTTGAGGGAGAGTAACATTCGGCCCTATGATTTGTAAACAGGACAAACGTGTAAAAACAAAAATAATTCCAAAGATAATTAAAATAACAAAAATTCGAGGACCAATCTTGTAATAAATTTATATGCGAATATAAATGCAAGTGGGAAATTCAATCCGATTACGTTTAATGATAATAAAACATTTAAAAAGAATAATAATAATTAAATATATTTTCAATTTTATTAAATAAAAATAAGTTATGTGAATTTTATTTATTATTATAGACATTATTATATTATTTAATGAGTTTTTTGTCAAATTCTAAATACATCACCGAGGTCTAAACGTCGTCAACTTATCACGGCTGTGTCATATCAAGAATTGTGCAAAACTATTAACTAATCATGGTCACGCCTCTCAATGCTCTGACGATAGTTGCGATATCGAAAGTTGTGCAAACATGATATTAAAATTGCAATGCGTGCAAATGCTGCTTTAATAACTTATTAATAGCTTATTAATAACTAATCACAATCTAAATTATTGAAGAAAATAAATTTAATGTAATACATTCAATTAGGTAACCTATATTAATTAATTATACATACACAAAACCATGGTTTTTCGATGAATTTTAATTTTTCCTCAGCACGTTATATGAATAAAATAATTCCCACTGCTCAAATTGTTCACAATTCGCGAGATTGATGTGTATTTCTAAACCTGCAGCTTTATCGAAGCGAATCTTAAAAGAAGAAACGCGGTCTATGAAATATAGCAATTACAGATAAAAGACTTCCTATTCATCACAGAGTTCATCAAACACTGATACCTTTAGTACTCTTGATAATCCACTATGAGAAGGAATGCAATAATTTTTTAAGTGCTTGATTAGTAGATTGTGATAACATTTAATGTACCATACGGTACATTAAATAATTCTCGAGATAAGATTTCTTCAAACAAACCACAATCGGAAGACATAGTCGCTTTAGCATTACAATCTCATCTCCGCAAAATGTTTAACAATGACATGATTCGCGAAGTATTAACTGTCATGTGATGTCGCAACGGATAATGCCATCGTATTTTCAGTGAAAAATATATGAGCGTCACGTGAGATCATATGAAAGATATAAAATTAAGGTGATAAAATCTATTGGCAATTCTAATTGAAAATTTTTTTATAAATACATTCAGATCATAAAATTTTATGTGCAAGTGTTATATTTATATATAATCTCTTAAAAAAATATCTAAATCTCATAAATATAATATTAAAAACTTTTGCAAATATTTTATTAATATATGTATATTGATTTGAATTATTTTGAAAATTCGAAAAATGGAACTTCACTTTAAAGAGATGTTAAAAAGTAAATATTATCTATCTTTTATCAAGTTTATCAAATTTTTATATATATAAGAAACTTATACAGAAAATATAAAGTCAATATTTTCTTGTATAAAGAGAAAATATTTAAATGTTCTTATTTAAATTATATATATATATATAAAACATCAACCATGATATAATTATCAAACTTTCCTTTTGTCTGGAGGAAGGAAAAACGGCTACGAAGCGGCTAAGATTAATTAGTTACTCTCTTTGAGATATCGTACGTAGTAGCGGGATTTTAATTAATCACCACAGCACACGCGTCAATGATCTTACATATTTGCTAAGCACATATGAATATTACGTACGACAAGAAGGTAAATAAACAGTTATAGGATACACCGCTGTCTGCGAGATTCTGATAACGATTTAAAACAAAGAAACAGCACTGTCTGTTAGTTATTTGACATAACAGCCAATTTCTTTTGTCTCCTAATTATTTGCTTCATATAGGCTATTAATTGAAAGTTATAAATGAAAATGTGACATTTATATATTTTTAATATTTATAGATGTGATCCACATTAAATTGTAAAAACAGTTTTGTACAAAGTAAAATACAAAATATTTATTTAAATAATTTTTTTTATTAAATATATATATATAAATATATATATATATATATATATATATATATATATATATATATATATATTAGATTATATATATATTAGATGTGAAATATATAAAAATAATTTCGCGTTTAAATCATTAATTTTATCATACATGACTTCGTTATTTCTGCATTAAATTATTTAAAACTTGAATTAACTTTCTCTTTTAAAAAAATCCACTGTTTCAACAGTAACAACAGTATTCAATTTTTACAATAATTCCACAAATAAAATTTTTAATAAAAATTTATTTCTGAAAAAATAGCATATAAATTTTCCTATGAGAACTCTATATTTATTATATTCATATTTTATATCCATGGTTATTAAAAATAAAAAAAACTTGACAACTTCGCAGTCGGTAGGACTCGAACCTACGCTCCCAGAGGGAATCTGATTTCTAGTCAGACGCCTTAACCACTCGGCCACGACTGCTACGACGAGGAGAAACCTCCTTTAGCAAGAATATTAAGTAAAGAGATGCAAATATATTTTGAATAAATCTATTTTAATTTTTTTTACTTTCAAAATATAATATTACTTAATAAGGCCCATCATAATAAATAATAAAAACGATAGATAATTAAAATTAATTAAATAAATAATATCTCAAAAACCAAGCGCGAATATTCCCACTTAAAATAGAAATCATTTAAAATAAAATAAAAACAAATTGCAAATATAAATACAAAATATATATATATATAAAAGTATATGCTCATAAGTTGAAAAGACTAAATCTTAGTTTACTTTTGCGTAGTAATGCTTCTAATGATGCATGCAATTAAGAATAACACGGAAGTGACAGTTCGATAGATCGAAAATCCCAGTGAGAATCATTGTCGATAGAACAGAAGCATCCAAAAAAATCAGAGCAGAACTTACTTGAAAGGAGTGGTATTGTCTCTTCGAATCTTCTTTGTGAAAGTGACATATCGACACATCAGACGCATTAGAGAAACGAAAGGTCCCAACCGAGTAGGTCCTTTGGCTGATTGTGAATACACTAGAGAAGGTCGATAAAACAGAACACGCGCTATCGAGCTCGATCACGTGCGTACTCCACGATAACGTAAAAACGTGGCGTATCCTCGTGGCGGCCTCGAGTCATGTCACTGAATATATATATATATACATGTGATACGCATGCCTGTCTTTAATCTATTAATTTTTTTCTAATTCCTAAAGACAGAATAATGGCTTCGATAATAAAACCAGTTTCTCAAGAATAACTTACAAGAAAACATACACTTCCTCCCTTTGTTGATTTTGAATTTTCGATATGGTATAGATTAAAATAAAAAATACGCGTGTTTCTTATGTTTCTAGGTGTTTTTTGATATAAAAAAAAGTAATTGTATTTATATTAATAAAAAGAATTGACTAAGAAAGTTTATTTTTTAATATTTCTATATTACATGTAATATGTGTGTAAATTTTGCAAATAGAATTTTATTTAATTTAATTGATCAATAAAGCAAAAATGTGAAGATAATATATTGATTAAAGGTTAATATTGCAAAAAATATATTTCACGCTCTAAGATGTAAATCAATTCTCGATTTGAACTATGTAATTATCCGATCACGTCATAGGAAATTAGCAGCACATTATATTATAAGCTGTAATTAACACAAGAAATTGCAAGAAAAATCTATCAGTACGGTATCATCAAGGTAATTATATATAATCTTAACGTATTATTAAGGCATGAGATTTAATGCAACGAGCAATTTATTTTTATGTATTATTGGTAAAACTCATATTATGAGGGTATTCCCTCATATTATGAGGGAATATTAATAGAGAAAAAATAAGCAAAGAAAAATAAAGCAAAAAATATTATAAAGAAAATTTATTTACAATTTTATGATTGTATTTAATTTGTATTCAGCATATCTTTGATTATTGATATAAAAGGTTTTGTTATTTCATAAAAATTAACATAAAAATATAACATTTCATAAAAAGAAAGATGAAAACAAATGTAACCGTTGTTACATAATTATTGAATAATTTTTCTATTAGATTAAATATTTTTTAAATATTATTTATTTTGAAATACTTTTTAAAAAATATAAATTACAAATGAAATAAATCCATACATTAATTTTAATCACCGTATATTTAACAAAACAGAAAAGTATCAATAACGGTTTGGAGTGACAAAATGTAAAAAATATTTGACCAAATAATATTTCGTATATTTTTACAAACATATGATATTTTTTTGCATAACTTATTAAAAATATGTATGAAAACACAATTATGATTATTATTCCGAATTGGTGTCAATGATTTTAAAATTTATTTTACAGAATAAACAAATATTGACGTTTTTGTCATCGTGCGGAATCAATATCGTTTTTTTTGTTTACTTTGTACACTCTGCTTTCTGTTTTAAACAAATGAATATTTAGTTGCAAAACGTAGTTTTATGCCAAAATTAGAATTAAGTTACAATTTCATATTGTGATGTTAATAAAGATATAAGAAATTTATTGCATACAAGAAATTTGTTATAAAAATATCAAGTTTTGTGAATCTCTATTTTCTGGAGCATGATTATTATTATTATTATTATTATTATTATTACATGTAATTTCATTCAACGATCAAAAATATGAATATTTATTTATTCTTATATTAACCACATATTAATTGCTTTTCTTATTATGTTTCATTTTTATAAAATTGATCTTATAACCAATTATTAGTAGACTATGTATTATAAATACGTGACCATTTGATATCAAAATTTGATATCAAATAAGATTCAAATAAATTATATCTCATCATTTATAAATATATATTATCACATATACATTGTATCGATATATTTATAGAAAACATGCCATTGCCATTAATAACAATCGCTTTCCTTCTCTCTTTAGAACGTACTAAATAATCAATTGTTCCATTCCCTACTTACACGATTCATGACAAAAAGGTTTCTATCGATTTTGCAACAAATCATTCATGCAACTCAATAATGATATATATTATGTAAGATATCGCTTGACTATTCCCGAGTAATCTTTTTGCGGATATGTCTCCCCTTAGAGATACATTCAAACATGTTCTTCTGCAAATTATGGATTATATAAGTATTCATAACAGTTACAATTATGTTAACAGTATTTTACAATATTTATATTCCTATTATTGCAAGGCATATACTTGTTAAATTAAATACAAATTTTTTACGAAAAGATTGGAGCCTTGTAATTTTTAATTATTTAGTACAAAAATTATTTATCAAAAAAGAAAAAACGCTATTTTATCTTTGAAAAAACATATGAATAATGTACTGCCATTTCACAGCAAATCATTTCCTATAATTACAGAGATGTTAAAGTAATTAAAATATGTTATTAAATGCGTATCTTATTCGTTAAATCAGTATACAATGTCGAATCGAATTATTTACACGTATTATTGATAAATTAACAGAAATCGCGAATTTAATTTAAATTTCAATTGATATCACAATTCTTGAACGTAGCTTTAGATAGGAATCATCGCGAGCCAACAAAAAGCGAACGACGAGGATGGGATTCGAACCCACGCGTGCAGAGCACATTGGATTAGCAGTCCAACGCCTTAACCACTCGGCCACCTCGTCCCGTGTCAAGAGGAAATGCATTTGCCGAAGCAATTCGTCCGTTGTAATACCTAAATCATCCATAATTGAAATTGTGAATATTTTAAATAATAATAATTTAATATATAAAAAATGTATAACCGTCTCGTTTGCCTTTGGTTTCATGGAGTATATAATTATTACAGAATTTAATAACAAAAAATTTATAGTTAAGCATTTATTTAAAAAATTTTATTGAGAAATATCATTATTTATCATCTAATTTTTCTATATTTTATTTTTTATATATTTTATTTCTGTAAAAATAAATTTAAAAAAATGGATGCTTTATCTAAATAAAATTCATTTAAATTTAAATAAAGAATTTTATTTTATTATTTATTCAGTTTAGTTGTTTAGTTATTAGTTATTTTTTTAAATACAATTTCAACTTTTTTATTTCTACGATATAAAAATAAAAATTATGGACTTAAAGCTGTATCTTCACTTTTTTTATAAAAAGGTTGATTAAAAATCGAAAAATTTGCTTAGTTTAAAAAAAATACTTAATAGAAAACAGTTTTATTTTTATTATTCATTTTTATATTTTCTATTTTATATTTTTTTATATTCTACGCGACTAATTTTAATTAATAGCTCATTTCACACAAATCATTGTGCATGTGAAGCTTCATCGCACAACCTTGAAACTTACGCAATCGTATGTACAACGTGAGATTTGCTGGAATATTGTGTGAGATCTAATTGTCTCGCTTCAGCGACCACGAATAATTGGTATGATCGGGCCAATTCCGACACAATTCTAGGAACGTCTCAAATCAAATACGATACTTGTTGCTTCTGAATAGAAGTTCACTAATTCTTCTTTCTTGTTTCTTTCTTATTTCACGTTTTCTTGTTTATTTCATTTAAAAGAAATAATTCCAAGCGTACTTCGTATAATAAAATTTAATTAAATTAACAACTGCAATAGAATTAAAAGAGATTAATCTTTCCTGTAAATTAAAAAAAATGAATAATTCCTTCTTTGAGAAGGAATCTATTGCTTTAAGTTTAAGATTGCATTTATGACATTTTCTATATAATTAAAGAACTAATGTTTAAAAAAATTAGAAAATTATCAAAAAACTTCTGAAGAGTGTTTTTTTCCTTAGATTTAATATATATAAAATGTCAATTATGTTAATTGCGTTATAAACATTTGAAATCTCTCGTATTATCAGATAGGTTAAAGATAATCTGCACATGATATAAACTCAATATTGTCTGATAAAATCAATATCAGATGAATTCAGAATTATCTCTGCGAGATATAAAAAAATGACAAATCATTCTGTCATGTACACTGCAAGTCATGATACATGGTCAGTCAAGCGGTCTGTAGAAAATGCGGATGCGCTGAAAAGCCTGGATTATGCAATCTCATCGGTAATTCAGAAGAGGTAAGAGGAAGGAGCACCAGGAATTCGAGCGCTAACGGAAAAGCCGAGATGCACATCGTTTCTCAAAGAATGTGCCAACAAACCGATCGAAGGATTAAGCGGATTAAGAAGCTAAGAATTTTACCGTATTCGTGACGTCAGCACCTGATTGAATAATAGTTCTTTTCTACATATACTGCGTTACATGAGATTACAGCCTGCACGAGGCGTTGACATGTCTTTATTCAAAAAAATATACGAAAATAAAATTTTCCATATACAGCACACAGCATTGCTTTATCTTTAGAGATCTCTTCAATATCTTTTAAATTTATATATTTAATTTGTAAAACATCCAGACAACACAAAATCCAAAAGATGTCTTCCAGACGTAAGAATATTTTTAAGGCATTCTTTAGATTATTTTAAGGTGTCATATGTTCGATTTTGGACTTTATGTTGTCCGGGAAAAGTATTATGTAAACTGAGCTTTAACGGCTAAGACGTAAAGTACATTTGAAATAAAATTCACGTCCTAGATTACTTTCTAGTCTAAACAGGATATCTGTCTTGTATTTCTCATTTCGAAGTTACAAAGGTTGTATATAAAGTGGATTAAATAACGTAAATATTGAAGTAAATGTGATGTAAAAATATTTTTTCAGCAGTTCAATAACACAATTATTATTACATGTTTGTATTATTAAGAATAGTAAAAAATTCTTATTGTTTATATATACATATAATAACGCTTATAATTTAAAAAAATCGAAGATCTAATTTAATCTTAGCAGGTAGAATTTTTGTTTTCTGCTGTAAAACCAACTACTGCAAGCAACAATTATTACTGAAATTATTGGAATTGTTGTACAAGATTTCGTTTTGACGTACGTTATATTTCAATATAGTTATATATCGAATATTTGAAATCAGATGTATCATAAAAATAATCATCTGAATTAACGCTCTAAAAAAAAAATTAGAAATAAAGAGGCAAAAATTTCCCAATGCCCCGTACGACTGCAAGATGATCGATAAAATCGAACAATAGTTGCTGAAACATCAAATGGCATGCGATTAATGTGATGCGACTCATGTAATGCGATCGAATTCCGTTGTACGTTGTATTTACATATGTTTGCGATAATGTCCCTCGTGATTCAATTATGCGAGTTGTCCGTATGTATGAACAGCTAATTGATATACACTTCTCGTTCTCGCGTATCAACGTAGTGTTACGCACAAAACATGTTGTGAAACTATTTTCTTTCAACTGAAAAGAATTCAATACAAGCCTACGATCCTCATGTGACTTTAATTGCTTAGAGGAACGGGGGCAAATTATGTTTGAAGTGCAGAGACAACGAGAGGTAGAGAGGTAACAAAAAGTATTCAACTATTCTATAACATAATTATCGTTGAATAAAAGAGTAGATTTCATAATTTAATAATAAAATTTAATTTAAATTAATTGCAGGATAATTTCTAAAGAAACTTTTTTAAAAATATATTTTATGCATAAACGGGACTACTACTTTCATTATTCCTTACTCGTTCCTCAAACAATAAGAAAAATAAGAAGAATAAAAAATTACTAATAAAAGATTTAACGAGATTTGCTTGTTGACTATTTCATCTCTTTTTTATATTTTCTTTGTGTATTATGTTTCTCAAATTGAAGTTTAAAATATGGATAATTTTAGGATTCAGATAATTCGATAATACAAGTTTTGAATTGTAAGGTCGCGCTTGCTGGGACAAACTTTGAGAAATTTTGGCGCAGAAACACAGCACTTCAGTACGAAGAAGAAAGGCGTTTCCTTTAACATTATTCTCATCTTAAGCTACTCTTTCTTATCCCGTGATGAAGCTTAACGAGCGGAAGAGATAATATCTTGGAATGTAAAACTTTATGGTAATAAGATACATTTGCGTAGTATTCCTATTGAAAATTGGATTGTGCTTACTCTTACGCAATTGCACTACGCGAATGACGTGATTTGAATTTGCGTTACGTGTTTTGTTACGGTCCATATAGATATAAGCCTTGCTTTCCGAATCACGTTATGTATATTCACGTATAAATCACGTAATACTACCTAAATCGGATAAATCGGAATTTAATTGAAGCCTCATCTTGATTCGATAAATTCTGGCAAACAAATTCTTCGCAATTCGATAATCAAATTAATTAAGATCCTTGTCTCAATGTAGATATAAAAAGAAAACATTTTAAATAAAATGCGTATAAATTTTTATATATTTTATTATATATTTCATTTATATTTACTTTTATATCAATAGAATTGTAAAATTTGTGTTAATAAATGTTAAACTTAACTTCTATGTATTTGTATACATTTGTATACAAAACGGAGCTTAAAAATGTTCACTAAATCTAATTAAAATCTAACCGAAATTAATTGAAAAATATGATTTTCTCATCTAGTTTCTATTTTGAAACTTTTGTATGGCCAACAGCTTCCCATTATTGATTATTAATTTCTTAAAAATTATAGAATTTCCTAAACGTTTAAGAAAGTATTAATATTAAAATATATCTCAAGAACGAAATAATAGCGTATTTATTTCTCTTCAGATATTTTATCTATGAAGATAAACGGACGTTATGAATTTAATTATCAAATTGTTTCGAGTTATTTGTCAGAATTTATCAACAAATCAAGACACAACTTTAATTAAATTTCCATTTATATGATTTAGAGATAACGGTATTATAAAAATATATATATAAAATGTATGTCAAAAGTTCCGATATGTTCATATTGAGCGTAATGAATGTACGTAATGAAAAATTTTTACAATATTTTTTATTACGTACATTTTTTTATTTTTACAATATAACATTTTCTTTAAAAAAAATACGTAGTTTTTACTGCTCTTATAAGAAAATCCTCCTTTAAATTATGCGTTTATGTATAACATATAAATTTCGAAAATCAATTCATTTGTACATAAATTTTGTATTCACATATAATCTCATATTCTCAATATTCTCAATATTCATAATGTATTCTCAGAATAATATTTTTATTGAATTATGATTGACTTATGATAATTATATTCTGTCTGCAATACACGTGCGAGAATATGTGACTACATTGTAGATGTGCATACGTGGTGACGTAAGAGAACGGAAGCAATCGCGAGATAGCAAGCGCAAAGGCATAAAAATCTTTGGTCACTAGAGGAAGATTGCGCTCCTTATCGCTAACATTGCATGCCGAGCATTAAATTATGTAATGCCGCCGTTGGTAAACAATGATTATCACCAGATGCCGTCAGAATGTTCAAAATTTTGCTTATAGCTTCGCATTCAGCTTCAAGTTTCACAAAAGATATTATTAAAATCTCTTATTGTGAGAAACGAAAATTTTATTTTCGTAATAATTATATAAAATAATACAATAATTATAGATAATTATATAAAACGTTTTCCAAAAAATCAAATTCTTATTATTTTAGAAGATTTGAAGAAATTTAAATAATATGATAAAAATGTAGAAAGATGTAGAAAGAGAAGCATTTTTTTATCTTATACATATAATTATTAAAAAAGCTTTTTATTTTAAGGAACATAAGCATTGGCAAATAGAAAAGTTCATTTTTATAACAGTATTAAAAGATCATATAATGTCAATTAATATTCAATTTTATAATTTATTGTAACAACATTTTAATTCATATGAAATAATGAAACAGTTTTTCATTAAGAATATCTGTGTTGTAAATAAAAAAGAGATATATAATTAAATTACAATCTTTACTATATAATATTATTTTATGAAATATATAGATATATAGATATTTTTAAATAATGTCATTAATAAACTAATATAAAATTTTTATTATATAATAATTTTACTTTATCACGATTCTTTCCTTATAATTATACGATTTAAGGATACGTACGTTGTAAATATATTTATCGCTTTATGAGATGAATATCAATAAAACATCGCACATATTGCTTGCTTATTAAAATGCAAGTGCATTATGAGATTTGATCGCTGCATCGTTTTATTATTGATTATTCGTATTTTTTCACTATCAACAGAATTATACCGAGTACCGAGTATTTTTGATTAACTTTCAGGATCGCTACACTTCACTGCGGAGACTGATTGCGCGTAGAAAATCACGCTGCGCTACGAATTCTTAGTATAATTACGTATTGCTTGCAGATCTTTTTGTGATGTTTTGTTTTTTTAACATTTGTATTTGTCCGTATTGATCAATAATAAATTTATATATATATATATATATATATATATATATATATATATATATATTCTTTATTGCATTGATACTCTAATGTCCATTTCTATTAATATAGATTAACTTTAATCTTAGTTCAACTTTCTTTCTTTTAGAATTCTAAGACTTAGAGAAAAATAAGAATTAGATTGATATAATAATAGACATTAGCAGAGAAATAAACATAAATCATTCTGATTGTAAACATGTGGTGATTTTACATCTGCTTGCAAACTTCTTCCTGTTACATTTAATTATGGTTTGAACATGAATTGTTCTAACGTAATTCGTATGAATGCAACATCACATAATCAGATATGTCGTCAGTTATATTGTAAGTATTATAAAAGATCAAATTCACAATACACGATATATCTCCGGCGGGCATCGTGATCGTTTGCGTAAATGTGCTCAACGATAATTACAGATTTTCCGATAAATATTCTTTGCGTAGAGCACATCACGTTTATTATGTCTGTCGATTGTGTGTTTTTCGCAAATTGTTCACTCGTTTCGAGGTGTTTTATACTGAGCACGGTGATGCGTCTCTGTTCTATTTAAAGATGATTTTACGCGAGAATCGATTTTTCCGGCACTTTAACATTCAAAAAAGCATTGACGTTACGATCCTATCTCTCGATTGTTTCGAATAATAGCAAGAGAGGCATATTTTACATTAAATCACACGTCAAATCACGTGTCCCTATACTTCACACGATCGCCTAATTAACTTTTTTTTATTTAGGAATGATGAATTATTTATGCCAATCATTATTGAGCAACTTTGGAATTAGTAATCCGAATATTGATCGCAAATTATCGAGTAATGAGCTTCGAGAATCTGCCGGCGGTTCTTATTAGCATCGCAAATTGTCTGCGGTCAGGACGCCCGCGTTCCGGGGGAAGAATCCGAGTCCGCGCACGCACGCGGCGGCGGGAGATAAGTAATGCCCGGGGGGCACGAGAGGATCGGACGCGGGGGAGGACTTCGGCACCTCGCCTTCGAGAGGCCGCGGCGAGCACGTGGCGATTCGGCGTGCGCGGTGGTGGACGGCGTGCGGTGTACGGTGCAAATGTAAATTCGCGGCCGCGAGTCAGATGAAGCGCGGCCGCAGCCGAGCGAGCGAACACGACCCGCTTGCGAGAGATCCGGTGACTCGCGCGACGCGCGAACGCGGAGCCCCCCTGGTAGCCCCTCCTCCCCCCCCCCCGCCCGCCCCTTCCCTCCCTGCCCCTCGGCCATCACGTCGTTTTGGGGCACATTCGCGTGGTGCACGGACCGAGAGAGCGTGTTTCGGCGACGGTGGAGGCAAGTAGACAGTGGAGGAAGAGAAGAAACCGGGAAGAGAGAAAAGCCGCGGTCCCGCGCGACGGACGAGCAGTAAACGCGCGCGTCGTCGCGAAGACGATGCGCTGCACCGGACTTCGCGCTTCTGCCGAGTTGACGATGCACGCCGATGAACGCCGAGGAGCCTCGCCTCGCCAGCGCGTGTGATACCACGATCGCAAACTAGGAGTGAGTACTTTCGTGAAGGACAGGAGAAGGAGATTAGATATGGAAAAAAAGAAATAAGCTTAAGATCTCGTCAATTTAGACAGACGATTGAGAGGCGAGCGTTTTAGGAAGGCGAGTCAGTTTAAAATAATACATGAAACAAAATGTGGTGAAGTAAAATAAAATGAAATGGGAGCCTTCTGTCTTTCTGGCGAAGCGCCAAGGGAGTGAACGCGGTCGGGGGTTTATTTAAATGGTTTGTCAAACGGCTTTTATATATATATATATATATATATATATATATATATATATATACGTCAGAAATATGGTTTGTCGATTATTACAGCTCGCACGGATAAAAAGGGTATAGAACGAAGATGTTCGAACACAAATTTCCATCACGAAGTCGGACGGCACACTTTTGCGAGAGAAACATGCATTTTTGCGCGTCATTATGCTTATGCAAACTTATGCAGGAGAGGATCGATCGACGCGGCTAAATAACGCGTTGAAATCGCGCCAGAGAAAGCATCATCCGCCTTATGTAGGATTATAGGCCTTCTAATAAACTTTCGTACGCGCTCGCTTACGTGCGGCGATTGCAAACGAGAGAAATGAGCGAACCGCGAGCGAATTCATCGCCGCGTTTTCGCTCGCGAAGGGACGAAATCTCGGACACACGCGCGCGTCTCTTTTTCCTTCTCTTTCAAAGAAAGGTTGGGATATCCGACAGATGTTTTCGACGCGAGTATATCAAATGTTAAATTGCCTGGAAATGACAAATTTTATTGACCGCCACGTGTACCAAAACTTCGATATCTCTTCGCATTCCTCTGAAAGGAGTTTGGAATTGTTACTTCCAACTATTTCCCGTCGGTTCGGAAGGACTCACTTAAATTACGCGGAAATGAAGTCTCCACTGTATTTAATCGCTAATTTGCATTTGATCCTTCGCACGCATTGTATTTTCCTCGTGAGATAAAATCAAAATCCGTGGAAGTCTCCTTTGGGAGTTTCGTAAACGTATTCGCTATTAGTCGGCTCCGTTTACGAGCGAGGGCCTTGACCAAAGCGATATTTTTTCAGTTACGGTGTCTGACGATATCAAAGGTAAAAACCGCTGATAGACCTCCGGTACACTTCCTCGTGCTGCAATCGCGCTCAGGAAATTTCTATGTGGCACTATATAATTTCTACCATAGCCATGTTTCTTAATAATTAATTTCACTCGCCAAAGTATTTTCAAATATCGCAATTTCGCAGAGTTGGCATCTAGATCATGTCTAAAGAATATCTGAAAATAGTTGTGACACTTAGAAAGTCTCTCTCTCACAGGTGTTCTAGATTCTTGAAGTTTTTCAAATATTGGAAAATGTTCGAAAATTTTTAAACATTTCATAATATCCGGGATATCTAAAAGCCATCCTGAACATATAGAACGTTCCACTTCCCATATCTTATAATAAGTTTTGATAAATCTGGAATCAAGTTTTTCTCGACATATACTTCTGTGACAAATTCTAAATTAGATTTTTATTAAAAAAAAACTCTATCTAACTTCCTGAAATTTACTTTGCAAAAAGACGTTCTTTTTCATTCGCTTATTAACAAAGATTATTAATACCTCGATATCTTTGTTGAAAAAAAATCGAACACATGTCTTATATATACATTTTTATTGCTTGATTTATTTATATAACAGCGTGATTGCTTTTTTCACCTGAAACAATTATTTAGTAATACTGGAAAATTAATTTGCAATCTTTGTTATTAGAAATCAACAATATTACCCGCAAATACGCTCTTCTCGTGAGACTTTCGATAAATAATGATTTTTCAAATTGTGTTTAGCGGGAATCGTGTCGTGTTCGAATAAGGAAGTATCGCTTGCTTTATAATAGAGCTTAGTTAGACATAAACACGAGATGGTAATTTAACGTTTTGGCTAGCGTCGTTAAATAGCTCGGCATTCCGAGCTTTAAACTCGAAATTACGCTCGTCTGCCTACCACAAAGGCGCTCAAGGATTCCCAGGTGAACTATTCATTTCCTCGACTAATGCCAGGTAGTGATTCATCGACGATCCATTTAAAAACACGGACAGCTATTCGCCGCAACATTCTTTCGTCACGTGCAGAATACTTGAGCAATGAATCGCAATTAAACCGCGCGATAAGTAAAACGATAATGATAAAAATGTTTTCAAGTTATTCCTACGATTGCAATTGTAAAATTTAAAAAATTCATCAGAAACGTCTTAACTTTTGAAATCATAAAAAAAAAAAAATGATTTGTGACATTTCAAATTGTAACTTAGCTGAATTACGATTGCAAGGTACCATTCATTTAAAAATTGAATTCTTTCGTATATTTTAAACATAATTTTACTCTCACAGAAAGTGCATTCTTATATTTAATATGTAGCATGTAACTCTAATACAAAAATTAATATTCAAGGAGCATATAAATAAAAAACATAATTTTTTATTAATGTTGGAACGTAAAATACAAGTTAAGAGATTTACACAGATTTTAATATTCGAAATATCTAAAATTTTAAGTGATTAATACGAATATATTATATTGTGTATTTGTAATAGAATAATTTGCGCAACATTTATCATTGTACCTAAATTATATGAAAACAGATATCATACATTTCTTTCAAATACAATTTTTAAAGACGTTATTTTATACTTTTAATATAATCTATCAGTTTTCTATCTTATTTTCGTTATTAATTCTCAACTCTCTTAGCTAATGTGTATTATTCAACTGGTATTACTTTTTTAGCCTGTTATGCATAAGTACATAATCACTACAACTGATTATAAAGTAAAACGAGATATAAGTCTTTAATCTGTAGCCATCATGATTAATACATTTGTTTATAAAAAGTTTAAGACTTTAGAATCTATTGGTGAATATTATTTTAAACAATAATGTGAAATAAAATGAATAATAACACATTTTTTTCATATTATAATATCTTATCCAAAGAATTTTATGATGATGACATGCTTCGCAAAATGTTAAAATCTAAGAAATTATTAAGCATATTTAAAAAATGCTAATTAGATTAAAACAAAACATTGATATTATTGTGCGTAAATACATATACATATGCATTTACAGATTTTATTATAATGAGATAAATTTTTCAATAATTTAATAATAATTTAATAATAGTTGTTTTTTTCATTTATACATTTATAGCGTTAAACCTTTATGGAATATTAATAACCATTTCTATTATGCCATTAATTATACAAAAAAATAACCTATTAAATCAAAATAACAGTAATTAGAATGTAATTAGAATGTAATCAAGATAACAGTAATTAAATAATATGTACATTATTGAGATATTGAATTACTTTTTATGTTTCTAATGAATATTTTAAGATTTCTAATATTCAGAAATTCCTCAATTAATCAAACAATGTTTTTAGATATAAAAAATGTTGGGCTGGAAAAAATGTTTGATTATAACAATCGCATTTTATTGTTACATTTTGCAAGAACAAAAAACTTGGTAATTATAATAAAAAACTGTATTCAAAATCAATTAATCAATTATCCAATACAGAATAGTCAAAGTGACATTTATTTTATAATGCTAAATTTATTTTATAATGCTAAAAAAATTCAAAATATTTGAGAATGCAATATTTTTTAATTCCATTTATCTTTGTTTCAACATGTTTCAACATGTTTCTTTGTTTCAACATGTTTGTTGTCAACATCTTTGTTTCAACATGTTTTTATATCTTTGTTTGTAACATTTCTGTATTATATAAGCAGATGTAAAGAAGAAAATTTTGAATGAGATTACAAAATTACATCAACTTGTCAGTAATTAAATGCAAATTTATCGAATTTGAAATTAACATATCCGAAGACGTTTAATGTATGTTTATTTATAACGACTGTGCAAAGTACACATGTAAATAAAATTTGCAACGCGATGCATAAATATTCTATTAATCATCTCAAAAAAAGATTACTGCGCCAATGCAAATGAGATTTCCATTCTAATATTACAATAATATATACGGTTATATTTTAACAATAAAAACATTGATTCAATTAAATTTTGTCTAACAAAGAAATCTATTTTATTCGTGTGAAGTTTGTTTTTTTTTCTTTTTTCTTAATGATTTTGTTTGTTCGCCACGTTTTCGCATAGTTTTCATATTAATGTCATACGAATGCATTGAATGTAAAGAAATTACGAACAATTGTACTTATATTTCTATAAACGACATCCATAATGTGCTTGATATCGCTTTACATAATATCGCATTATCTAATACGATAGATAGGCAATGAGAGCGGCGTTTATCCGATCCAACGAAGGCATGGCTAATTGAAGTATTTTTTAGTACGAAATTGATTACGTAAACGTCTCGCGAGATCGGCAAGATTCCGCTCCGCGAATGCGGAATTTTCTCAACAAAACCGCGATATTCCACGCGATATATCCCGGATACCAACCAATATTATATTATTCCGCTTTTCGTATGTGAAACCGGACGATATTATATTACACGAGTAATATAATAATTCGAATAATTTCCCGAACGCGCACGCTTTTCAATTCGTTACCGTAACATCAAATACTATCAAATACGATTTCCGGTTTCGCCGCGCTTCCGCCTCGTAATAAACTCGGCGCTCGAACAAGCGGCGAAGTAACATCGATTTCCTCGCCGTGTCACGTGACGACTTTTACCCATCCGTATCATTTTTGATGATATAACGACCGTAACATTACCAATGATAAAATCTCAGAATATTATTCTGTCAACTGCTAACGGGCGAAACCGTGTTTTATCGGAGTCGTATCGCGGACTCACATTCGACTATGAATAACCTACCTGCCGACCGTTAATTTCGATCATTACAACTTTCATTGAAGCTTTTTTTTTATAAACAATAAATCGCGTGTCACACACCCAGCTACGTGTGTTTTACAGTTATTCGGAATAACCGAGCGTGACGATAAGCTTTACGTGTAATCACGTCGCCAATAGAAAACGCGAATTAATCGTTGCACAATTACAGACTATTTACAATACTTTCGAAGTATACGCTGATTATCTTGTTCGATAACCACTAACTAACTGCAGTATCGATGAAAGTAGATCCTTAAATAACATTGTAAATGTTTCTTTTTTCAAATTTCCACTTTGCTTTCATTCTAAACTTTGTCACGTAGACTTTTTTTTATTACCGCAGACTTTTTTTTTATTTAAACATTTAATGTATTTGTCCACATCCAAAAAAATTATTATAAAGTTTAAGTAATTTAGCGGATTCCTATGAATATGTTTCGATAATTATTCTATTTGCAATGCTCTTTTTAATAAATTGTTTCCTAATTCGTGCTGCATGTACTCGCAATCAGAGAAAAACCCATTATTTTATAAGAAGTTTTCGCAAAGCTGTTTGTGAAATTTTCTCAATTATCGCCGCGTTCACCATTTGTTATTGCCACTTTTTTGCCATTCGTTTGAGAAATCTGCGTTTGAATAATCGCAAGAGCAACGCAAATGCCTTACTCGCCTTACTGAAAGAAAGAAACGTAATGTATAAAGTTTTAAATTATTATTCGTCATTGTTTAAACTATTAAAAATTTTAAAGACAAATTGCATTTTCTAATTATTCCATTAAGTTGTTAAAAGAAAAACGATTAAACTCCTTATATTTAATTTATCGTAAAAATCATTATATTCTAGGTTGCAAAACGTCATAATTATATTTATAAATATACAAAGAATTAAAAGAAATTATGAAATTAATTATGTGAAAATTGATACTTCAAAAAAATGGACTTTCCAAAAGTTTTGCGCTTCACGATAGGATGGAATCTGCCGTTGACAAATAAATCGGTGCGCTCTAAGTGAGAGGGCACCTGATGATACGTAAGATTAAAAATACATGAATCGATTATCACAAGAATTATCAGCGACTGTGATCTGACGGAGATCTAAGGATAAGGCGAGAGGTGAAAAATTAACGGGATCGTTACGCGTAATATAAATCAGTCCGTTCATTTTCTTACGCCAGGGTCGCTGTGCAAACGAGCTCCCGACAGGATGGAGTCCACCTGAGGAGGAGGCTCCGCACCGATCTGCACGTTTATATATCGGTCCCACGTGTTTCGTCCGAATTGCACTTCGTTGATCTCGCCGCTCCCCCGAAAGGTCGCACCATGTCCAGGTACAACGTCAACGAGGAATTCGGAATGGAGAACCGCAGGGAGGTCACGCTGACTGGCTTCAGCAGCAACGCGCTCGATGACGTTCTTCGCAGCAACAACAACGAGCCGAATACGCTAAACGGTAATCCTGGCGGCGTTCACGCCATCACCAAAGACGCGAAGATCGTGAATCTCGAGGGTAAGTCGTTACCCATTTGTCGTACCATTGATACTATCTCATTTTAATTGGAATATGGGGAATTATATGGGGAAAATTAATTGTAAGAAAAATATGCTTTTCTCGTATGGTCACCTACTCTTGGAAGAAAATTAGGAATAGCACTTCATTTGTATTGAGATATTGAGAAATAAAAAACGACTTGTTTTTCCAGATTTTTGCTCGGGAAAAGATGAGATATTTATAATGGACCGATCGAATACCGATCTTGCTGTTTCTTTAATTGTAATTGTAATTGAGAAATTTTGTTTAAACGACATGATTTTCATGGAGACGAATGCATGATTTCATCGATGACTCGCGTAAAAAAATTTTACCGATGTTTAATCCACGCAACAGTAGACGAGAAAATAATCGGTGTGTGATTCAATGCGCGATACCTCGTCGCGCGGCGGAGATGCGGGGTGGCGGGAACATCGAACAAAAATTTGCAAAAATAATCATGCACCGTAGACCGACCTTCACTTTCACGGTTGAACAGTCGTTTTTTTTATAGCGTTTTATAATATTCGCGTTAGGGGGAAAAATTGTTTCAAGGCACGTTGCCTTCGTTCGCATCGCGCATGTGCATTTATACATATAACGTCGCAGCGACTCGTTTGTCAGTCGTAAATAATTTTTTTCTATAAGTTAAACATCTCTCGATATATTTTTATGAGAATTAGAGAAATTTGAGAAATAAATAATAAAATATTATAAATCACGAAGGTGCTACAAATTTTCTTTGCGGCAGAGAAGTCAAATACAGTTACGGCAATTTGACAAATACAATGTTCAAATCTAACTAATTTATAATAACGCGATTACTAAATATAGATAATACACATTAAAAAAATATAGAGCACTGTTTAAAGATTTGTCCAAGTGCATCGTTCGCATATTGCTAATTGTATTTTTGATAATAGGATGTTGATTAGTACACAAAAAAAAAAACAAATATTTTGAATTACAATAATCATATTGTAAAGAGTAACATATTCGTATTATAAGATGTTTTATATTAAATTTTATATAACAATATAAAATAAAATTTTATAAATGTTAAAGTCGGCATTGTTAAATCGACTTTTTTCAAAGCTTATCTCGAGCGGAATATTTTGCATCTATAACATCTCAGCCGCAGGCGTATCGCATTCTAAATTATCATCTCCCACACTCCTTTATACAGATCGTTATCGACATCCGTATTTACAATCACAAATACCTTCATTTGTGCGATCATTCAAGATGATATTCAAATCGAAGAAAAATTAATGATACTGCATCCACGAATGGTCTAAAAAACGATATATTTTCTGATGGTCTACTTGCAATAATGAAGAAAATAACGATAAAAATATTTTATTTTAATTTAAATACACAAAATTTCAGTAATAAATTTAATTTTCATTTGTATATCTTTCTGTCATTATTATACGGAAAAAAATAATGTATGAATGGCATTAAGTATAATGAAAGATAATTTGACCCGATAATAGCATTGTTGAAATAAATGTGTATGTATATATATATATATATATACGTATACTTTATTATTATTACTGCTGAATTAGCAAGATTATACTTAATTAGCTTAATGCTGTTGACATTTTTTTTCCTTGTCTGCTTCGGTTAATGGCAGACAGCGAAATTTATGTATAATGGATAATGAAATGTAGTTTTATCAAAACATACAACGAGCTGCAATATATAGATGCGATTTCATCTGATTTTAATTTTGATTATATTAAAAAGCTAAATATGAATTAATTATCATAGTGCAATGCTGTGTTTTTTAATTCGCGCTATCCATCTTGATTTCGAGATTTCACTGTTAACTGAGATAGCATTTACATTTCTCGTGATAATTTCTAATATTGTTAATTGAAAATAAACATATATGTTTATGTAAATTGTGAAGTAATATTACATCACGGATAATCAATTATACGACGAAACCTTTTTCTTCGTATTGAAAACGCGGGATTCGCGGAAGTGGATATCTCGTTCAGATAATAATATAGAAACAGGCGTCGTAAACTTAATATCCTTAAATTCTCGTGCGTAACGATCCTTGGAGATGTGACACAAATTAAACACGGCTCATGTCATGTTTTAATTAAAATTGCATTGACATTTACTCTGTTTCGTAATTATAGCAAAACTTTATCGAGAACAAAATATTTAAAATGTAAAAGATATCACTTTTTTTTTCTAATTCATGTAGAAGTATCCCTTCTTACATTTCATATATGTATTCTCTGTAAAAATACTTTATAAGCATTTACTTTATAAAATGTTTGAAAAAATTAACGCATTTATCACTTGTCGAATAATCTTGAATCGTTTAATGGTCTGTTTATGCTTAAACGCTTATATAAATAATAATTTATCTTGAGGCACCTTTGTGTGCCTCACCTAAATTCAACTTATGTATCTCGTACTTTTTTCGCTAAAATTAAAGAACACGAAAGGTCGTACGAAGCGACACTAATGAGTGTGAAAAAAATAAATTATACTATAATTATACTATAATCATAACCGCATCGACATCATTAACATATCAACGTAACAACGGTGCACAAAGTTTAATGCAAAGTAGAAATATTATTACGTTTTGTAATAGAATCGTTTCCTTATATGACACATAACACTTCTTAATTTGTTAACTATTTTAAATGTCGATCTTTTCTTGAATATCTCTATCGTATTTTTCAAACATTGTGAGATCTCAATAAATTTTGTTTGTAGAAAATACTTCAGTTAAAACAATATTTTTGTAACTGCTAAATTTCACAGTTTTTAAAAATTTTTTATTTAAATTTATTAATTTTTCTATAAAAAAATATTAATTTGCGACATTTCTTTATATATGTAATCTTTTGCGACTGATTTAGAACGATTTATATATATTGTTGTCATAATTTCTAGTCCCTCAAGATTCTAGTAGTACGAGTGCTGTATGTACTTCCGGAAGAAGATGGCTCTCTCGACGAGTCAGAAGGTCTTGTAGGAAGAAGCTACTATTTAAGAGAATACCGATCCTAACGTGGCTGCCAAATTACCGGAAGGAATATATAGTAAGCGATTTAGTAGCTGGTATCACCGTAGGCCTCACCGTCATACCGCAAGCCATAGCGTATGCTAATGTCGCAGGATTACCATTACAGGTAAGCAAGTGCATTAAAGTACAAAGTAGCTTAAGATAATAAAAGACATTAAGATAACCGAATATTTTATATAAAATATTTTATGATATTCCATAAAATTCTATATTCTATAAAATATTCTAAATATTTTTATATAAAATATTCAGTTAAAGTACAATATATTTATTATATTTAAATCTTGCGTATTTAAGAACTTTTTATCTTTAAATAGAACTTTAAAGCAATAATATATATTATTAATTAAAACATAACATCTAATACAATTAATTAAAACTTAACATCTAATGCAAAAAGTTTTATTTACTTTCTACCATTAAAAAAATATCTTGACTGTAATAAAAAAATTTAATTTATTAACCATGAAAAAGATTCATTCATTAATATCATATAATAATTAGAAGTTATTGTTAGACGTAACTTTGATAAACATCATTAAATCAAAATATCCATCAATTTAGGAGCTCATTGACCTTGGCTATCATGTAACGATCATAAGCAAATTGGCACCTAGCATGAAAGTTAGTCATTAACTGGTTTGTTTTCGTTTTCTTTTTTGTCTACTTTTTTAAGACGTTGCCACAACGCGCAATATTGAGATATCTAAAATATGCAAACAATGAAACTAAATCTGATATTTATTTATCTATGAAAAACTGTCTATCTATATTGCATTGGTTATATTGGGTGGACTATTTTAACATATCACTTTCCATCATAAAAAAAATATCAAATATCATATAACTCTGTTGTTTTTAATGTAGAAAAAAAATATTTGATATAAAAACTTCACAGTTTTGCAAGAGAATACGGCGCACACGCATGCAACAAACTGAATCTGATTATTGTTTTATGGCGTGCTACTTTTATGAGATGGCAATATTATTAATATTATTATAAAAAATATTTTATTTGGACAGTATGGACTCTATTCATCTTTCATGGCCTGTTTCGTGTATACAATTTTCGGCTCTTGGAAAGACGTACCTGTCGGGCCAACCGCAATCGCCGCGATTTTAACAAGAGAAACTTTACAAAAGGCCCACCTAGGATCTGATTTCGCTGTTTTACTGTGTTTCATTTCGGGTTGTGTCTCTTTATTAATGGGCATTTTGCAACTAGGTAACGTTATAAATCATAAAGAATGAAATTAATATAATAAAATTAATATTGTGCATTCACTGCATTCGCGTATGCTTCCAAATTAATAGCTTTTATTATTCAACATATATTCGTATTTAATCTTTGTGTTGATAAATTTTTTATTTAATTTTTTATTTAATATTTTACATGCATGATACAGTTTACATATACATATTTTATTTTATATATTGTTTATATATAAAATGTTTATAATGCATTTTAATGCGTGGTATTTTTGTATCGTTTTCAACGATTAGGATTTTTACTGGATTTTATATCGGGGCCGGTATCCGTTGGTTTCACATCGGCCGCATCGATTATCATCGCCACCAGCCAGGTGAAAGATATTCTTGGTCTCAAAGTTTCCGGTACCAAGTTCGTGCAAGTCTGGCAAAGTATCTTCGAGCATATCGCCGAGTCGAGACGTTGGGATACCGCTCTGGGAATCATCTGCATAATCGTTCTTCTGCTTCTCCGAGTAAGTACGACACTTCTGCGTTTCGACAGTTTAGCCCGTTTATCATTCGGTACTTAAGCAATCAAATCCAGGCACGATATGACTGAATTATATCCTTCGATTATTCATGGCATATTTATTAAATCAAAATTAACTAAGATTTCACTCCGATTTCTAATTATGTTCTCAGAAATACAATTTAGCTCAAATTACTTTAATTATTTTGTCATTATGAGTTGTTTGTTGTACCAAAAAATAAAATGTAACAATATTTATTACTTTAGGAAAATTTTAGCAATTGGAAAAGTTGTTTCGAGATATTTTTACTTCTTAATACAATATAATATATATAAACAAATATAAAAATATGATACATACAAGCTGCTAATTTTTTTACTTATTTAGAAAGTAAAGGATTTGCCAGTAGTACCAAAAAATACCAAAGTACCATCGGGGATCCAACAAGTTATCACAAAGTTATTCTGGCTAATCTCCACTGCCAGAAACATTATCGTCGTGATCGTCTGCGCGGTAATGTGCTGGCTCCTCGAGGAACACTTAGGAGAATCGCCCGTCATTTTAACGGGCCATGTGAAGCAAGGATTACCGGAATTCCGTTTGCCACCTTTCGAAGCTCAGGTCGGGAACGAGACCTATACTTTCATCGACATGATTTCCTCTCTGGGCACCGGCTGTCTAGTCGTCCCGATGCTAAGTCTGTTAGAAACCATCTCCATCGCCAAAGTATTTTGTGAGTGTTTAGTCGAACAACATTCTGCTCAATATTGTTACATTAAATCTTTTCGTTAAAGGATAATTGAGGGATAAAATCTAGAAAATAAACTTGAAATTAACACTATAAGCAAAATATAAAAATTTCCTTAAGGCGACACGTTGATGTCTAAATTTAATTTGTACGTTAAAACAATTAAATTGATGTTACGTCCACAGCTGAGGGTAAGTCGATAGACGCGACTCAAGAAATGTTGGCGTTGGGTGTGTGCAATGTAGTGTCATCGTTTGTATCATCAATGCCCGTGAGTGGTGGCCTCAGCCGAGGCGCGGTCAACCACTCGTCCGGAGTAAAGACGACACTCGGTGGAGTCTACACCGGACTATTAGTGCTTATATCGTTGCAGTTCCTAACGCCCTATCTGTATTACATACCTAAGGCCACTCTAGCGGCCGTCATCATCGCCGCGGTTGTCTTTATGGTGGAGTTCCAAGTGGTGAAGCCAATGTGGCGAAGTAAAAGTACGTCTCTTATCGACATATGGGTAAAACAATCGGAATAAAATTGAAAATCAAAAATTTTTATTATTTATCTAGCAAAATATTGTAATACAACTTATCGATTATATCCATAATCGCAAATTTTGAATAAAATCATTCTAATTAATTTTTACATTTCCAACGTGATTTTATGTATTCTTTTTTTGACAAAGCGTATCATCATCATTTTCAGAAATTGATCTCATACCAGCCATAACCACGTTCCTATGTTGTCTTTTCATACGACTCGAACTGGGCATCGTGATCGGCATCGGTATAAATCTCTTGTTCCTACTTTATGCCTCGGCCAGACCGACGTTACGAGTTCATAAAGCTACGGTAAGTTTACAGTTACTATGTATAGTAAAATAATTGTAAATACTCTCTGTCATGTAAACGTTTTACATTATATCCTAGATTTAAGAACAATTGAAGAAATATGTCTCTTATAATAATTTATAAATTATACATTAATGTATCGTTTTCTTTTACAGAGTATTAGTGGTTGTGAATATCTTGTCATAACTCCGGATCGAAGTCTAGTGTTTCCAAGTGTCGAATATGTGCGTGCCGTCATTAGCAAGCAAGGCTTGCGGGAAGGTATCGCCGTGCCTGTTGTAATAGATTCTATGCATATCCAGGCAGCCGATTTCACCGCTGCAAAGGTGAAGAAAGTAGAACAAAAAAAATTTGTTTGTTATATTAATTAAACGTCTATCAAACTCATTACTAATTTTTTCCTTTTTTCAGGGCATTAAAACTTTGATAGAGGATTTTACTAAACGGGGCCAACCTCTAATCTTTCATAACTTGAAACCGAGCGTTATCGAGATCTTTAAAGGTGTGAAACCCTCCGGGCTCACGTGCAGTTCCAGTGAACTTGAACTCAACGACTGTCTTAAAGGTAAATCGATTTTTATAGAATGCCTCAATTCTGGTACAAATTTTCTAAATATTATATTATTTTTATTTTAGAGTACACGAATGCTTCAACTGAGACTCTCAATCGATATTAAATATGCAGTTGAAGATATAATATTTTTTTTTCCTTAAAGAGCATCAGTATTATAGTGAAAATATCGTGGCGTTGAAGACACTACACGTATATTAAAGACATTATTATGAAAGTGTTACGTTTTCAAATGAAAAACTAATTAAATATTTTGTATATATGTACGTATATATATTTATGAGCACAAACCAGTATAAAATTAGTATGTAATCTAAACACGATATAATATTTTTGTACTTACGAAAGACGGAAGGTCGGATGAAAGACGGTTTATACGCTGAAAAAATGTGTACTTCAAATTTACTTCTATTCTATCTCTCCGAATTTATTCGGATTAGATAGAAACGCGTATAAAATGATTTGCGTTAGTTATTGGTAGTTCAGAAAATATGTCAATTCTGTATATATACATATAAAATAGAAATATATATATATATATATATGTGTGTATATATATATATATATATATATATGTGTGTGTGTGTGTATATAAAATTATATATATATATATATATAAAATTGAAAATATAGGAAATTAAATCTGTTTGGTAATTATTCGTTTTAAGGACAGCTGATGATTTTAATTTTGATCGATATATATGGTAATCTTGATCATTTTTCGTTTGTAACAATAATGGACTATCTCGCGTAATCTCATTGTACGTTAAATAAACACGCAAATTGTGGCGGTATTAATATGCATCGAATGATGAAGAATATGCGTTCGATAAACAGGAGCACACAACGTTTAAATCTTGAAAAATCAATATCATGTCAAAGTACATCTTACAATTGTTAACATTATTGTAAAATATGTACATGTGTATGTAAAGAAATTGACATTAATATTAGTTCACACCAATTTTTCGAGCACCTCCGGCCGGGGTCGCTATGTAGAATGCAGGTGTGCCAGGATATCTAGAAACGAAGATGACCTGAATATTTATAAAACAAAATAAGAACTTAATTTTAAATGTAAATGAGAGAGATATTAACTTTGCTTTCATATGTTGGATCGCCTTGTTAACCGCGTCTTTTTTCAATAAAGTTACGGTACAACCACCGAAGCCCGCGCCTGTCAAACGGCTTCCTAATACGCCGTCCACCTCTCTGGCCGCCGAGACCAGTGTATCAAGCTCCTCAGACGAAACCTCGTAATCGTCGCGCAATGAATCGTGACTTTCATTCATTAATCGGCCAAACTGCTGAAAGTCGCCTTTCTCAAGTGCGACCGCGGCGTCCAGAGTTCGTTGAATTTCCGTGATCACGTGACGAGCTCTTTTTACAATACGATCGGACGCATTTTGCGATATCAACGCTAAAATATATTAGTATACCATGTATAGAAAACCGATGGGCAGCGATTACGTTAATTATTTTCATTGTAATAAAATGGATACAAAATAATTATTTATTTAATATAATAAAATTCAGAAGAAAATTAAATAGTACACACATATGAAATTCTCTATCTTACCTCGGATATCATTTATATTTGCGTCTCTCAAACTCTTCTTGCCTAATATTTTTGCAGCTTCGTAACAACAGTCTCTGCGCTCGCAATAGGCGCTCGAACTCAATTTGTGCGGTGCGTTCGAATTCGTTATGAGAAAAATGTAATTATCTATGTGCAACATGGGTATCTGTTTAGTATTGAGATCGCGACAGTCAAGTAAAAGGGCGCAGCCTTCTTGGCCCATCACCGAAATAAATTGGTCCATTATACCGCAGGGGACTCCAGCAAACTCATGCTCCGCTTTTTGACATGCTAAAGCCTACAAACGGAAAGAAACATTTTTACTGGCAAATCTAAAAATTTGATCAAATACAGATACAGATGAAAATAATTTTATTGGCCCATCAAAATTATTTTGTAGAACACTTAAATATGATGATAATGTTGCAAAAATGTTTGATCTTTCAACAATCAATTTGAAATCATATATAATAATTTTGAAAGCCTAACGAAATCGTTTTTCAGATCTGCCATCTAGCCAAATTTTTAGATTTGCCAGCAAAAGTGTTCTTTCCGTGTATGTATAATAATACGCATAAAAATACTTATGGGTAAAAATATTTCCGATACATCAATTAATTATCATTTGAAATAAAATGAAGCGCAAACAAATATCAAATTCCCGATTCTCTGTAATTTAATTATTGATAAATTAACAGAAGTTTTCATTTATATTTCCGCTGTCATCATTATGTCCGATCCAAGACATTGTCAATCAAATTTTTTTTAAATTCTTTAAATTATAATTTTTTTATCTAATATCACATTATAATGTCATTATTGTTAGGAAAAAAGCAATCACCAAAAGACTGCAATTACCTTTTGTTCTGGTTTCTTCGGTTTCTTCCCGCTCAAAGTTTCCAGGAAAGTATAAGTGGCTACTTCTAGAGCTGCCGAACTACTAAGTCCGGCACCTGCTGGCACAGTCGATATAATAACGGCATTAAACGCGGGGACGTCACCTAAAATATTAGATTAGCTGATTACAAAAATATCCCAAGGCTATTATAATTGCACAAATAAAGATAATTCAACCCTTTCTTATTAAAAATTTCTTACAAATTTAATCGACGATGCAGAATTACGGACTTGAATAAGTTATATGACAATTGAAATCGTGAACAACTCACAAATAAAATTGGCGATGCATCCTTTTACATAATTCGCCCATTTTGGCTCTCCCGGTTTTATATTAGTTCGACTTCCCGCTTCGAACTCGAATTCGTTTGTAGCGCCGACTACGTCGTTCAAAGAAAGAATTCTCGTTTTTTTACCACCGTGAGACTTGCCGGCTATTACCGTGACCATCGGTAACGCCTAATGATTATTTTGAAATTATTAAATTATTATTTTCAGTAAAGATAGATTTTCTCGTGCACGTTGATAGCAGGAAAGCCTAATAAAATCATTTTAAATCTGTATTTGTATATATGTAAATTTAAAAAATAGCTGTTACATTTTTATCAGTAATAAAGATCTCTAAACCATATTTGTGCTTGTCATCGAGTAATATATGATAAAAAGAAAACTCTGAAAATATTTCTAATTAAAAAAAATGCAATAACAGCTTTTTGCAATTATGAATAATCAATGATATGTTATAATAAATAGCAATATTATTTTACAGCGACGCTTCATTGATTTATGTTATTTCAGTAGCGTTTATGTTACACGAAAATTATATTACATGGCACAATAAATGGACATTTGATAAACAATAGTAAATTCAATCATTTGAATTATTCTGCGCGTTAAAATACAATTATTTAATTATAAAAACGCAATATAAACCTTTTGACCGACAAAATACCCCATGTTAATATATTACATATATTTTACATTCGATGTTTTATCAGTCAAACACTTATGCTTTGCATTTAACAAATACTTTCATATATAGCATGCAAAATATCATGGATAATTCACTATAAATCTTATTTCTATTCTTCCATTGTGTTACATATGTGTTACATAACTGACAATTCAGCGCGAGAAAAAAAGCTGCAACAATATCACGTGGCCGTGATATCCCGATGTTGACGCAAGTTAACTCTGTGTCAGTGTCTATCATGCGTGTATTTATGTAAGCATGTACATGCCAGATATCAAAATATCTTCGAGTAATGCACATATGTGATAATGAAATAATATTATAATTCACATTACAATTCAACATTGCATAATTAATTACGTAATCCATGAATAAAGATCGACTTCGGATTGTATTTAAATTCATTTGCGTCACACGAGTTCTCTCTCATTTTACGAATAGTATATTTCGAGAGGAGGAGGAGAGGAGAACGAAGGAGCAGGGAAAACTTTTATACTCAAAATCTGAATCTGCTTTCGCATTGCATTTTTTTTTTTTTTTATGCCAAGACTCTCGTGCCTAAGACAAAATAAAATGTCGCGACGCATGCGATTTCGAGTGAGACGATGAGGGAAAAATGCAGGAAAGCGTGAACTGGCATACGTGATGACTCCAAGAGATTTACCATTGGCAATACGAAACCCTCGTTGTAATCGGTGTGTTCACCGATGAGATTAACGCGTCCCGGTGCGTACACGCAAACGTCGGCTTGCTCACTGAATTTCTCGGCGAAGGTCTGCAACGCCTTCGCTTTAATGCTATTGACGTCCGGGATCGGTTCTGCCATTGTTCTCGGAACTCTTTTCACTTTAAATTCACGACGGCGACCTACAACGGAAGTGGAGATTAAGCGACGAGGTAGATAATCACCGTGGTCAACAGTCGCGAAGATACTGATGCTAATAATATAAATCTTCTTACATGATTAGGGGATTGGAACGATGTTGTTATCAGTGCGACCGCTGGCTATGTATGTGCCTCCACACGAGAAATTGAATTCAATGGCGCTGCAAGAAATTATAAAATATTATTGTATTCGGGAAAAACGGTTTTCTAAAAATTTTATGAAATATAGATCTAAAAATAATGTTCTTGAAACCATCAAAATAATTATACAGATCACTTAAGCATGCTAATAATATTGCGAAAATTTTTAATTTTTTATAACAGCCAATATGAGCATCCTACTTATTTTGATAATGTAATAAAATTATTTTCAGATTTGGCCGAATTTTTGAACGTTTTAGCGAAACCGATCTTTCCATGTGTATAATTTTATTGATTTTTATTGATTTTTAATGTCTTTTTTAATATGTGTTTTAAACATGCGTAATGTCTGGACACGTTGTAATAATATCGTGACACAGAAAATGAATTATGTTAAGTATCTAAAAAATATCTAAGAAAGTATTAATAATCTTGGAATATTATTTTTATTTAATAAGGCCATTCAAAGTGTGCTTAAAATAATCAGCTTTTATAATAGTCTATCTCGTCAAGTGTTGCCGCAAAAGCGATATTCGATTTCTAGCGAGCGTGATCCAGTTGTGCGACTCTACCACTACCATCCACCATCCACCATTCACCGATCCCGCGCTGTCACCAGGACCGTGTAAATAGGGGATGCAGCGGGTGCATCATATGTAACTATTTTCTATTTTTGTACTGATTATAAATTTTATTGATTATTTTTTAATTATACTGATAACATTACAAGTTCCGGTTACGTTGTTTTAATTCCTTTTAAACTTCTTTGATACTGAATTTGTGGACGAATAAAAATCCTTTTCTCACATTTATTTCCGTTCCCTTTTGCACAGCCCTGGCCAACACGATGCAGGTGTTCTCGTTGACAGGGCTCGGTTGACGCGTGAGTAGCGACAATAAAATAATTTTACGCGAGAATTTGCTATGGACGCGCCGCGGTTGATTTAACGCCAATATTCCGCGGAGAATGTGCCATGTCGGTCTCGGATCCTCTCATCAAGGAGCTGAAAGGTAATGCCGCAATTAAAAAGGCCAGGTTAGATCAGAAGATTTATGGCACCATTCTGTTTTACGATTGAACACACGATTTCTTTTTCTAGATTAAAATGTATGATATTTATAATCATCATATTTACTTTTATTATATATTAAAAAAAATATATATATATATTTATATAAAATATTGAATTTTAATTTCCAATATTTTTTTTAATTAATAGTAAATAATCTTTAAATAAAATAATGTGCATAAATGTGCATGTGTGTATGATTGAATATTGCATTTTTTAATTAACTTAAAATATTTACTTCGTCAATTCATTATTTTCTACGAGTATTGTGAATGTCGAAATTTATTATCACATGTCGATAATCAGTATTAGAATTCATATATATTTTTTCATATATATTTTTGAAAAACGAAATATTTTTGTTCGTCAATAATTTTATCAAAAATATATATTCCTTTATTATTTTCATGCAAGTGTTGTTGATAATTTTTTATTGTGCCTATAATAAAAATTTAACAAAATAAATGAATTTGTAGAATAATTTTGTCCTTTTAGGATGGACTCGAAAGCTAATTGAGCATGCTAAAGAGATCACTGACGAAAATGACGATCTGTATCATTTCTGTAAATGCTTAGAAAATTGCTTACAAAAGGATTTACTGCCTTGTTTCGATAGTGTTGGATATTTAAAAATACCTTATGCCTGGCACTGGTTAGAATATGTTGCTGAGAAAAATTACAGGTGAA
Source organism: Pogonomyrmex barbatus (assembly GCF_055798465.1). NCBI lineage: Eukaryota > Metazoa > Arthropoda > Insecta > Hymenoptera > Formicidae > Pogonomyrmex > Pogonomyrmex barbatus. Next base: position 21,749,136 of record NW_028297116.1, read on the forward strand.
ATAATTTTTTCATTCTTTTTTTAATATGCACTGTGTGTTATTTAATATCAATGTGATTTTTAGCGGTTACAATACCTTCCTTTTGGTAGTTGAGCAAGTGAAACAAAATGCGAAGGTGCATACACCTATTGGACGACTTCGTCTCTTGATAAGAATTTGTCTAGTGCGAAAATGCCTTCATATGCCAGTAGAAATATTGGTGAGGCATTGTAACAAATACAACTTATATATATATATATATATATATATATATATATATATATTAGTTATAGAAATTTATGGTTGTATACTCTTTTAGTCCAGAATACCAACTTTAGCTACGGAATTTTACAACTTAAAGAGCATTTTAGGAGATGACATTCTACGAGAAATACTACTCTCTGTGTTATTGCAGTGCAGTAAATTTACTTTTAAACTAAATATAAGAAATGCAACTTTCTTAGATGACACCTGGCAAATGCCAAAATGTGCACTTCTGGAACTGGTACCTTGCAAAAGTTTAGGCATTTCTGTATGGTAAGTATTCATTTTGGTAAAAGTAAGGAATCAGTAAAGCTTACTTGTTGTTATTACAGTTTTACTAAGGAAAAAGCATTGATTGTCAACGTCAATGAGAAATCAGTAGCTGCTGAAGATGTAAGATCAAAATCTCTAAGTATCTAATGTAATTTTTCAAAATTATAAATGCTTTAAATTTAGTGTTATTTATGTGCCGCATGTAAATCAGAATAAAGTCGAGATTGGAGATGTACTGGATGAGATAAACGAGAATGTGATCAATGGCGATAGCAAGGGAAAACTACGTAAAATTATGAAGAAGGCTAGTGGACAACCGATAATGCTACATATCATTAAGGTACCATATATTCTGCCAAACAATAATTGATGCTAATGTCAATATTTTCTTTCAGCTTTATACTAAAAAATCCTGTGAGCTTTACGAACCAATAGTGCATCTTATAAAAAGTTCAGGTATTGAGAGTATGAAGTCGTTAATACAAGCATCACGATCAGATCAGGTGGAAGAAGACACTAAAAAAAGTCAGATTTCTAAATCGGGAAATAAAACATTAAACGGCGGATTCTTCGTGAAATATTGCGGTTCTGTGCATGTCGGTGCAGAAGGAGATGTTAAACAAATTGAGAAAGCTATTTGGCGCTTATTGAAGTCGGGGGAAATGAAACAAGTGCCTGTGCGATTTGAATGTTTAGAAATTGGAATTATAGTAACTCGAGAAGTAGACAATCAGGTAAATTAATTATCATAGCAGATTTTCTAAAATTATTGTCTATTTTCTGAAATTTTAAGTTATAAATGCAGTATTAATCTTAAATATTAAATCTTAAATATTAAATTTAAAAAATTTTTTAATAAAATATAATATTCCGAAGTATACATTGGACAAAGAAAAATATTTCTATTTTAGACAATATGCAAACAGAGTTACATGGAAATCTCATCATGTGGACGTACTATCAATATACCAGATTATTTTGCATTCATTGCAGGGTGAGTTTTATCAAATCAAAATCATGCATATATAATTACTTGTGTTATCTATTACCGTTTTTAGAGAAACAAATTGTAACATGGCAACAAAATTTGATGCTTATATCTTCTATCATCGAAATGAAACAGAGGTCCAACAAATCTTACAGAGTCTGGGACAAGGATTTCATCGTACTCATTTTGCAGTATAAACTACAAATATATATATATATATATATAGATGGACTTATTGAACTGTGTTGTTAATATTTTTTCCTAAATTTGTGAGACCAAAGAATTCTATAAAATCATTAAAATTATTCATGTTATTAATGACCGATTTGTTTTATAATAATTTATTATAAAATTATATTATATTTAATATGTCTTTATCAAACTTTGAAAACATTTATTAAATTAATTCCATACAGAAATAAAAAAAAATATAACTACATAACTCTCTTTTATATTAATGTTTCAATTTACTTAAAATTTATGAACATTTTACACTTTATCTGTTATTACCTTTTATTTTCATTTTCTCATATATACCAATAAGACATCAATTGCAAATAGAAGCAGCAATACATACGCAATAGCAGCGACGATGAATGATGATTAATCGAAATGTCGATCGATAATTGCTCCTCAATCGTGATGATGTCAGTAATAATTGTCGATCACAATTTCTATATATAAATATTTCTATTATATAAATAATATAATAATAATAGATGTTTCGTTAATCAAGTCTATTCTTCAAGTATATTTCTTTTTAATTAAACTTGCACTATTTATCTTTTCTTTTTTGCTCTTCACGATTATGAAATTGATAATTGTTATTTTTTTTTTGTTGCAATAGGCTAGTTTCTCTATTTAATCTTATCAGCCGATTAAATTTACGAATTGCCAATTGCAAAACTTCAAAGTCATTATTTCTAACTTAATTTCTTGACAATGCAGAAGAACAAGTGCAGAAGGACAAGTGGTAATTGAAAGAAATATATATTCATACGGCAATAATAATATTATACAGTGCTTTATAACTGTTAAGAAATTAGGTTAGAGATAGTCACTTTTAACTTTTGCAGTTGGTAATTCATAAATTTAATCAGTTAAGTTAATCAGAAATGAAATTGATCCATTATAATACAAAATGACAGTTATCACTGTACTGTAACTGATTGACACTAATTTCTAAATTTTATTTTATACACTCTGTATTATCTTTGCTTTTTATATGAATACATTCTTAATATTTTTTTTGTCATATAACAAATTTTAAACATACTGATTAAATAATGAAATTTTAAGTCCTCAAAATATTTTTAGAAATTTAAAAACTACACTTTATCAAGCTATGTTATCAGCTAATCGAATACATACAATTCTTTTAAACGTGCGATTGGCTATAAGATAGTAAAGTTTCCAAGTCTCCATAAATTCTCTATACTGTGCAACCAATCAAATACGCTCACGCGATTTGTCATCCGACAAATGAACCATTAGCTTCAAACCGTGATAAAGGGTCTCTAATACGAATTGCAAATGATATAAATTGCAAAGTGTTTGAAATACATAAAAACACATAAAATGCAGGAGGAGTTGTGACGTGACGTGTACGCCTGCGCGACGCGTAACCTCCTGTCAACGTCGTCGTCGTCCCCGACGTCGCCGTCGTCGGCTCGGCTCGGCTGCCGAGCCTCGGCAGCGTTCGGTACCGCTCGACTCTCACGGGAGCCAGAGCCGGTGATCGTCCAGGCTCGGCCATCGACGGCTACCGAGTGAGCGAGAGCGAGCCCGGAGTGGTGCGATCGTCGTCAAGCAGGGGAGGAAAGATGGCTGCCGCGGCGAACATTGCGCCGGAGAATCAGTATTTCTACGAGGATGTCGTCTATCGCGTGGACAAACGGGGTAACGTTGTCTTCGGGATCGTCATGGAGAATGACGACCTGGACATGTCCGAGGAGAACAGCGACAGCGAGGAGAGCCTCCTGAAGCGCAAAAAGGGCGAGATTCGAATGATCTGGCATCCGTCCGGTGTCGAGGAGTTGGTCAACTGTAAAAAGGTATCATGCAATCGTACGGATCGATCCAACAGCGATCGTCAATATCTCGATGCGTCCTGACATTACACGGATCTATTTTTATATATAACTTGTCTTGTCAGCATGCTTTTGATGTTTTTGTATACTTGTCATTCGTTTGCTTCTGGTTTACATTGAAATTTTAAATTAACGATGTTTACGTTAAGTTGTGCATGAAGATTTTTTCATGGTGTCTTCCAGATTCATTTGGCTGATAGAACACTCATGCCTGGAGATGTAGTACGTAGAATGATCAAGGGAAAAGACACACAAAGAGGCTACTGCAGAGATATAGAGTTGACAGCCTGTGTACAAGTCATTGGTACCAAACAGGTTCTTACCAATATCAAGAGTGAAGATCTGATTCCCTTGCAGGTATACTGAGAACTTTGTGATAGGTAATCATATATTATTTGTATACTGAAACAAGCAGTTATTGTTTATAGGAATTCGAGACAGATATGGCAGTTTGCATGGATTCCTGGGTTGGTGGTATAAGAATGACACACTTCAAATTATGGCTAGTTACACCAGATGGATCTCACTGTGTCATAAACGAGATGGATTCCTGTGTATTGGGACAATTGGAAGAGACTCGTGATAATGTAAGATCAAATAAATTTTATATATTCCATTGTTATATATACATTATTCCGTGATACAAATAATGAATTCATTTTTAGGACAATGATTTTCCACACTCAAACGAGTTTTATCCTGGCCAAAGTCTATGGGGACCGGTTCACTGTCTAGAAGAAGCACAATGGATTCAATGCACAAAGGAGATGAAAGCAAAGAGGAAATTGAAGCCACAGAAAATAACCAAAGTGATCGTGGAAAAAGTGGAGACTGATTGGGTAGGCGTCCATTGGCAATGCCGGGCATTCTCAAAAGATGGTGCCTGGTCCGATCAGGCTCAGCCGAAGTTTGTGGTTGAAGGTGAAGATCTGAAGAAGCTAAAATTGTTAAATGTGTTCGAACCTTCAACGGTACAGGTTGGCAATCGTAATTTCTACATCATTAAAGGCAACGAAAATGTTATTACTCGTGAGCAGTGGCTGAAACAGCAAAGGGATATTTATCAAGTTCCTAAGCAAAGTCCAAAAAAGACGCGTGTGAAAATGGCAGTGACAAAGTTGCTAGAAGACAAGAAAGAGCAGAAAAAGGATAAATCATGTGATCAGCGATCGGCGGACGAAAACAATCAAAATAATGGCGTTCCTTCGCATGATACTACAAGCAGTAATACTTTGATGCCACCGCCTCAAAATCAACATCCTGAAAGCTCGGATGAATGGGACACCGAGGATACTACGGGTTCGCAAAGTGATACTACTTCGGTAATCACTAGTTTTTTCTTCCGTTTCCCTTTATTTGATAAAGAGAAAAAAAAATTAAAGATATAGAAATATGTACGCTTTGTAGATCTCTAGCGGCTGTTCCAGCATGTTATCAATAGGAAAGAAAAAGAAAGGTCCTGCATTGATGACGAAAGTGCTGAAGAAAAAAAAGTTACGAAAAGCAAAAAAGAAAGTACCACCAGTCCCATTAATTCCCGGGACTAAAATAGTCGTAGAAACATTGTCCACTAATACGAAAGCTAATGTGGTGTGGCAAGACGGCTCGGTAGAATTTGGTATTTGATATTAATTATATATTTATTAGAAAGAATTGCATATCCTTTAAAATGCACTTGTTTTAGAGTATTTTAAATACGTAAGAGTAGACTGTTTTATTGTTTTAAATTTGATATGATTTATTTATCATGTTAATAGATATATTATTGAGAGACAAACAGTTTTAATTATTGAAAAATTTTACTGAATTTTTACTGAAAAAAATTGTATAATTATATTAAACTATCTATTTCTTTTTAGGCATACCGTCAACGCAATTATATCCGATTCATCATCTCGATGACAAGGAGTTTTTCCCAGGTGATTTTGTTGTAGATCAAAAGGAAGAATCTAGAATGTATGGCGTTGTACAAAGTGTTGATCATCAAGGCCGTACTGCCAAGATAAAGTGGTTCCGAACATATACTTCCAGTCAAAATCCAGAGTAAGTATTAGCCCTAGTATTTTTTCATGTGTTATTTTAAAATTGTATAATAGTTTTATTTATTCAAATTTTTCCATTAGCGCGTGTAACGTTATGTAAATATTAATTACATAATAATAAAAAAATGAAACATGAAAATTAATTTTCTTTAAGTCTCAGGAACTTATAATCTAGACGCAATTTAAATTATTACAAATAAAAAGTAAAAGAAATGAAATTTTAAAAAAATTATTAATTATAAAATTATAAAATTATAAAATTATTAATTTTTGCCTAGACCGATCTTTCTGGAGGAGCGCGAAGTGAGTGTTTACGACTTGAAAGATCATCCAGATTTTCAATATAGACCAGGAACCTTGGTGATTCGAATAGCAAATTTTGAGGGTGAAGATGCTGGATGTACAGCTGGTCAAGTATTAGATAATTATCCAGAGGGCCGAGTAAAAGTATGGTGGGTTGACGGTCACATTAGCATGTGTTGGCCACAGGATCTATACAAAGTTGGCGAATACGATAGCGATGAAGGGGAACTATGGGACGATGTATCATCTGACTCATCATGGGAAACAGAACTAGAAGATTGCTTCATTGCCGATAACGATGGTACCGAGCAGACGGAATTAGATAATATAAAACCGAAATTAGCAGCACACATTGAGAAGGCCAGGATCGCAATGTCGAGATTGGAAGAAATTTTCACGCAAAACCCATCCTTGCAAACAACTGAGGTGATGAGGAAACTTCTCGAGGTCTACAAAGATTGCCGTTACATGGATAAACTGATGGGCACCGCATTCTTTCACGAGTGCCACTTTCAAGGACTTCTCGAACGGGTGAGAGAACGCGGCAGAGCAAACGTTGCACAGCGCATGGCGGATCAAGTCACGAGACTCTTTACGCCTAAATCTGAGTATCCGGAAGAGTCGATAGATAAAGATAATTTGAAGAATTCGAGCAGCAGCGACGATCCATGTACACTTAATGTAATGAAGAAACAAACAGCTACAATTATCAACGAATCAGAGAATGACAATACTTCTAATATCGAAAGCAATGTCGAAAAACAGAATAGCGAGGAGACAGTTGATCGATTATTCATATGCCCCAATCCCAATCCCGAAGATTCCGGATTATATTCGGCAGAAAATTCGAAGAAGGAATCAGGCTCGAGCGAATCCAGCGGAGAATTTCTCATAAGCGAAGATGTTAATAACGTGCCGGAGTGTTCGTCTATGATAAATGGTATGACTACGCCCGAGAAGACCGAAGCGAACAAAGTGAAAAAAGTGCCGACGAGTCTAGCGACTACTCAAAGTATTGGAACGTCACAAGTATGCGTCAAACTTTGTAATCTGATAAAAGCGCAACTCGTATTAGCGCATGCCGAAGTGTCAAAGAGGTTCGGTTTGGGAAAGATGTCACTATCTGACGCGGAGAAGACCTCATCTCCGCGGAAAAAGCAGAAGGACAAAGAGGAAGAACGAATAGAAGTGATAGCGGATCCGTCCGAGTGTTCTATCGATATTCCGCCGACGGTTTATATCGAAGGCGAAGGTTTCTCCATCGAGGAGACCGCGCCGGACAGCCACAAATTCAAATTGACCATGTTCCAACCCACCGAATTGACCAATTTCTTCCGGACGGTCTCGAAGGAATTGAAATTACTGAAGAGCTCACTTCCACCAGGTGTCTGGGTGAAAGGATTCGAGGACCGTATAGATCTGTACTCTGTGATGCTCCGTGGTCCCGAGAAGACGCCCTATGAAGACGGTCTCTTTCTTTTTGACTTTCAGTTGTCCGCCGACTATCCGGCCGCGCCTCCTCTCTGCCATTATATCTCCTATTGCAGCGATCGGCTGAATCCCAATCTTTACGAAGACGGAAAGGTGTGCGTGAGTTTGCTGGGCACCTGGTCCGGTCGTGGTACAGAGATGTGGACAAGCTCATCAACTCTGTTGCAAGTAATAGTATCGATACAGGGTCTGATTCTCGTAAGCGAACCATACTTTAATGAGGCTGGCTTTGAAAAGCAAAAAGGCTCGCAGCAAGGACGCGAGAATTCAAGGATGTACAATGAGATGGTGGTGCTGAAGCTGGTGCAAGCCCAAACCAAACTGTTGCTACATCCACCACCTGTATTCAAGGATATAATTATTGCGCATTTCAAAAAGCACGCTGAGAAGTTACTTCAAAGACTAGAACTGTGGATGGAGATATCTGAGCAGCACAATAATCAACATCCGCTATCTCCAGTTACTCCCACCACGTTTAAAGAGATTGCCGATGTTGGTATGTAACATACTTTTTTTTCTATAATACTTTTTATAGAATTTAAATATTCATTTTCAGACGAAAAAGTATTGCCTGAATTCCCGCTCATCCCAGCGTCTCGAGGTTTCTGCATAACTCTTCACAAAACTCTGGCAACATTTAGAGAAGTGCTCATTAAAGAAAATATAATACAGAGGCCGAGTGAATGGCAGGACAATGAAAACACCATGGAGTTAACGAACAATACGACAAATCAGTGCCAAGAACCGTCTAAATCTGTTGACAGTAAAGCAGCAGAATGTAACGGGAGTAGTAGCAATAGCAGCAGCAATACGCAAGAAAATAGCAAGAAGCTGATTTTAAATGGCAATCAATTCATTAAGGAAGCAATGTCATCTTCCGCAACGAATAGTTTCGCCGCGGTGCCGAGCGAAGCGAAAAAGATTACTTCGAGCCAAAACACCAGCTAGCCACAAGGTAAAAATAAATATAAGTCGAAACGCTTAGTCCGTTTAAATTATACGACTATTCGGTAATAAAAGGTATATAAATATATTTATTGGAATGTATATATATATATGTATACAGGAATATATATATATATTCTCCAATAACTTATTGCATACGGAATTTTTTTTTAATCATACATACACATGTATACATGTACTTGCGAGATGTATCTACTGATGATATTTAATAACGATGCGATACGCCCTAAAAAAATTCCACAGTTGCTCTACAATTAGAAGAATGTTTCGAGAATAATCACGAATAGCGACACTTAAAAACGCGATTATAAATGCAACTGCAAATAGAACGTGCGCACGCACGCACGCACATATACACGACACACGCGCGCGCACATATACACACACACACACACACACACACACACACACAATTTCGTATACTATCTAGACGAACTGTAAAATTGTCACGTTAATATTCGGCATCGACGTAAAAAGAGAAAAAAAGTTACCTATGTAATACCGCTCTCGCATTTAGTTCTGTACTTTTGAAGCAAAGATATTGCGTTGTTTGTGACAAATAAGGAGGTAGCTTGAATCTCAATTTAGCGAACAAAAAATATATAAATATATATATATATATATGTAGCGTGGAGATATGAATGAAATTTACAATTCTGTAAAAAAAAAAAAGAGGAAAGATATGGCGGAGGATAAAGACCAGTAGCAATATGCTGAAATAAAGAAAAAATGCAATAGGATTTCAAAGGGTAATAATAATATATTAATTCTGCGCAGCGCATTTTCACGACTGCACCTTCAATGATGATCATTATCATATAAATAGGACAGTTATACCTGTTAAGGTATGTCCTGAAGAATTATTATGCCATCCAAGTATTACGAATATTCTCAAGTGAAGCTATGAAACAACTTTAATTGCAGGCATATAAGGCATAGCTTAGAAAACATTCATATCTAGATGAAATCTCCGCGATAGCTATGTCCGTTGTTATGAATTTTCTTAGTATAGTTTGTAAAGCATAGAAATTTAGAAAGAAATTATCTTTTATCTTCCTTTGTCGAGATTCTCCATACATTCGTCGGAGATGGACTCTCCTTTCATTCCTGTTATTTTTCGAAGACCTGATCTGAGTACATTACTTAAGTATGTCGATAATAATAAAAATCATTATTATTACTTAATATGTTGATAAGGTGCACTGTAAATGGTATACATATATCTATACAGTATTATTTATTTATTTCATTTGGTGATTTATGCGTAATATATTGGGCAAGAAAGTTGTTTCCTGCAAAAATATGTTTGTTATAATGCACGTATAAACAGATAGGAGAATAAAAAAGAATGGGAAAGAAAGTCCCAAATAGATTCAGTTTAGTCATAGTGCAAGAGTGATAAATATTTGTCAAGAATTACTTTCCTTTTTATCTCTTTCTTTTCTTCTTATAATCTTTTAGATACAGAAAAAAACGTGTACTCGAATTGATCGCAAAAATTCTCAAAATCTTTCAATTTCCTACATGTTTTTGCTTGTGAAAGTTAGAGAGATGAAAGATAGAAAGGAACGTTCTTCGAGAAGTTTACGGTGCTGACGAATAAATTATTAGAAAAGACACAGAGAGATGTCTTTGGTCCTTGTTATGACCTGTAAATGAATATATACTAATAGGGGCGGAAAAAAGGCGCGTAGTCGCCAAAACGTGAAACGGAGTTTGGAATGCCTTGTATACGTGCCAGTTATATTTATATTGATTACAATTATATGTCCACGAGTCGCATTCGGAATCTTATTTCACGTCGGACGAGAAAAAAAAAAAGAAAGAGAAACTTGTGAGAGAAAAGGGACCGCTTGAATGTGCGAATCATTACGATTGTGTAGATCGATGCTAACTAAAGCGTAAAACATTCACGCAAAAAAAACAGGATTCTAGTCTAATATAAAGTGCATGCACGGGCGGATTTTTATTTAATTTTATTTAATTTCTTTATTTTTTAATTTATTCGAGATTGTGTTCTTCCCGCCCCCCCCCTCTCTCCCCTATCGCTCTTTCGTTCATTGTCATTTGTCATGTGAAGTCCGCGTATATTATTTTTCCAAATTCATATTCAAGAGTGGTTTCTTCAGCGGAATTATCATTTTACTTGTAAAATTCAGAAGGCACACACTTGTTGTAAGCTCAACTCTTGTTATTTCATCGTACTCTGTATCGATCGTAATTGCAATAATTCTGTAATAATTTGCTACAGATGTAACTCAGTTTCCTTAATTTGGATGAATAAAAGATCATTATAGGATGAACGGATTGTGAAATGTCCTGTATTCTTTATCAGATGTTAACATTGTGTCCTTATAAATTTCCTTAATCCCACTGCCTCATTTTCACTTCGATACACATACAATAATTCAAGCACCGCGAAAGAACACACCTTAATCACATCTATTACATATACCGATCTAAAATTATAAATGATAAAATTGTTCGAAAATTTTCATTCTTTTAGAGAAATTATTGATTAACATAAAGATTATTAATTTTTATATAAATCGATTAATATATTAATGAATGTAATAATAGATTGATAGTCTCAATCTGAGATTATTGTACTGACATTTTTTATGTAGGAACAGAAATATCAGTATGAAAGTATATCTCATTATCTTGAAATAGATAAGCTGTACACTCAATTATCTCTTATCAAAGGTGTGATTCAGTACGCGACAGACATTGCACAGTTAACTACGATTCTGTGCTTTCGTTTTTCATTCATCGGTTTTTTTATAAGTGCAGAGAAATGTGTTCGAAAAAGTTTGTGTGCTATTTAACTATCGGTTTACGTAAGTAAAACTTATTTTAAACTTGATTTTAATACGCAAGAAGAAAAGTGTATTGATAAATCAATAGTCGTTGATAAGAGCAAAGGTGTTTCGTGTTATTGCGCCATGAAAACGATCGCTGATCGATTAAAAGTAATTATTAAATTTTATCGGGATGACAATTATTATATAAACAAGAATTTAATTATTTTTTTATCAAACGTAATACAATAAATGTAATCACATTATTTTCACACCTTTGTCAATAAATTATAACGTAATGTTACACTTATATAGCATATAAAGAAAAAAATCATTTAGCTTCCACGAATCTGAATTAATCTTTCTTTTGTTTTTCGAATAACGTTGAACAGTTCTAATGGGAATCTTCCTGGAGGAAGTCGAGGCACGGCGCAAAATTTTGAGAGGTCGAAAAACAATAACTAGACGTTACTACAGTAAGTTTATGATCTAATGAGTAGAATACGGCGCGTCGCCAAGATCGCAGTCTGAATGTTCGTTAATCATTTTTAGGAGGTACGGCTATACCAGCCTGGGCCATAGTACTTTTAAGTGGTATTGGCATGCTACTGCTGGGCGGTGGACTTTACGCGTTATTACAGAAATTTGTGGTGGATGCGACCGATACCGGAGAAAGTCATTCCTATCAACCTGCGTTGCAGCTCGAAAGTTGAATTAGTTTCTCACAAAATCCTCCAAAATATTTTCATGTATCGCTAATATTAAATAATCAATACCATAAATTATGTATACAGAATTTTGGAAACAATTTTTTGTAGAAACACAGTGACATTATATTTTTATTTTATTAATCTTACGTAATTATTTTATTTTTACGGGCTTGTGCTTATATTATTCTCTTAATCTCCTAACAGGTAATATCAAATTATTGGTTATTATTGTTTCATTTCATATCAACGACCAAATGTATTTATTATTAATACATATGTTCATATCGTATTTTTAAAGCGCGAAGGAAACACGTTTGGTCGCACAATTACGTGTTGATATACAATTCTAATCGCTTGTCGAAGGCGGCAATTTCTTACCGTTTTATCGTCGGTTAATCATTGGTAAATGTATAATTCTCTTGAAGTATGTTTAGATTATTCGAATTCACATATACATTGCATAATATATATCATTATTAAACGATATGAAAAGAGATGTCTTAGAATTCTCTACGATGATACTTATCAGGATCAAAGTATGATGTAACTACAACGCGATTATTAAACTTTCGTCCCGTGAGAGTCTGTTGCGCCTTTTGACAATCAATCACGCTATTGAACTCTACGAATACCTGTAACAAAATAAAAAGGGAATAAGTAATATGTAAAGATATTTATATCAACATCAAATGTACCTTGCCACATCCAGGAACATCGACACCCTCGATGGGTCTAGGAATCTCTACGGATCGCACTACGCCGTATTTGTTACATTCTTCTTTAATATCCTCGAGAATATCCTCATACTCCTCTTCCTCCATTAATTCCTCTGGCGTGACCATATTGAGCAAACAAAGCACCTGAAAGACATTGTACGATTGTAAGTCGTATCGCGAAATCGTGATTTTGAATGAAGACAAATTTCATTAGGGTCTTACTTCGGTCGCAGGTCCACTCGTGCCAACCATCGACAAACCAGGCACTTGAATTTGTACTGGAGCTTGCGCGCCTATCATTGGATTCTTAGCACCCACACTGGCACGTTGCACAATTAACTTCTTGTCACCCAGTTGCATCCCATTTAATCCAGCGATCGCTTGATCGGTCATCGAAACGTCTACATATTCACAGAACGCATATCCTTTAGAGAGACCAGTCGCGGAGTCCTTTACTAAATTGAATGCCCTCAGCTGTCCGAAGCTCATCAATAGCTCTTTCACCTGTATTATTGCAAAAAGTATTACTCTCTCACTTACATGACATGCTCTTCAGATCTAGAATAAAGTGTAGACTATGCAACTCTGATATTAATTAATCGCAAAAATTTTTACAAAGATTTTTAAATAAAAAAGATTATTGAATATAAAAAAAATGATATGTTTACGCTTTAAATCCTGTTATATAATTATATATAATCAAATATAACATATAATTACATATAATCAAATTTTACATTTATGAAATTAAACTTAATCAGCTGAATTTTATCATATTAAGTTATCTTCAAAATAAGACAAAAATGTTAAAAGAATACTATAAAATGATGAATAAGATTACTATAAAATGTTCTTTTAAAGAAAAAGAGAAATAGGAAATATTAAACGAATTAATCACAAAATGTTTAACTGGATCTCCAAATAATTACAGAATGATAGAAGTTGCATCGTCCAAATGTGAGAAAAACGAAATATAAATGCATAAGTATGCTTGCATATATTAATCACTCTTTCCTCAGTGGTACCTTCTTAACAGACCACCCTCAAGTCCGACAATTTCCACTTAATTGTGCTCCAGCATCATTCCTTATACCGTTTGTTATTTCGATCTTCGTCTTGGATACTTATATTTTTTTTAATAGTAATATATGAATGTTGAATTTACTTACATCTCCACAGATTAAGAGACTGAAAACTCAAAATTGTAGATAACAGCATGTTGCTCTCGTTAAAGAATTAATTTCTTTCTGTTGTGAAATTGATTTTACGTCTGATACGTTATGTCTAATTACTCAGCGCGATTCGATAAATTAAACAACATGCTTTTATTGATGTGAAACTATTGAATCAGAGGACGCACCATTGGCACAGGAGAACCGAGAACATCGAGGAAGGGAGGCTACAAAATTGTCGCATAAACCCAATGTACGAAGGCATGAGAATGGTATAAGTACTTGCCTCGAGGGACTGGGCTTAGCCTCTCTCCAGGCAGTGTGGTATTTTGTCATGTTCGGTAGTAGTAGTAGTGGTAGAAGTAGTGGTAGAAGTAGTGGTAGTGGTAAGCGAATGCTTTTGATCGGCACGACCCTAAGCTAAGAAATGGGGAGAAAGGGTACTGGTATCAGTCCACAGTTTACTACACAATAACGTGACGTTCATATTCTTTTTTTTTCTTCTCTTACGAATTGAAGTATAATCCATTTATTAAGAATACCGTTTATATTTAACTTCTTAACCAATGAAATCACCGTTTTTTTATTTTCTTTTTACTATTATTTTTCTTTGTATTGTCATATTTTTTTTTTCTTTTAAGTTTTCAATGCACTGATATATTCGAAGAATCATTCATTCGCGATAACCTGTAATAAATGAGATACAAGACGAGACGTGCGGTAAAGCCTGAAAAGCCTGTAAAAAGAATAGCTGCAAAAGGAAAAGGTATTCCTGAAAAGAATATATACCGGAGAACTTGGAGCTGTTACCAGATGCACATAAAATTATGTGTTGACCCTGTAATCCCAAAAAAAGAAAGAAAAAGGAAAAAAAAAATTTCTGCTACATGTAAAGACGTTGATCTTTATGCTTTTCTTGCAGACCTAAAAAAGATCCTTTGCAACGCGTATCGTCGCTGCACGAGAGTGGACGACTCTGTAAAAGTATTTCAAATTGGAAATAGAAGTCATAAACAACTTTAAGAAGTTTCTTTTTCGTTCAAAATGTATCTCTATTTGTTCATTTTTGCATTAAACAAATTGAATCATCTATATTCTTCGGTTTGACTTTTCGGAACTCTCTTTTCCCCCCTCCCCTTTCCCTGTTGGCATTCCTAAAAAAAGACTGTCTAGATTTGAGAGACTCGTATCTCCTCGTGATGGACTGGGTCCGCGATGTGCCTAGAAAGGCTGTAAGAGAGAGAAGGAAAGAGAAAGAAAAAAGGATAATCGTTGATGCGACTGCATACCCCACCTAAATGCTGTAACGCCACTAATGCTTCCTAAACTAGATGTGCCAAATTGGAAAGACGAGATGCGAGAAATGATAAGGAAGTTCCATAGAAAAACGAGAGAAGCGAATTGTCCCAGGATAAAAAAAAAGACCACACAGGATCCGAATAACACATCTCTACCTAATGAGGAGCCTAACCGACGCCGAAATCTTGATGGAAACACATACATACCTCTGTTGAGCTTGAGTAAGACATGGGTTCTCGGTCGTTTATATATTTGTGAGTGCACTCACTGCTAAATAGCTAAATACCTATATTATAATTTAGTCCTTTGAGGGTAACTTACAACAACGCAACAGAATTAGCATACGCGCGTTCCCATGCTAATCCCGTGCCGTTGCGATATCGTGATGCAATTTTTTATCGACCATTGAAACCAATTCTCTCGATAGACAAAAGTTTATACCAAGCACAATAATGTGATTCTCAGTAAATTGACGCGACTAATCGGAATAGGCGTCAATGAACAAAAACTGCATCCCAAGGTGTGCAATAAATAAAACTATTTCACAGATTTGCCGGCATACCTGTTCCTCGTTCAAATAATTTGGTAAACCACCAATGAAGATCTTGTGCGGTGAATCTGAAAGAAAATAAAATTAAAATAAATGCGAGTTATCATCAAGCATAGTACTTAAGCGTATTGTTGAATGTAAGAAAATGTATGTTTAAAACATACCAGGAACCGTACCTGGTACGTTCATGCTTGGATTATCGGTCATTCCCGGCATCGGTTGATAATCATGTGGCCTCCTTATTTTCAGGCTTTGTCCTTTGAAATTTATGCCATCGAACGCCATAGCCTGCGTTGTTTCGTCGATTGATCGGAACTGTATTTAAAAAAGAAAAAAATAAGAAAATGCAATTGACATTTAATTACTGATCAGTATAACTAATCGAAATACATTTTTTTAATTATTTATAAAAATGATTTAAAATGTTATAATCTGATAAATGCACGTGATAAGCTATACCTCCAAAAATGCGAAATTTTTGTCTAAATTAATTTGACACGCCAATACTGGATTTCCAGCGGCTTGTGCAAGTCCAGAGAGGTGCATTTGTTGATTAAAGAACTCCATCATTTCCTCCTCGGTGACACCAAATGGAATGTTCCCTACATAAAGTCTTCTTGCTTGGCGAGTAATAGTGCTACCAACTACAGGTACAGCTGCCTGTGGTGTATCCGCTACAATGTTTGCAGGTATTTGACCAGCAGCTTGCATAGCCTTATACTGTACAAGTAAAAAACATATAGATAACATTTTGGATATTTAAAATAACTTCCAGAGAATATATCTACAACATGGAGACAATGACACGATTGCAATAAATCTTACTTGTAAAGGAGTAATGTGTTCAAAACCAGGCGGTGGTACATCCCAGTATAAAGATGGTTTTCTTCTCCTGGAACTACGACTTTTTTTCGGCGAACTACTCCGTTTTCTATCTCTGCGATCTTTGGAACGGGAACGAGATCGCTTTCTACGATCTCGACTGCGTGATCGATGCCGCCTGTCGCGATCCCTATCTCGATCTCTGTCTTTATCCCGATCTTGTCTATCACGATCTGTGAATATAGAAATAAGAATCAGAAAACAAATCATTGTTAAATGTTACATTTTACAAATATAGATAATTAATTAATTATTTATATGTTTATATTATTACGCTTATGTCAATTAAACATAATGTTTAACAACATTTACTGAAATTAATAGACAAAATATGTCTTTAAATACTAATATACTTGTTTAAGCACGGATAATTTAAATCGTGCAAATTTGTTATAACATAAACATATTAGAGAAATTTGAAGTCTAGATGATATAAAAAACAAACGGATCTTATTTCGAAAATCAATTGCTGAAACTGTTTACTAGCTCGTATCCGGCCATTACGTATTGCAAACAGATCGGTTGGGGTCGAGTTAACGCGGGAATATCATGGAAACAGACTGTCGGTTTGGAGCTCATTACTTAGTTAAATCACTCACCTCCGTTAAAATCTTCGCCCATTCTTGACACGATACCTCACCTAAAGAAAAACGCACAACGCCGAAATATAAGAAAATTCAGGAACGCCAATTACTCCTAGGCAAATCTCTTCTTCCAAAATGGCGTAGAAGCAAGTATACAGTCATGGTATATGAAATATCATGCGTTTGTGAGATGGCGGACGCCATTGAGAAAATTAATTTTTTATATGCCATTTTCAAGTAAGAATAAGTTTTCAACAGGAAAGGCAGAAAACGTCAAAACGTTTATTTTTCAAATTTGTTATATTGCATTTTAAATACAAAAAGTACTTTATTTTAAGATCAAAAAATACATAGGAGAAATAAGTAGTGAGATTGAGTAAGCAATCGACCAATCACAGTCGAGAATTTTAAAGTAAAAAATTTTATTTTTTGTCTATTAAAATTAATAGTATTTTATAGGCTAATTGTTTAAATTTTAATCACGATTAGCCACGAGAAAGATTATTGATTTTTAATAATATCTTTTGGCAGGATAGTTAAATAATTTTTTAATTCTATAGTAATAACTAATCACATGATATTTGTTATAATAGGAGGAACATTCTATTAAAGGAAAAAGAAGGAAAATAGGAAAAGATATTTGATACAAAAACCATTCTCAATTACTAAAAATTAATTACAAGTTTAATTATTGAAAAATTATATACAAATATTATTTCCTCCTTGAACTTAAATTACATCAATTATATCAAATTTATTTATATTTTAACATATAAATTCTTTCATAAGATTATTAAAAGAAATCTTTATATTATTCATAAATATAACTAGTTTATGCTCACAAAAGGAAACATTTCACATCTTAACGTCTTTAAACATTACCAACATTCTGATTCTCTTGCGTAGCTGAAAATAATATTGCACATATTTTATTGCACATATGAAAGTATAGTTATGCATATTTTATTAAACATTTACCTTTATATGAATATTCCAAAGCAGTGGCTATTGTCCTCATATCTCCTTCTATACTACGTGCCCAATTTTCTGCATCTCCAATTTCTTTTAAAGAGCTTGAGAAAGATTCTACCAAATTTAACCATAATTGTGTTTGTTTGGCAAAATTGGTCGCACTATGTTGCAGTTGTTTCGCTTCTGCATCCAGCTTTTTCTGATTTAAATAAGCTTGAGCTACACTGTAACAATATTAATGATATCTTATTCTTATTACATTTACAATATCTTATTCTCATTTATAAATATTGTATGTATAAATTATATTAAATCACAAAAATTTACCCAACATTCAAGTGATCAACTAGGGCTTGTGTCAAGTTGCTAGCAGCTTGGACGGCATCTTTTCGCTTTTGCTCTATTAAAGCCCATTCAAACATATTAATAATAATAATTATCTTATAGAATATGGAATCAATTAATAAATATTTTACCTTGCCGTTCTTTCCTCGCCGCTTGTTTGCTTTGATGTTCTTTCACAATCGCCGACAACATTTCTGGTGACTTGTGCCTATAATTACAATATTTTTGTACATATTAATTGTAAATAGTTAATAAGTAGTTAATAATAATTAAGTAGTTAATAATAATCTTGAATTATAATAGACATGATATATCGTTTAACTATTCATCTTATTTACCTTTGTTTTTATAACCTATAAAATTATATGAATTAACACGTACAATTAAATATAAAATTAGAATTGAGTCGAATTTTTCTTTCTTCTCCAAATGCAGATTGTCTATTATGTCTGTTTCTCTTATCTCTTAATCAGCTGTTTCCCTTTAAACTACGTTCCTCTTATTAACCATTACCAATCTCATTTTACTTGTACTTTCTGTACTTAAGTTCATCGTCCTTCTTCTCTGTTTTCAATGCCAACATCCATCTCGTTTTAGAATATCAATAATATATCTTTTTTTCTAATATAAAAAGTAAAGAATGTGCATTAAATTGATCATTGAACATTTTCACTTTTCACGAATTTACAATAGGGAAAAAATTTTGAAGAAACATACAGAAAGTACTAGAAAGTGTAAGCAAAATAAACAGTTCAAGCGCAATAAAAATTTAATCGCGGACAACAAACAATAACAATAACATCTTTTTTTTCGGACAACATAAATTCTTGTACTGAACAAGAATTATAAAATTCTGGACATCTTTTTTTTAATTAAAATTCTTCCCCATTTGGAAAGAAAAGTAGGACAGATAAATGCAAAGAGTTTAGGGCTGAGTTCAGAGAGTGCGCTATTAGAACCAGAGAGAAGCCTGAGAGTGGACATGCCCACGATTTAGCTGTAACTTTATTTTGAAGCGCCTCTATGTCCATAAAAATCGTGGACATTGAACTACATAATTAACGTCCTGTAGATAATGTCCACGACATTGCGTAGTTCTCATTCGTGCTATATCCATG
This sequence comes from Pogonomyrmex barbatus, assembly GCF_055798465.1. Classification (NCBI taxonomy): domain Eukaryota; kingdom Metazoa; phylum Arthropoda; class Insecta; order Hymenoptera; family Formicidae; genus Pogonomyrmex; species Pogonomyrmex barbatus. The sequence continues at coordinate 21,768,681 of NW_028297116.1, forward strand.
ATTTTATAGTATATAGTATATAGTATTTTAGTAGTAGTATATAGTATTTTATAGTTTTATTCCGTGCTATGCAGGAGTGACAGTTAGTTAAATAAAGAGGAACGATCAATCTTTCTCTCTGTCCTTGTCTCACAAAATCAAAAATGTCGTATTGATTATCTATCACAATTCTAACAAATATCATCGGTTATAGCAAACTTTTATGTTATAATTTCTTTTGCGTTTTTTATTGATTTATGAGACCCTCCACCACCCCCATCAATTTCACTTCTTGGCGGTCCTCTTTTCTTTATATGCATACTTAAAATTTTCTTATATTTATTATTTTTTATACAATACAAAATTATTACAATATAAAATATAATTCAATAATATTCAATAAAAATATAATAAAAATACAAAAATTTAATACGAAAGAAAGAAACATCAACAAACAATAATATAATACATCATAACATAATACAATAACACAATTTGTATCATTCAGTAACAAAAATTGTTATTGTTCAGTCGGAATATTTATCGAATTAAATCTGAATTTGTGAAGGCCCTTCCCACCACTCCCATCAATTTTGATTGGGGGTCCTCTTTTTTTGCACGCATGTTTTAATTTATTTTAATATTTATTAATTATATATCTAATTAACAATTTTGGTACCAAACAATACAATACAAAGTTATACATTTTTAATATATTATTTACAATTAAAGAAATTAATACAATAAACGAAAATATATTTAAAGAACAGAATATAATAGATAGATTTATATATATATATATATCCTTCCTTTAAATAATGATGTTTTTTTCTATTAAACAATATAGTATATTCTAATGAAACAACAAAAATTCTTAATTCAACAAACTAAAGTTTAATATAAAATTATGTTGTTTAAGTTAAATAAATTCAAACAAATAGAAATCTAAATTGTTAAATCTAAAGAAATCTTTTTCTCAGTGCTTGAATCAGGTGAGAACGACACAAAATTTAAAATGAATAACGTAAGATTCGAGCGAGATAATAAATTCTCGCATAATCAACATGTCAATATTACGTAAATTGTTATGATATAAATTCTAAATGTTAGATATTGCATCTACATAATTCATCAAATCTAATAATATAAGTAATAATAAATTTAATACATAATGTAAATGAAAAAATATATTAACTTGCATTAAATTAGAATTTAAATTAAAATAAACTTTCAAAGTTTTTAATACAAAATAATGTATTTTAAATAAAAATAAATTAATAATTTATAATTATCAAGTTAGATTTCGCGAGACAAAACATTTATTGAATCTTATGTCATATTAAATTTTGCTTTAACTTATGTAAAGTCAAATTATTAATTATATAGATGGGTAGGTTAAACATAATTAGGATCAAATCGGCACGTTTGTTATATATTATGTTAATATGTTTGCTGAATATTTACTTACATTTTATAATTACATTAAAAAATTACTGAATTTCATACACACACATACATGTATATATATATATATATATATATATATATATATACATATATATACATCTCTTTTATGTACCGATTTAAATATTTAATCCTAGTAATAAAACAAAGAAAGAAGAAAGATAGATAAATAAAAAATACACAATATATTCATTTATATTCTTATTATACATATATATAAAATATGACTCTCTTTTCATTTCAACCCTCACGACACATGCCCAAATGTCAATAGGCACCAGCACGACGCGGTTTCCAGGCCGCTAGGACTCACGGATCCAAACAACAAACGCCAGCCCGGCGCACTGGACTTCGTAAAGCCAGGACACCTGACAAACCTTCTCTGCAAGGGCACGTTTCCTTCGAAAGGCGAGAGTACATGCCTACTCTCAGACTACTTTAAGTCTCCTTTGGGCAGCTTGCAGTATAGACGCAGTATAGAGATTTCCCGAAGGTCTCGTACGCCTAGAATGTGAGCTCAGGATAGATCGGAGGACCGTGACCTCCAGTTAATCCCTGCCCCGACTGGGCTGTTGGTCTAGTGTGCTTAGTCTAGGATAGTCATAGACACAATGCCCAACCGATTCAGACACTGACGATCGGGCCTCGAGAGTTACTATGATTTTTAAGGCATAGTAATTCAACTGAGAGAGTCATACTTTATATATAAAACATCATTTTATTTTTACATTTATATTGAAAAATATGTATCATAAAAGTATTTAAAATGAAAATTTAATGCTTTTGAAGCTACTAATTTAACTGAATTTCTTTTGTGCTGTTTCCATTATTAAATATTATTCCAAATATTGTTAAATATTTATTCCAAAAATTTAATAAATTTAATAAAATCCATATATTAATATATTTCCAAAAAGTACTTAATAAATAAATTAATTAAACTGTTATTTTTAAATTATCCTCACTATATCACTTGATATGTACTACATAAGTATTTAATTTCTTAAAACAATTAAATTATATCACTTATACTTTCTTGGGAGATTATTTGATAATTTTTGAGCAATTTATACATCTCGCAAATAAAATACGAAAAACAATATAAAATAATCAAACATTGATACAAAGAATTCTATTTCCTGAGCTCTTTGTATTTGTACAAGTGCATTGCAGTAAATCAATAAATAGTGTAATACCAGGATTAAATATACAACCCCAAACTATTTAAATCTATCCATTTTAGAGCAACAAATCTGTGAAAACATATCCAACCGCAATACTTTAATAATAAATACATAAAAATAGTTTAATATAAGCTTCACAGATTTGTCACCCCAATGTAAAAAATTTGTCACTCACCGACCCGATGCGCAACAGCGGAGTTAATCTGCAACGTAGCTACGATGATTCTATAACAGACAAACAGATGCAAATTGCAGCAGCGCTCGAAACAATAGATATTTAAAAAAAATAATTCCTATGCGTATAGTCTCAAATCTATTTACTTTTCTATTATATATTTATTAAAATAAATATATAATTTTTCGAAAAAGATCTTTATAGAAATAAATTCGTATAAAACTTGACATTTTTTGCTTTTCTTTTCGGAATTATAAATTTTAAATTATTTAAATTTAATGATCCAAATAAATGAGAAAACAATTAATTTAATATTGATAAGAAATATATACTTACCGCAAGGTTGCTCCGCCGGTGCCCGATGCCTCTCCTAGGCCTCTTCCTTTTCTCAGGATATTAAGTCGTCTCCTCGCAACACAGGACACTCGCGAAAAACACTCGCGAATTATTATAATCGCGCGCGGACTAACTTTCAATAAAAGTCTTTCGCGCGATACTTGACGGCACTCCGCGTTTAGCTGCCCGTGAAAATATCAAATTCCGTCGGTCCAGTCAGCATCCGAGTCGGTGAACTTTTCGGAACATACGGTAACTCTTCAAGCAAAGGCTAGGATCGAAGCGGAAGAGGACGAATAGACTGACTTAAATCCGACGTCTCTTGTTTCTTAGAAATCACGTCTAAAATTGACTCAACCATCGCATAGCCAACGGTTCAGGTCGAATCACCAGGGCGGATACCATACACGTGATATCAAAAAAGTCACCCGGGCTATCGAGAAGGCTGGTAGATGTGACGAGAGAGAAGGTACCCACCGCCGATGCCTAACAATCTAGACAATCGGACAACTGGGATCTAGCCTCTCGGCACACGCAATAACCGCCCGAACTAAGCTCTGATCGAGTCAGATTAAACGCGATTTGTTTAGGAAGGGAAAGGTATTAAGGTATTAAGAAAGGGAAAATAAAGATCGTTGGCGATTAAATAATCGCACGTGCCACATAGGAGCCCTTTCACGACTCGTGGCAATGCTGTGTCGAAAATAAAAAATCAAGAGATTAAGCGAAACGAAAACGAGTCAGCCGATAGAAATCTTACCGATTGGGACCGAACCACTTGTCGAAGACAGAGCGTGTTCTCAATCAGCCGTTTAATGCAAGTTGCAACTGTGCGAAACACAACACATCGAGCGGTAGCGAGTGCGTGTAACATTCACAGCCGGCATCACCAGTGCCGCGGCGCACGTGGCGCGAAGACGTAGCCTCAATGAGATCCCTGCACACCTTGACAGTGCGACTCGACCGACTCGAACTACGATATTTTTCAAACGAGCCCTCGCAGGGCGAGGAAAAGTCCGATCACTCGTACGGCACTCCCGAAGCAAACGCGCGACGCGACGAACTGGCTGCAGTTCGTTCATTCACAATTCAATCGGCGGCGGAATGTCGGTTAAGAACGATTAATGCGTCAAACGCATTAATTAAGTTTGCCACATAAGAGCCATTTCACAACTCGCTGGCTATGCTGTGTTTAGTATATTATTAATAACAGTAATATTACTTAATGTTAATATTAATGTTACTAATAATAGTGCAACGGGTACTGGTTAGCTTCTTCGTCTTTGGGGTACATACTCAAGCGGCACAAGTTAATCGGCAAACTATTTCGCCGATTAATACTACTGCTTAAATAACCCCCCCTCGGAATACTGAGCCCCTCTGCCACGTCAAGGCCGTACCCATTAGAGGGATATTATTTACAAAAAGTTATGAATTTCAAAGGAATAAGTCGCGAAATATATATATATATATATATATAAAATTTTGTTATAGAGTTCTCATTTTGGTACGCTTACGAATCGTGAATCATATCAGTTAATAAGCATTTATTATTACACAAGATATTTTATTTCGTATGATATAACAACGTTTAGTTGAAAAAATGCGAAGAAATGCGGAGCGACGCCCACCGCGACTCGCCCGTACGAACGCCGGTGAATGAATGGTAGCATGTCAACATTGACATATAAACACAACTCGTACGTACACAATGAAGCGCGCTACGCGTTGCGTAAACATTTCTCACGTCTGCCCCGTCAATGACTACGACGAAATATTTCACAATATTATCTAACTTATAAAATAATATCTAACTTATGCGAAACTACATCTTTTAGTAACCGAACATTAAATAACGTGTATGTATATATATATATTTCATTAAAGAGTATCGATATGCTCGTTAATCTGGCAGTTCATTCACTCATTTAAATCAGCAGTGGAATGTTGATTAAAAATCGACGACAATTGCGTATATTATTAATATATATTATTAATAACATTAATATCATCCAACGGTAATATTAATTAATAATATATTAATAACACACGCAATAGTCGTCGATTCACAAGCATATCGCGAAACAATACTCTCTAATGAAATATATATATATACACACGTTATTTAATTATTATTTTCGGTTACTAAAAGATGTAGTTTCGTATAAGTTAGATATTATTTGTAATATTATTGAATATTATTAATAATGATGCAATGGGTATTGTTGGCTTCTTCGTTCTTTGGGGTAGAACGAAACCCCTCGGAATACTCAGCCCCTCCGCCACGTCAAGGCCGTACCCATCGTTGGGGTTATCATTTACAAAAAGTCATAAATTTTAAATAAATCGCGCGATATGTACTTATTAAAAAAATATCGTTTTGAATATGTTTATGAATAGCTAATCGTTGATTATTTATTATTATATATTTATTTATTATTATTCATATGTACGGCAACGTTTGGTATCAATTAACAATAAAAGAATATGAGGAAACGCGAAGCGACACGCGCCGCTGCCTGTTCGCCGTACGAACGCCGGATAAAGAATGATAACACGTGAAGCGTTTGTAAACACGGCGCGCGCTGCGCATATCACAGCCACGGCATGTAAACAGTTTTGAAGACCGCGATATCTATAAACGTGTGTCAAACGAAATATTCAATATTGCAAATAAATATCTAACTAATCGTTAAGTTGTAAATGATTCCTTCTGAATAATCTATTATCGTGCATTTGCTTGTTTGTTTAATAGACTAGTTACGACTTATTAAAGTTAGATGTATAGACATCTTACATATCTTATGTGTGTTACAATAAATGATTGTTATAATAAATTAGTTATCGCTATATGTACATATTACAAAATTATAATTAAATTCATATTGAATTTGAAAGTGTCCAATGTAAAGATATGTATTTGGATTAGATTATTAGTTTAAAAGTAATCGTTCGTAATTATCGTGAAACTATTATTATTATTATTATTATTATTATTATTATTATTATTATTGTAGATATATCGTTTCGATTATAATAGAATAAATTATACTAAATACTTTCGACGATATTTATTCATGTTTGCAAATTTTTATATTCCACTCAAAATTTAATTAAATATATTAAGAATTAATTTTATGTTAGATTCCATTTATAAAAAGGCCGTGTAAGACTTTAATTGTTGATGCTTTTGTTGACGCTATCTATGTAATAGTCATAACATGCAAAAAAAAGTGAAATAGTAAAGAGTGGAGACTTCTGCGAAAAAACAATGTTATTTTTTCTTTCAGTTTAAATATTTTTTAAAACTTTTGCAGTTCTTTTATATTTCCCGAAATTCATGTCATGAAAATTAAATTATTTAAAATAAAACACTGAAAACAAGTTATTAGAATAACTTTGAATTGTGCTATTATTTTTGTATTCCTAAAAATTTATTTTATTTTCTGTTATAAAAAGAACTATTAATTTAAAATCCGTCATAATAACAATACTAAATAAACGTCATCCTCCCTTTGTTATCCTCAGTACAGATCAGTAAGATCATTATTCTTCAATTATCTCCGGATCCGCTTATATTACATTAATTATTAATTATATATATATATATATATATATATATATACTCATTAATATTTTTTATTAATAATAATTATAAATTTATATAAATTTTTTGACAAAGAGATATCGACTTAGGGTTAGGGGAAAATTAACCAATCATAATCGAATTATAGAAGAATAATTGACTATGATTCGTCAATTTTTTACAGTTACGGCATAAGTGACAGATTAGTGTCGGTCCACAATAAGTATTTAATCTTTAAGCCGTAAGAAATTGACCAATCATAGTCGATTATTCTTTTCATATTCGACTTACAGCCTCCATAAGTGTCGGTCCACAATAGGTGATTTAAGCTTCAAGAAGTAAGAAATTGACCAATCATAATCGAATATGAAAAAAATAATCGCTTATGATAAATCAATTTCTTACGGTTTAAAGATTAAATATCTATTGTGGATCGAGATTTCTTACGGTTTAAAGATTAAATATCTATTGTGGATCGAAATCAACCCTAAACTAGCCCTCATGCCTTGTGTTCACGATGCTAGAAATCGATCCGAGATCTCGGATGAAAAGAGAATTGACCAATTGCGTTTAAATAATTCGACCACTTAACCAATGCGATCAGAAACATTATCGAATTATTTTATCCTTGTTGTTCATCGATAGTTAAACAAAAATATAAAATATAGGTGCATTCGAGTGTTATTTTTTTTTGAACGCAGCCCAGAGATTAAAAGAACAAGTCTCCTTTTAACGATCAAAATCTCCACTCGACATCCAATGGAAGACTTTTATTCCTAGTTACTATCAAAAGTCTACTTTATCCAACATCTGATTGCTTGTCTTTTCCTGCCCCGACGATCTGATTGAATCGCGCAACATTCATACGTACAAGCCTTTCCACGAGTGAGAGTGTTGCCGATAGATGGCGGCTTCGGTCTTTTTTTTTTCTCGAATATACGGCGAAGGGAGAGCGGGGCACGAGGTTTATGCGGGATCACACGGGAGGACGAGGATCGCCTACGATGCCGACGAGCCTCGTTGGTATAAGGTTTACCTGTTGATAATCGGCACTCGGCGTGACGTGAGAGAACGACAAATCGGAACGAAATTCGTCTGGCGGTTTACTCACAGTGAGCCGGACACGCGTCGGTTCTCCATCGCGGCGGTGAACATTTTCATACAAGAAACAGGCGCGTGCAGAAGCGAATACGCGCCCGCGTTCCGCGTGCATTGATGAGCGGAAAACAAGAGTTGTCATTACAGTACGCACGTAGCCCGGACTGGACCCGCGATGCTTCTCGGTCGCGCGCGCGGATTCTAGACGGTACGCTCGGTTGATCCCGGAAATTTTCCCGGCGATCGTTCGACGACGACAACGACGACGACGACAACGGCCAGTAATCCCATCTCGTCTTCTCCGAGGACGAAAATGTCATGAAACTCAGCGTTCCTTGGAACTCCGCCTGGAACACGGCTGTCCCTTAGTTCTTTCTTTGCGAAACAAAGATCGAGGTCTTTCAGAGAGAGAGGATGGCGATACGAATCACGTTGGAGTGTGGACACTCTTCCACGCTGCGCGAGTGTGTCACCTCCAAGGGATACACTCATGATTGGAAAGTATTTGTACGAGGAGTGAATGATGCTGGGATACATCATTACATTGACAAAGGTAATTCTTTCCCTCTTGCTTCGATTTTCTTTATTACTTTGAAAATATTTATTACTGTATTTATTATCTGCATTCTTGATAAATTTTCTTAGATTTTATTTTTTTACAATATTTTGACAATATTTATATTGTCAATTAATGTAATGTGACAAGATTATCCTTTTTTGATAATATATACATAAAGCTGATCTTTTTTCAGTGGTATTTCTTTTACATAATACTTTTAATAATCCTAAGAGAGTATTGAAAGAACCACCATTTATGGTAGAAGAATCTGGCTATGCGGGTTTTATAATGCCGATTGAAATTTATCTAAAAAATAAAGATGAACCCAAGAAGTTTCAAATATCATATGATCTTCATCTACAGAAGACTGGCCCAACTATTAATAAAGTTATACGTCACGTTGAAGTGATTCGTAATCCTTCTGATGATTTTAGGAAAAAACTATTGAAAGGTGGTGCTGTAAGTATAATTTTAATAATTAGATTTAATTTAAGATTTAATAATTTAAATCTTTGCAGATTTGTGTTTATTGCGCTGTAAAAGTAAAAGCTACATGTCTTTAATTATATTTCATAATTTTAGGTCGCAGTATCTAGTAGAGATGGTTCATTAGAGAAAAGTGATACAAAAACATCCACAATGGTTGGCAAACCAAAACTGAATGGCAGCGAAACCAAAAAGCATCGCATCACTGAATCTAAAACTTCAAACTCATTTCATGATTTATTTGGTCCTCCAATAAAAACAGCACCTGCGAAGATATCACCAGAAAGCAAAAAGACAAGTCAGTCTGATAAAAATTCAGTTTCTAAACCAGTAATTGTTACTGAAAAATCTGACAAAGTAGACAAAACAATTAAAGCGAAAGAAAGTCCTCATAAAGATAGTCGAAAAGATAAGATAGATGAAAAGAAAGATAAGAAGGTTAGAGATAGTTCTAAAGATTCTCTCAAAAGTAAAGAAAAATCTAAGAGACCTCCTAGTCCTGGAAGTAAAAGTCATTCGAGTCCTGGAAGCAAGAGACCAGCGTCACCTGTCCCTACAAAGAAGCCATTAAGTCCTCCTTCATTGACGAAACGACCTTTGTCTCCGAAACCAAAAGAAAAGGAAGCGAAAAAGATTGTACTGGACAAAGAGAAAGATAGTAAAGAGAAGGAAAGGATAAAAAATAATTCCAGGAGTGATGTAGATTCAAAATCTGAGAAGAAGAAGGACAAGAAGAAACACAAAGATGATAGAGATAAAGAAAGAAAGGATAAGTATAAAGAAGTAGAGAAAGGTAATGTTAAAGATGCTACAAAAATAATTGAGAAGAAACCTGATAAAACGGATAAAACGGAGAAATCAGACAAGGAGAAATCACAAGAGTACAAATCGTCAAAAGATGGCAGAAAATCTCCAAAACCTGGGAAAGAAAGTGACAAGGTGAAGGATGATAAAGCAATCAGAGAGAAGTCAGAGAAGAGTGAGAAATCTGACAAAGTGAAAGACGGTAAGGTAGACAAAGACCGACAAAAACATAAACACAAGAAAAGAGACAAGAAGGATAAAAGAGATAGTAAAGACAGAGAGAAAAAGGAAAAGCGCGAAAGAAGCAAGGATGGGAGCGAGAAACAAAATACACCTTCACTAGTCGGGAATCCGTTGTCGTCTCTTTTGACCGAGGTTCCGGAAAGTAGTGATTCAGCACCTTCGGTAGATGATGATTCATTGTCTGAAAGCAAACCTATACTTAATATCAAAAAGGAACCAGAGCATACAGTAATGACCCTGCCAATAGAATCTGCAAAGCCACTTTCCCCTGGTATATCAGTAGAGATGAAGAAAGAGAAAAATGATCGTAGCAGAAAAGATAAATCCAAAGGGAGCAGAGGTGAGGATAGGGAAAGTCGGAAAAGAAAGCGAAGCAAAGAAGACGATGAAATTTCGGTGAAACGTGAAAAGAGGGAGGAATCGGCTTCTCCACCGTTAGAGCCAGTTTCGTCGAGTCAATCTCCAGTCGTGATGGACGTTGACCCAGTCCATCATTCGGACAAGGAGATAAAGAAAGAATTGAAAAAGGAAAAGGATGATCGTGTTGTTAATGTGGCTGACCAGGGATTAAATGACAAAGACAATGAGACTGATGCTGAACAGGTAGCTCCAGATTCTACCAACAGTACCGATGCCGAGATCAACGAGCCACCAGTATTTTCCGAGGATTACGTATCACAACTGAAGGATCTGCAACACAAGATAATGACATTGCAAGACAATGACGAGCTGCAAAGAGTCGTGCAAGTAATCGCAGAGACTGGTCAATACGAAATCACGAAGAAGACGTTCGACTTTGATTTGTGCGCATTGGATCGCAGAACTGTGCAGCGCCTTCAGCAGTTTTTTTCTGCATCGTGACCGTCTGTAGTATAAGGCATGCCGTATTAGCTTATCTAGGTACTTGTGCAAGATACATAAGTTATGTGATCTTGTGAGAGAGACTACATTTTTTTTTTAATGATAAAGAAAGTAATACATAAAACCCCAGAAGAATTTTCGAGTACGCTTTTCAGTTTGATCATCATTGCAATAACTTATGCAGATCATTGCAATAACTTATGCAGATTAGGAATGTTTGCAGTAATTCGTGCAGATTAAAGACTCGTGATAGTAAATATAATACGCAAAATATATTTTTTTAGTTCTTTTTTAAACATTTCTTAAATAATTATCAGCAATTGCTGCGACAATGTATTGGCAAAATCTGGCGAAGTTTGTCAAGGAAATATAGCAGATATCAAATCTGTAATATAGCGCCAATTAATAGTAGAAATCGGATAGAGAACCTTTCAAATATTTACATATTCTGATTTGTAGCAGATAGACGGCAAAAATCGAACAGAATCTGTCTCTAATTGTCTTCATACTGCGTTTGATAGATTTTGCTTGCAATAGATAATTTTCGCTGTGAACATATACCAACAAGCTTCTCTTTCCTTTCTGCTTTTCTGCTATCTTTATTATCTTTTATGATTATGTTTTTATTTATTTTATTAGTCTAATCATCTTTTCTATTTTTATAGATTTTTCTTTTTTGAAAATATAGATTCTATTCAACATTCAAATTTCTTTTCCGAAAAGATTAATTCAATCTTTGTTTAAATAGTTTATGTAAAAATAAAACTTAGATTATTTAATATTTAACATTAATTGTTTCTATTATTGACATCTAAAATTTAATATAAGTAACAAATTAGTTACTTATATTTATTTATTATACATTATTAAAAGTGTCCAACATATATAATCAGATTCAGCATATACAGATAATAGATAGATTCAACATAATAAATACAAAAGTACAATGCATAAGAATCCAACATATGGAAGACTGAGAATCATAGTGGTGTAAGTCAGAAAAACGGAAAAATATTATAAATAACTTATTTTGAATAATAAGTTATTTTCAATTCACAAATATTCACAAATATTTTTTCTCTTCTTTGGTCTTCATTTAATTTCACAGAGATAAATTAAATATTAGTTTGTATCAAGAAATATCTTATTTGTCATAATTGTTTTCTTTGGTTTGTTTTCTATTGTTTTCTACAGGTTGCACTCACTTACATCACTATTTTCAGCCCTCCCCAAATGTAAAGATTTTTCCAACATGAAAGATAAAACGTATGGAAAAATACATAAACATTTAGCGCTTTGTTATTTTCTAGAGTATTTGCAATATTCTTTTGGGGTGTTTAAAGTCATCTTAATAATGCATTTATTATATTATGTGGGCAAAAATGATTTTATAACAACACGTGTCACACAGCACTGATTTAGTAACAAATATAAATGCGAGCGTCATATCTGCTTTGTAATATATACAGATATACATTTTCCCTCATCCAAAATATAAATGTAAACATACATGCTATGCACATATATGCGCGCGCGCGCGCGCGCACACACACACACACACACACACACACACACACACACACACACACACACACATGTATATATATATATTATAAATTTTTACTTATTTATTAATATTTTTGTACAGATTACATTATAGACTAATGCTTATATATATATATATATATATATATATATATATATATATATATATACATACATACATTAAACAGAAATATCAGGCTTACAATAATCTAATGATAGCATGTATTTATATACATATTTAGGCAATGAAAGAGTTATATGAGTTAACTCGTGTGATGCTAAGATATATATTAAATTAAATGTAAGCATCTCTCTCTCTAAAAAAATTCATTTTATTTCAACGTAAAATATTTTCTATTAGGAGATTGTATTATAAAATTATATACAAAAGAGGAATACATTATTATGTATTGGCGGAGCATCATTAAATCTTTCAAGATCGCGATTGTGATCTGTTCGATAAAAATTTCTATATCAAAAGTTAATATCATTAGTGAATGTATGGAGCATATCATGATGTAAATCATGTTTTACTTTTACTGCTTCATTGCTACTTTTAACTGCACTGCATGATTTGTTAATTAAGATTGGCATACTTACATGTAGCATTGTCGTACACATTGAGTACTTTCCTTTTGGACTTTCACTTCACAATCCAATAAACTGTCTAATTTTCTCAGCATTGGAAAATGTACATAGTACAAGATATTAGATAGCAAAATATAATCTTGTATGATATCAGTCATGATGTTACGTGCAATTGAAGCATCAAATGTCATATTTTGATAATGTTAAAAATAAACAAAATGTGTGTGTGTGTGTGTGTGTGTGTACACACATATACAAAATGTGTGTATACTTAAATTAAGACTATGTATAGTTATTTTTTTGTGCGCAATTTATAAGAATGTTAACAAAGCACGCGAAATGTCGTGCGTTTACGCAGTTGTATTTTAAAAGGTATGCCGTTGTGTCGATCGAATTATGTACACGTGTGCGTATGTATGTTGCGTATGCCTGTCGATTGAAATACTCAATGTTATGTCGTTCTGCATATGCATTGTCGTAACAAAACACGAATAAATGGAAGAACGTCTTTTAAAATGGTGTCGCATCGAATATCTTCGAGTGTCAACATTCTTTAATCATGTTTTTCTTTTCAATAATGTATGCTTCGTTTTCTGATTTCGTACATAAAAAAATTCGTAAAAAATCATCTAATCATCGCAAAAGATTTCTTATTTAATGAAAAAATATTAACAGGATTTATGATCTTTTCTATCTAAAGAGGCACACGCATTCAGATAGATTTATATGCCAGAAAATTTTGTAATGACAACGTTTATATTATATCACTATGAGATTAGTTTCATAAATCAAAGTTTTATACACATATATATTTGAATATTGATAATGAATGCAAAGTTTTTATCATCGCTTGTTAATAACTTAATTCAGTACACATATAAACAAAGATGTTATAATCACATTCGTGATCAATTTGATCGATATATTATAATTGAACTCATTCTCTCCTTTCTTTAACATCATTTTTAAATCGTTATCGTACGATTAAAGTATTAAAAAGATATAAAGATTCTTTAAATTTATTTTGACGAACGTGTCGATTGCAACATGTATATTCTCTATGACATGTTATAGCGTTTTATTCATGTAATTAAATGACAAGATATTTTTTTACATTGGAAGACATAAAATAATAAGACTAGAGGTAGATTTTTTAGATGCCCTTTTCAGACATCGCAAACAAATTTTTTGTTACAAAAAATTTTGCGAATAACAAGTTTTACGAATGTCCATCGGATCAAGCTTGTCTGATTAAAGAAATATACGTCACGAAGCATCCTCGTGAATATTCAGGATTTATAATCAATCTGAAAGATTCGTAAATATGAATGAAAATAACACGCGTTTTTGACGCGTGTGATATGTTGTACATATGTCTAATATATTGTTACGTGATTATGCAATCTCTTTATAAATATAAATTCTGCTGTATTTTACATTAAATGTAGCTTTTTAAAGTTTAAAATTCTATTTAATATAAAGATTGCAGTTTTATCCGTTATTACGAACCGAAAATCATGTAATTATATTTAACGTTGTACGGGTCATTTATGATCGTATTTGAACAGTATATGAACAGTGATACGCGATGTACATTAATAATAATAATATTATGTGAAATGTATCAGAGTATACTTGATTTAATCATTATGGCGTAATATTTGCTTGTATGCTTAATTGCATATGCGTAGTCGCTAAGATTATTGTAATGTGGTTTTGTAAGAATTTGTAGATGAATGTTGTATAAAGCTCTTAAGTGCACAAGAATCATTTCTCTTATTTACATGTATATACATAATAGACAGAATAGCGTGCAAAATGAGAAATGATTGATGACTTTGGAGGCATAGTACAAGACAAAACTGCTCGATTTATATCTTATTTGATGATATACATTCTATGTACATTTATTAAATATATTAAAAGATAATAGATGTCTCGAGAGAAACGATTTAAATGCTTTTTAATACCTGTAGTTAAATCGAGAACATTGATTTAATGTTCTCGATACGACTAGTATTCCTATGAAGAGATTATAATGAAAATCGAGATGCGAGCATTTTATGAATTAAATAAATGATTTAAAATTCTGAAATGACACATTTATCATTTTTTAAATGTAATCCTCTTTTGTACCATGAAGATGCGAAATAGTTTCCTCGAAGGGGGGAGGGGGGTTGCAATTTAAAAATCAAATCATATTTACTTTTAAAAATTTACATACGATATATTTTCACTTTCAGAAGTATTTTCATTTTTTTCTTCTAATATTCTTAATATTCTGAAGGTTTAAGAAAGAGCTCAAGAATCGATTTAAGAACTGATAAATAATTCTGATGTAAAGCCCCCATCTACTTTATTTGTAAACAATAAAAAATTGAGTAGTTTTCTTCTTAACACAAAGGAAATTAATATCCTGCTTATAAATTCAAAATTTATATCTTCGAATGATTATAAAGAACCTTTATTCGTTTTTTTTCTTCTTGCATGAAGACATAGAGATATTATGAACATAGAGATATGTTTTGCCTGTACACCATTATACGAGGCTGTAGAAAAAATATCGCTTGATTGAAATAGAAATGCGCTTTCATCTCTTTATTGAGTTTGTTACTGTTTATTGACTGTCCCTTAATCTTTCGTACAATAATATAACAGAATAGAATTGATCGCGACCTAGTCACGTCGATAATTTCCATTATAACAATATTAATTACAAAGGACGTGAGTGTAGTGTATCATGTGTATCATGTTCACGGCATTAATTTTTCAGCCATGCCTCTCCTCTCCGTCAAACGACATTGATGTTGAGCTGTAACGGTTCGCAAAAATACAGAATGTTGGTTTCCCGACAAGAAGATTATTAGGCACAAAACATAGCGAGATAAAATAATCTAATATCCTGCCAATTCGGCGAACGTCGAGTCCATTTCATCGGCCAGCGACTTGTATCTGTCCTTGTTGATGCCCAATTCATCTGAAACGCAAGATGATTTTATTTTCATTCGCCGCTTGTGACGAAAAAAATAGTTATATATATATATATTTGAGTAAAAAAAATATAAATTCTCACCTTCGAGCCTGTCAACCTCCTTCTGGAGCTTCTTGACGGTCTTTTCGGCAAATTCTGCGCGAGCTTCGGCTTCCTTTAGTTTGACCGTCAAAGTCTTCAATTGACGCTTGAATTCTTCGACTCGTTGATTGGCCTGAAAACACATATGATGATTTAGTTTAATAAAATATTTATGGTGAGTTATAAAAATCAAATGAATTTTAAATATTTTAACATTTTCATTAATTAATATTTAACATTAACATATTGTTATTGTACCAAAGAATTTATCCTCTCGAACGAAACAAATGTAATACTTTGCTATTTACTTAAAAAAAAAAAAAAAAAAAAATCACAAACGTACCTTTTCTTCGGAGACTTCCAATGATTTCAAGCTGTTACCAACAACTTTCAACTCTTCTTCCAGCTCCATGATCTTGCTATGAAATACGGGAAACGAAGTTACAAAAATATGACCGAGTTTATTTCATTTATTTTGGCATTACGCCAGAATGATCTAACACTTACGCCTCGCCAGATTTCACACGATCCTCCGCGACTTCGAGCTCGTCCTCAACGAAGGCCAGCTTGCGCGACACTTCATCAGATTTTCCGTCGGCGTCCTCCGCGAGCAGGCGAGCCTCCTTCAGCTGGTTCGTCAGTTGGTCCATCCTCTCCTCGTCCTGCTGCGCCCGGTTTTCCAATACTTTGCACATACTGCAATCGTATCACATTTCGTAATGTGGCACAGGGACGGACAGGTCGATTAAGTCGTACAATTACCGGCTAGACTCGTCAGCGGCCTGCGACGCCTCGGTCAGCTTGGCGGTCGCGGTGTTCAGTCGTTCCTCCGAGCGCTCGAGGTCCTCCTCAATAAGCTGTACTTTTCGGTTAAGGGCAGCGACCTCGGATTCAGCCTGGAGAAGTCAAATATACAAGGATAGACGAGAAATTTATATATACGACTCTTTATTGTTCATAAAATATGACACAGCAATAACGTTGTATGGTATAATATCACAGAAACGATAATATCACAGGACGATTATGTTGAACTTAAAAATTTGGCCAGATTCATGCAACCAAAATAATTTTGTTGAATCGTCAAAATAATTAGGGCACTTAAGAATAGTAGATACCGCAAATATTTTGGATATTCTATTCAATTAAGTTGAATCATCCTATATAATATTATTTTAATGGTCCAAGAAAATTATTCTCAGATCTGAGTCTGAGCCAATTTTTATTTAATTAATAAATATTTCAATAAAACTATTTATTTTCTTTCCGTGAACACAATGAACACAGAAAATAGAATTATACACGATGAAAATCTTTAATGACCCCGTTAAAGTTACAATGGAGTTATGTACATAAAACTTACGTTGGTAAGAGACTTTTCGCGATCCTCGAGATCCTTGTTAGCCTGCTCGAGAGCTTGCTTGTTAGCCTCCAGATCCGCCTCAACCTGAGTTAATTTTTTCCTGAGGTCCGCGACTTCCTCGAGGACCTTGTCCGCGCGCAAATTCGCATCTTTCGCCTGCGCTTCGCAGGTATCGGCCTTGTCCATAGCATTGTCTTTCTCAAGCTTCATCGCTTGCATTTTCTTCTTGATGACATCCATGCTGGCGGCTTTGTTTTGCGAACTGCGTTACCAACGAAATTACCGAGTTTGCTGAAAATAACGTTCATGTTAAATTCCACCTCTCTCGTTACGAATGACCGAATCGCGTTTTTTTGGACGCGAGAGGATGGCGCATTTGGATGATTTCTCCGTTGGTGATTGGAGATGACGGCTGCATTTTGCAGCCCCTCCGAAAATATGCGCGGGGCGCAAGAGCGCGGCCCGCGAACCATCGAGTACGACGGCTTCTGCAAAGCCATAATTCCGGTAGGTGATCGCAACGCGTAAGCACGAGGAGGAGCACGCATCAGGGCGTCTACGGAAATAGCATCTACAGCCCGATTCTATAAATATGTGCGGAACGCTCGGCGGCGAAGCTCTGACGCCGCGCCGCGCCGCGCCGCGCCCTGCCGCGCAAGAAGAGGCCAAAACGTAACGAGTGTAACCCAGAAGAACGGGCTTTACTTGGCCGCCACCGTCGACCGACATTCGATCTAACCGACGCGTATTAATAGCATTTTACAAAACTTCGGCAAGTCGCTCTCGCTCGCGATCGCGGCCGCCAACGCGCGAATTTTACGCTCGCGAATCCGAGAGTCGTCTTTCTCGCCGCGAGAGACGCGCGTTTCACATATGGAAAATTCATGCATCTCCCCGATGACAATATGGGAAAATTAACGCGCGAGAATGTAAATAAATGTATTTAACGCCATGAACAACGATATTGCAATATGCAAACGAGAGTATCACTATGCAAATTTTTAATACATTAGAGATGATTATATTTATCATACAAAATAATCGAATTTATAATCACGCGGAGAAGATTCAAAGCAATATAACGCGTGAAACAACGTTAAAGCAGAAATACCGTTAAGACGATAGTTGCATGCAACAATATAATATGTTATATTGATTTTCAATATGTATAAAGTTATCTCTTAAGTATCCTGCGTGTCGCGTAAATGGTTTCTCTCGAGAGACCAAGAACGAAAGTATCCAATTGCTTCGCGATTTATTTTTCAAAAAAGAAAGAAAGAAAAAAAAAAGAGAAAAAGAAGATATCCGAATTGCCGTAGAAATGATCGAGATATTATTATTTACGTTGTGTCGTGTGATCCCGAGATATTAATAACTTGCCGAGGACCGCAGCTGATTACATTTGTCATCTGATGTCAAAGTGACACCCGCGTACCGTATTATAGTTATTACTCCTATCATCGAGAAAGTTGCGACAATTTACGACGATTACGTTGTCGCATCGCGGATGTTCACCGCGGGTAATTTTTTATCGACCTTCGAGTCGATAAATTTATCATGTTACATAAAGGAGTATGTATTCGAGGGGCATTATATTCAGGAAAGTAAGTGTATGTATAACATAATCGGATCAGCGCATGCACGCGGTTGACAGTTACAAATGCTACTTACGGCATTGCTTTATGTTAGGCCCGAAAGCAAATTCCTGAAGCGTTAGCAGAGCTGTTATTATTTGGCAGCGGTTAGATAGTCTCGCAAAGCTGTCCAGTCTCCGACATTGCGGGTCTTCGTGAAACGAATATAGCGCTTCCTGTAAGAAACGTCGTCCGTCGTCCATAATAAGAAGAATATAAATGAAATTGGACAGATTTCGTAAGCCAGAGCAGATAGATTTGCCGTGTATCAGAAACACGCGTTAGATATTCGGAAATGGCGGACGAATCACACAGAGTCGGATTAATTTCGAGCACTGAATAGCAATCGGCACTGACTCGCTTATTGCGATTTTTTTTTTTTTTTTTTTCAGCACTTCCTCCTCTACGGGATGGCATTTTCGCATGGCACGTTCTAATAACACTCGTGTTTCAATCAACATGATCATTCCCGCGATACCTTTCACTGCTCTCACTGTGATGATTGATATTCGCACAGAAGATTATATCCTAAAAAAAAAAAAAAAATGCTACTTACAGAAACCGCCAGATATCCCGACGTATCGCTAAAATTCCGGAGTTAAAGCTCCATAAAAGTTCAAGTGCTGTTGGTTAGTAACGGCACTATCGGTCGTAAAATCCGAAGTGATGATCTTCGTCTTCGTCGCCACTTCCGTTCTCCACTCGCCGACGAGAGTTCGTTCCCCATCGCTCTGTCTCGCATGTCTCGGAGGGTAAAGCGTAGAAGACAGAAAGTGGTAGCCAGAGAAAGAGAGAGAAAAAGAGAGAGACAGAGAAAGAGAAGAAAAGCGAAGCGAAGCGTTTTCACTGCGGGAAAAGTGCGTTTTCGACGACGACGATGATGCACTTACCAATCCCGAGCGATCGGAGCAGCGTGAGACGAGTATCTGAGCGGAGAACGGAAAAGCCGTCGGGCGAAAAGCGCGCGGCGGAAGGACGCGTGTCGCGTCTTCGCTGGTGGGGAGCCCAAAAATGGACCGCCGCGAGCCCCCCGTAACACGTTTATTTTCTGCTCCCGCGGACCTAAGATCTGTCGTATCTTCGTCCGTCGCTGGAGCGCGACGCGTCGGCGGCCGCCCAGCATCCGTGCTCGAGCATCGTCATTGTGACGGCATCCGCGACGTTCGCTCGCCTTTCAGCGAAAGGGGTTAATTCCTGACGGATCGTCGGGAGATAGATGCCTTCGGAAGTAAGCCGTTTCGCGATCTCCGGGCGAGAGATGCGCCTGCATCTCCCAAAGTGGCTGTGAGGTTTTTACCTTGATCGTTTCGTTGAATCAACCGCTTCGAGTTCGTGATTTTTTTTTTACGATCACTGATGCAATAATCGAGAAACTTTTAAACTCCCTTTGCGGAGAAAAAGAAGAATATACATATATATATATATACACACACACACACACACACACATACACACACACACGTATATATTTTTTTTGCAAAATTGTAATTACTTTAGGAAGAAATTTTGACGCGCGCGAAGAGAATATTTGTTTCACAGTGTAGCTTATAATTATTTTTTATTTATTATTATTTGTAACCCATCTGTCGAACAAAGAATGCCACTTATAAGCACATTGTACAAGTGTTTAAAAATATTTACAAACGTTCAGATATATATATTTTTATAAGGATTAACGTCGTAGAAGAAATACCTATTTTTTTTCTCTTTCTTTCTCTCTCTTTCTTCCTCCTCTTTCGTATTTCCTGTTTTATTTCCGTCTGTCGCTCGGCGAATCATTTTTAAAGATTGTTTCGCTTCTCTACCCTCGTTTCACCTGTTGCCAGACATTTATCGTCGTGAAAAAAATAAATCTTTATTTTAAGGCCGTCATTTGAAGTTTCCTACCTAGTTCGGTAAATGTATAATGAAAAACACGACTGCGCAGAGCTCGAAACTTTGGATAATCTCTTGACGTCATACGTAAATATGCGGCTTATTTTTGTACGCGCAGTTATGTATACGTATAATAATTCTGAATTAACCCCTTACGGCGCAGCGTCATCAGGTGTATACGCAATCCGATAAAAATTTCTATTTCTCTCCAAGATTTTATCGCATCATTCCAAATGGCAAACTATTTGTCTCACAATCTATTCTCTCCATAGAATCTTTCGTAAATGTTATTGCCGATGAAAATATTAAATTTCTCTTCCCTTTAAAGAGGTAGGATACTTTAATATCTATTTTTACATCACTGACACACGCCTGTTTTGTGAGTGCAATCTTTCACGATGGGAAAGTGGGGCTGCACGATAAGGGATTAACGTGAACAACGTTGCTAACGTTTGTTTCCTTTGTACGTTCAATCAGCTAGTCAAAAAATATTCTTAAAGATATTCTTAACGAGGTCCTCGACTTCGAGCAGATAATTAGGAAGAAAATTTTTTTTATTACGTTTGTGCTTATTGACCGTCTTATGGATAGATTCCGATCGGGAGGATCGCGCTTACTTACCTCGCAGTCCTGTTTAGAAGTGTAAAAAGTGGTAGAAGTCACGAAGAGTGTCAGATAACATGTTACAATATATACCTAGCTTGAATTATAATGCGAGGAGCATAGAAATAGTATAACAAAATATATGAAATATTTATAAAACAGCTCCTTCCAGCGGTATTTGTGAAAAAAATATCTCTCATATTTCTCACCTAATAAAAGTTTTCAAGTAATTTCGTGTGCTTTTCCGATATTACATAATTACTTTTTCCCCTTGCGCGATAGCCGCTTGATAAACCGAGAATCGACCAATATATATATTTTTCAATATCAGATAATCCAGGATTACCGAAACAATCGAACAGATATACGGACATTATTAAATATATCACATACGAGGAATTGAGCTCTAATAAATTTGGTTCGTAGCACGGCGGATTTTTCACAAATAACGACGGAAGTACTTGAACGAACGTAGTCGTGCATGGCCAAAGCCGTGCCTTATCACATATTTTTTTAACGTCGCTTTTCTCTATATATATGTACACGTCTGATTAATCTACGATGTACTTATAGATAAATACAGATTCCCGTGACGCGGCGATCTCACGATGGACACAGATGGATCCCTCGAGGGATTATTCGCGCCGTAAGACGGAGCGTCACTTCCGGAAATCGCCAAATCGTCGTCTCCTCTGCCGAAGACGTGCCCGTTCGTATCGTTTAACGTATCTACTTAACGAACATACTACGAATACCCTCTAGATTGGACGTCGATGGTGTACATTGAAAATGTGTGTTATGTGCACATTATTGCTACCCTAACTTTTGGATAAACGAACTCGTAACGAACTCTCTCGTGATACCCCCATGGAATTAGCCTCGCCGTGACGGAGAGCAGCGCGAAGCGATCGGCTTGTTTCAGCGGAGACAGACACAACTTAATCGTAATAGCGAAGACCGATATTCTTCAAAGCTGACGCGTTTATTATGAGCATGAATTAAATGTACGCGTACGACTATCTACAAAATTATATATATATATAATTATTTATATGTCGAGTAGAAAACGCTTTATATAGGTTTCACATAGGTGGTGTAGACTTTTAGGTTTCCAGGATACGCAGGCTATAGACGGCAGGATAATTATAATTCTTGGATTGTTTCGAGGCGCACGTTTTCAACGTACGTTCTGTAATCATTAAATTATATAGTTGCATAGTGAAGCATAGCGCAGGCGAGAGTCTATTTCATTCGAGAGAACGAATATACTATTTTGAGAACGGAAAGAGCAGAGATATATAAAGTCAGGTATTATCCTGTTTGGCAGTGAGAAATGCCTAGGACAATGTTTTTTTTATATATATATATATATATATATATATATATATATATATATATAGTATCGCTTAACCCTTGAATGCAGATTTTAATCAAACTTTTATATGTAATAATGTATACATAATTATACATAAAAAAATATATTTAGAAAATTTTGAATTTAAAAATATTTTTATTGGAATATATTATCTACTTACTGATTATAAATAATACTAACAAATTGTAGAAATAAATGTATATCGCTCGATGAGATATTATAATCGGACATATATCGATATACGTACATTTATATCGTAATATGAGACATAAAAAATATTTGTATAATAATGTTTTTCGCTTTTGCCTAAACAAAATACCGTAAGTGTACTTGCTCTGATATGCATATCACGTCAGTCTTAATTTATCTCATCTTGTAATCAACACGACCGGGTGCATTCAAGAGTTAAATATTGCAACGAGACTGACGAATTGACATTAACGACGAAAGGAAACATAAATGTCAATTTACGAGTAATCTAGTATCGCGCGAACGAGCGAACTTACGTTACAATGAATTATATTACGAGCCCGAATATGCATTATGCGTTATCGACCGTGATTTGAAATGACCACTTTTTGATCAATATCATATTTATATATCATCGGTCATTCGTTCCTATCGCGGACTGCGGACCAATTCCCCAACAACATTTTCCGCGTTTATTCAGTTTTTACTTTATCAGAAATTATTCCATTCTGTTAACATTAAAGCGATAGAATGTTTATCCCGATGAACAAGTCCAACAAAGTTTGACAAAATCGTGATTAACCTGCCAATCAAACATTATTGCCTCCAGCCTGTAGCTTTGGGATTATCGCGTTGATCGAATCAGTTAGCTATTAGAAGATTAATTTTCCCAAGCCTCCGAATCGAAATATTTCAAATATCGTTTCCTCCTTATGCGCAAAATTATTTCATCGTTAAATTTACTAGACTTGCAATTTCGCCATGTTTTTCCGATCCGGGTGTCTTTTTCGTTTTCACGCCGATCGAGAAATGGATTTTTGAGCGGAGTGTGGATTTTTGCAGGCTCCTGCCGTAGGACTTAACCAGTTCAACTATCGAACGGATCGAACTTTAATGAGCGTGACTCCGGAAGACGTCGCAACGCCTGATAGAGCGACGTGTTGTCGGCGTCGCCGGCGCTGAAGCGGTGCCACAGC
The DNA here is from genome assembly GCF_055798465.1 of Pogonomyrmex barbatus. NCBI lineage: Eukaryota > Metazoa > Arthropoda > Insecta > Hymenoptera > Formicidae > Pogonomyrmex > Pogonomyrmex barbatus. The sequence goes on from NW_028297116.1 coordinate 21,792,678, forward strand.
TTGTTGTCGGGATCCCAGGCTGAATTGGGCGGCCTGTATAATCGAGGAATGTGCGGAGCGTCGCGAGTAATTCCAAAAACGTAGCTGTCGTTTCCTGAAATCGGTCCAAAAGCAGAATCTTGAGACTCCGTCAACGCCCGAGACGGGAACTTATGCCGGGGTCTCCATTATTGCAGATGCGCGTGGAGAACCGCTGGGCAGAATTTGTAACTACGGCGATTATTACGCGACTCGTAGAGTGAATAAATGCGCGCGTGTCGGTCGTGTCACGAAGTGGTTATTTTTCACGAAGAGATACCCCTGCCAGAAGAGAAAATATCCCCGCGCAAAACATATGTTCGTGTATCAGAGAGATGATTCAAGTGACTCGCGCGCGAGGGAATATCCCTCGTGTAGGACGTTAAGGTGAAAGGGTATCTATCCCTTTTGCAAGGGGATTTAGCCCCCTTTGGAAGTTCAAGTTCACCATTGCGTAATCCTTTTATGAAGGCACTTCTTGTGGAAACGTACGAGAAAACGGAAAGACACAATTTCCCCCGTAACGTATAGAGATATCTCCGCTCTGTAAGAGAAAACGTAATGGAGAAACCTCCTTCCATGGGGAAGTATTTTCTCCTCGGAAGGATGTCCCTATTACAAAAAGATTGAAACGTACGTTCACGAAACCGTGTGTGAGTGACTAGACGTATCTCTTTCGTATATAATATAATATATGAGTACTTCGTTCCACGAGGGAAAATGTATATTTATTCCTCAGAAAATATCACTTTTGTGCGTTACGTGTATTTTGCTCGCCCGAGAGATCGTCCTAGTTTCGAAACGATGAAGAACTTTTGTGTATTTAGTCATTGTTTTAATCAAACCCCCCTTCCCCCCTCTCCCCCCTCCCTCGCCCCTCCCTCCCGCGCTCGTAATTCTGTTTGCGCAGCAATGCCCTGCAGCGCAAAGGTCTCCCTCCTATCCATTATATAAAGCCCGGGGCATAATTACCTGTCGTTGGAGTTCGCGAGGGCGACTGCTGGGGTGAGCCCGCCAAAGGTGATAGGGGTTCGTAAGGCGGCGGCGGAGGCGAAGACGGCGACGGCGTGGGCGACGGAGGTGGCAGGCTCAGAACGACGTCCGGATCGAGGCCGAGGGCCTTCAGGGCCCTGCGTGGGTTCGCGCGTACCCACGCCTCGTACAGGTCGACCGGCCAATCCGTCTGCGTCGACATGTCGATCAATCTCTCCGGCGGATTCCAACAAATGGCGTCCGGGGGATGGGAGGAGCTCCTCGCGAGGACCCCGCTGCCGCGGCTCGCCGCCGGGGTCGGCAGATTCGGATTACTCTGGGGTGAGCAGGCGAGCATCTGCAACGCTTGAATGGCGTTGCGCACCTGTCGATCCAAACGCGTATCATTTAATCCCCTCGCAAATCCGAGGAGGTTGAATTTGCGCGAAAATGGAAAAAGAATAGAAATTAATAAATCCAGCTCTACACACAATGAATTTCTCCGAGTAAATTCTTTTTCTTTTTTATTACGACTTATTCGTTTCTTACACACCTTTACAAGGTTTAAAAACTATAATGTTTTAAAGCCAAGAAATCTCGGAGGACTGAGAAGTACCGGTAGTAAGTATATACCTACCGAGATAGGTGTCTAAAGCAATTTCACATAATATATCTGTGCCGGAAATGGAAATAAAGGAAAGGAGTATAAAATACCTCGCAACTGAGCGTCGCAACGTCTTGATGCAGCGTAGAAAATTGATTATCGAGTCTCTCAACAGATCCTCGAATGTGCTCCTCCATAGATTCTTGCGCGATCACTTGCGCTGCCCTTCCCCCTCGCAGCAAGACTCCCCGTCCTGCTCGTCTCGCTTCTCTATAATCCTCCCTGATATTTTAAAACAAAGTTAACTTTATTCCTCATTATGCGAGCACCCGATCTGAGATATCGGGAACGCTCAGCGAGACGATATCGAAATCACGGCATGAAAATTTCAAAGTGAGAAATCCAAAAGTGGATTATATCCCACTACAATGTGCCGTTGATATAGGTATATATATATATATATATATATATATATATATATATATATATATATATATATATCAACGTCTGAAGACGGATCGAACGCGACTTTGGGATATTTCCCAAGCTCTCCGGAAGCGGAAAATCCTGTTATCTTACAATTGCGGATTTCCTTTTTCAGAAAAGGTATCGACAAATTGAGAACGGCGTCTTACAAGCCAAAGTATTTTTCTTACACTCCTTCTTTATCGCGCACTTAAATGCTACTTGATAAGATACTTCAAATACTACTACAAAAAAAAAAGGACTGCTCGTAACAATATATAATCTACATCGATAAATAAAAAGAATTAAATGTACTTAAGCTTTTCTAGAAAAAGTAGGTTGCAAAAAAGAAAGACTATCAAGTCGGGAAAAGTGAAGGAACAAAAAATTCTAAACCACTAGATTAACTTTTTTTCTTTCTATTTATTATCCGAAGCTTTTTATAACGGTGAAATTTTTATCTCGTCGTCGTTTACTATAAGCGTACCTTTCCTTTTAGTTTTCTATATTTTATAAGGAAACGTCAATGATCTTAGTGATTTTTTTTTTTTACCTGAACTTGGCATGCCGCGGACTCGAAGATGTGTGAAGTGGTGATTTGTTAGGGGGTGATAAAGGAGACGTTTCGCCCTCCTCGACTAGATTCTCGTCGTCCTCGCTGATGGAGGGCAGTGTCAATGACGGGCCATTTACATCGGACTCCTGCTAAAATTCACGCGACAAGAACACCGGTAAATTTAATACCTAACCAGAATCTAACTCTAATTTTCGTAAAATAATACTACGTAAAATAATACGTATTTTAAATAATTACGTAATATAAATAATTACGTAAAATAATACGTATTTTTTTTGTAGTACAGATATACTAAAGCACAACATAATTAATTTTCCTTTATTTGATGTCTCTATCAAAATTTACCAACAATATAAAATATATTATAATTTTATAATATATTTTATAAAAAATTAAATATTTTAAAATTATTTTCTACTTTTAAAAAAATTAAAGATAAAACATTTTTACACAACACACACATATACAAATATTTAAATGCCTTGAAACTTTTTTCAGTAATTCTTTAAATATATCTTCAAAATAATTAAGATGACATTTCATGCCTTTAGCAATTTTGTCTTTTTCTCCCCTTTCGTTTGGCCTGCTCCACTCCCTTTCCCTCTCTTCGCGGGGCACATAGAGTTAATTACCTCCGCCTCGTATCCCTCACGCAAGTTGTACGTAAGATCGTGCTGTATATCGTGCGCAAACTCGTGCTGATACTCGGGATAAAGTCGGAGGACTTCGACCAAGCCCTGCATGTGTATGCACTTCAAATCGCAATATGTTAGCGCCTTGACGTCGCAGCTGGATTTTACAACGTCAACCGAGCCAGATCCAGTCGTGCCGCCACCGTTACTTCCGTGTTGCAGGTGAACATTTATATCGCAACCCACTAAATCTCCCTTCCCTTGAAAGATACGTCAGAGTTGAAATTTACTCGGGAATTAATGTACGTCGAGTTGTATGCCAATAAAAAAAAAATTTTTTTTTAAACTTATCTCGACACGTAATGTTAACGTAAAATTTTTTTTTAATTTAAGCATTATCGAATGAATAAAACGAACGCGAACCACGATTATTTATGGACAGAAAAATAAGTCGGATGCGAATATTGATTTAAATTTGTTGTTGTTTACCTAAAATTGCAACCACCATGCTGTTTTGCACAACTTCCATAGATCCATTGCATAGGTAATAGATATATGAAAGCGCATCGCCTTTGTGGACGAGAAATTCGCCGGGGGCGCAAAAGTTGTTTCTGATATGGAGTGAAAGCAACTTCAGACATCCTTGTGAGGCGGCTTCGAATATCGGTAAACTTAAAATCTCTCGATGAAGATGCATTGAAACATCTCCCCGCAGTTCCTCGGGAAATTGTTTGAGAGTCTACAGAGAAATTCTTATGTGATGCAATGGTAGACAATTATTATATGCAATACGCATATTAATTTTTTCCAATATTAATTCCCTTTTAGTAATATAATTTTCAAGAACTTGTTGATATCGGTATAAAAATATGTGTACACTCTAATATTTTAATTAAAATGGACAAGAGCTCAGTGTCTTGTTACCTCGTGCACGTCAATACCGTGATTTAATGACCACATAGTCTGAAAGTAATCCTGCATTCGTTGCTTGAGCTCTTCTGGAATTTGGTGTAAGACTAGAAAATCTTTGAGATCTCGTAACTTCGTTTGATAGAGGGATCTTCTAGAATACATTCTCTGAATGATTGCAGTAACGTTACCGAACACCACAGCATGCATAAGAGCTGGAACGTAAAAGGGTGGTGGATCTTCGACTAATTGACTGCATGACGAAATCCGTAATTCTTCGGAAAAACTTACCCCCGATCAACATCGTGCAAATGGAAAAAAACTTTTCCGAGAACGTGTTTGCCGAAACGTTTCCGAAACCAACGGAAGTCAAACTACTGCAAGTAAAATATAATGCTGTTATATAGCTCTCTGTGTGCGTAACGTTTTGCACTGATATTTTCAATTTTTCAGCCAGGGTATGTAGCCAGCCTAGAACATATTAATGGCAATTCCAACGTTTTAGCTCACCTTTTACTGCAATAAACCGTTCAATTAATTTATTCTTGCTTTGCTTCGTGCGTTACTGTATTTTCGTACAATTTAATAAAAACACAATCCCACAAATATCTGCACAAATATTAACTTTTATTTTTACTTTTAAAACATGAAAGGGATTTATGTTTCTCTATAGAGAGCATTCTTATATTGAAACTGTTTCACTATAACTATTGAATAACAATCCCCCGCAAATCTCATGCTCAAGAGCTTTCATGTCGATAGGATCTCTTCTATAGCTACAGATCCATTCTACGCAATTCTACGAAGTGTAGACATGCTTTCTTAAGATAGATATAGTCGGGGGATTTTTCTAGGTCACGAAGATCACCTGCAGATTGTTTTTGCACGAATATAGATATTCGCGTATTCTCGAAGGATCGAAGATCGAGCTGTCGGCTTCGCGGACAAAATTTTCCATCTCTCGTAAAAATTCTACGACGGTACGGTACAATTTATCGATTATTATTAAGTAATCGCCGAGGCGACTCGGAGTGACTTACCTAAATCCCAATCCTTGTCATTCCGCAATCTCTCCTTCTCGGCGATAACGTACCAGACGCAGGCCAACCAGTGCGCTACCACAATGAAAAAGAGCATAAGCATCGTTAGAATTACCGCGCTGTATTGCGAATATCTGTCCATTTTTTGTAGCAGCCGCGCGAGTCTCAGTAATCTCGTGAGTTTCACCAAGTGGATGTTACTGTGCGCCGATTCCTGTAACAGAGATCGATAAGAAACGTTTATCTCCCTTTCTCAACAGTTTACATTAGAATCTGCATCTTCAAGATGTACATACCTAAAGTGCCGTGATAATTTTAATCGTTATACATTTTATACATTTTATTGTACATTTTATTGCTATAAAGATTTTATTATTCGATATGAATATTTAATTAGGATAATTTCGAGTATTCAATTAAGGACACAAGTTTTGCGAATATTTTTATGCGATTTAATAATTAATTTTGACATAGAGTATTGATTTTCTATTACACCTGGGGCAGATTAATTAATTCAGCCTCTCTTGATTGGCTTGATGCCTGGACGGAAATTTGAAATTAGCAATTATTAGCAAAATTGATATTAGGACATGATAATAACGCACATTACAAGTACGGCCTCACATAGATTTCTTCATCCAACCGTAGATTTCCTCAATATTTAATTTTTTTTTGTAACTTCCGTATTATCAAACCGAGAAATTTCTCTTGGATTAGATTAAAAGTTAGAAAACGCCGTAAAGAGATCCGCCGTAATGAATATCCAATTTGATCGCAAGACAAGATTGCGAATTCAATATTTTGCAAAAGAATTCCCGTAAAGCTATCAACTTTTTACAAGGTGGTAAATAAGCTAGCTCGCAAAGCTGTTTGTGAGCGAATGAAGGATACCCACCTCGCCGCTGTAAACGTCCGAGGCATAGAGAAAATCAAACGGCAATGCCGCTACGAGGTCGACAAAAAACCAGCCTTTCACGTAATTCACGGCGATGCTCTTGCTATTGCTGACGACTTCGCCCTTCCTGCTCACGTACGTTGTTCTGAAGTTCAAAATGATATCTGGGGAAGAATAATAGAGCATACATACATTCGCAACGCGCACGCAACGATCGGAATCTTTCGCACGTACGAGGTGCGAAATATCGAAATAGTACGACCTACGATATGAAATATTTCGAATTTCGGATATCAACAAAAATGGCATTTAAAACAAAAGGGCATTCAAAATAACATCTCAATTTCAACAATTGGACGGTCTTTACATTTTGACAATTATCCGCAAAGGATTGCAAATCTGATTGAAAAATTGCAATTACGACGTACCGATGGTCATAAATTCGTATGAATTATGCCAAATTAGAATCCTCTTTTATAGAAAACTATCAGTATTGGGTATTTTTTTTTGTCAGGAAACATTGTTTCCAACCCGGAGCGTGACAATAATCGTGCTTGCGAGCGAATGTAAACGTAGAGTCTGCTTGTACACCGTCTAACTAAACGAAGAAGAGGAACTGACTTTCCCGCTTGTTGTCCTGCCGAGTTTCCATTCGTGCAAACGTATCAAGCAGCTGAGCGAAACTTTGGCTTTGTGCTTGTGAATGCCTTTTAATCCCGTTTGCAAATTGGATTTTATCCCGCGAAATTCACGTTCTACGTTCACTTATCCACCAGTAATCTCGTTTAAGAGTCGCGCACAGCCGATATTTTACATATCGCACGTCGTCATACACGAGAAATATCGCTGTTCGTTGATCCGATATTAATTGTAATGTATGATAGACTTGTCGAAGTTATCTGTCATTACAACGCTTCGCAGGCGCGCTTCGCACGCGTCGAGGAAGAAAATTTCAAAGTCTCGTTTCGATTTATAATGCGGACGTCTCCCAATGCAAATTTCATCCTCCTCATTTCCACTTCATAACAGCACAATTTCGCCTGACAGTTAAAAATCGACAGTTAAACTGGCGGGTTTACATTGAAAACGCTCGTTGTTTATTTACCGAGGGTTACAACGCGAGACAACGCGCCGCGAGAAATGCTCGTGCCGACGTACCGGGAATCCGCCATTCCGCCGAAAGGTAAAATTAAAGTATCGGCATTACAACGCTCGCTCGCTCGCAATTAAGCGCGGCTTTTTTTAAAGGCGATAGCGGGGGTTTTTTTTCATCATCATTAAATCCCCGCGTAATTGACCCGTCTTTCTACGTCGTAACTTTCTTTCGATATCGTCAAAAAGTTATGGTAGCTTTATTTATTCGATTAACACGGATTTACGGTTAAACGTGTCGCTTCCTCCGGCATCATTGATTGGAAGATACGCAGAAGGTACATTTTGGAAAAACATTTACGCAAAAACACTTTTGGCACGTTCCCCATCTGAAGGAAGAAGCTGTCGTGTGCTGGAGTGTGGGCTGAAACGTAAGCCCACGCATTATAGGGGCGACACATAGGGGAGAGAGAAGGCTGTAAATACTTCTCTTGATTTCGGTCTAACAAGCTCCACGTGTTGTGCCAATTGAATGATGAGGGGACTTTTCTCATTTCCTTCACGGAAACATTATTCCAAGATAGCGAGGGCAATCGATTTCGACTACGAGGCTAACGGATCGGATCTTGATTTTTACTTTAATATCGATTGAAAGGTATAAAATTGTAGAAATAACCGAAGCAAGAAATAACAGCGTGACATTTTCGATCATCGAAGGATGAGGATCCTACGCCCCCTCTCTTCACCCCTCCCCCCCCCGACCCCCTCCCGATATCACGCTGGTTTGGAATTTATATCTATTCCGCTCTGCAATCACGCGCCCGATGATTATTCGATTTTGATTTATTTCCTTATTTAGCAGATGTAGCAGATATTCATTTATGCGATTATGCGACGTACAGCGTAACGTTTAATAGTCGTCGATACGCATGCACACCCCTAATTTGTTGACGCCGAGAACGGACGTGTATTGTGAACAATGGATATCTAAAACGGCGAGCTAATTAATCTCATATCGGACATATCGGAACGAAGGCGTGTTAGGCTCGTATCACTTTTTCTAAATGAGGAGGAATTTTCCATTTACCTGAAATGATCCTGGAGGATTACGGTTTCAGAGATGAGAATCTCATCAGGGGGATGAAGGGATAAAGAGAGGTCTAAAGGGCACGAGGGTCGAAAATTGGAGGCAGGATATACTCACCGATAATGAAGAGCACTTCGACGACAACGTCACTGACCATGGTAGGCCTATCGGTGTTGATGAAGCTCGCGTTATAGGGAACGATTATTGCCACGTAAAAGGTCGCGATGAGAATCAACCAGTCCCAGCAGGATTTAAAACCACCGTAATGACTAAGGATAAACTGCGACTTTTTGACCGCTGTTGTTTTGTATTCCGGTAAAGGCGGCGCGGTCGAATGCAGAATAGTCTAGAATAATACCCAATGTAAAAGCGAGAGCTTTCAGACATTCGCCCAAATTTCTCGGCGGATTATAACGTATTTACCTCAAAGTTTCATTTCACTTTGTTTTACTTTGCAAGAAGATTTCGGGCTGTAAAGCGTCTTTATTCCTACTATTTAGCTTCAAATGCAAATTAACTTGAAAATTTGTAATAAGGAAGATTGCATGTTAATTATTTAAAAAATAAATCCTTCCTGCTGATATATAAGCTTGTTGGAAATATATAATTATATTATTTTATTACCATCTCACAGATTCGCGAGCAAACATAATAATTATTAATGTCTTGTGTATAACAGATGGTACATATAATATCATGGCCGCAATAAATCCTTATTTTATCAATTACTAGCCCATTTATAGTTTAACCTTCATTCTTTATAAAAAATGGTAGCACTTTTGGAAGAAAATAAATAAAGAAACGTACATTGTTTAGCTTAATTTTGTGCTTATTGTCCTGCTTGTAATGGCCCGACAGTTGATAAAGGACGGCGCGACTTCTTCTTCTACCGTAATTGGAAGGCGGTGCCTCAGGGTCGATATTGCCATTCGAGTCTGGAATTGTAAATTGTGCTATTATTGGATGAGAAGAGAGAGAGAGAGAGAGAGAGAGAGAGAGAGAGAGAGAGAGAGAAGAGTTTGTACAAAAATATCAAACAACAGGAATCACGCAAAAAGCATTAATTAAGAAAAATGCAAATACATACACAACACAACACACACACACACACACACACACACACACACACACACACAGAACATACCCCGACTTATACATGTACACGTACAGATATTTTACAAATTTTGCAATAAAAATAATTTTTTCTCTTGAGCATTATTATTTTACAACGACTATAACTATATAACAAAGAAGTCAGTATTTATAAAATTGAATATAATTATTTGCATAATACAATAAATAAAATTCTTTTTGCAAAATAACTGATGAATTGCTTTGTGTTCCGTGAATCCTACATAAGTGAATCGTACGTTTGTAACCGACTAATTCAGTCCATTGTTGATTCTACGATTGATCCGAACAAATACTCTTATCAACGTTAATACCGTGAATGAACCACGCGTATGGAAAGAACTCTTTTACGAGAAGCACGATGATTAAAAGCTGATTCGAATCTTTTTGATTATTAACTGATTCGGTTCGGTTACCAACCCCGATAAGTTGCAATGATGACACGTGCAGCGTGTTGCGTGTTGCGCGGTGCTCGGTAATGTGACTCATTAAAACGCGCAGTGAGGGAAGGTCGTAAAATGGCCAATTCGTACCCATCCTGCGATGCGAAATTCGTAAACTCCGAATTCGAGGCGTATTTTTGGCACGATACAGCGCTGAGAGAAAGGAAGAGAGAGAGAGAGAGAGAGAGAGAGAGAGAGAGAGAGAGAGAGAGGGGGGAGGAGGAGCAGGAGAGAGAAAGAAGGAGAGAGAGAGAGAAGGATGAACAGGAAGAAGGAGAGCGCATTATTCCTCATTAAAATCGATCCACTTGCGCGTATTTAGCAGCGAAGCATGGTTAGAACTCACCACTATCGTGCAACTCACAGAGCTGAAGGTTCTTCGTGTGCGTGATGTCTTTGTGCGAGGCCAGGAACAGAACGACGTCACCCTTCTCGTTTTTTATCGGAACAATGTCGAGTAGGCAATCGAATGGACTTCCTGCACACAAGTCGAAAGGAGGTCCGTTTACCGAAAGCCAGACAGACCGAGGTAATATGGTCGGCTATCAATTTTAGAGTGGCCGGAGTCCTCCGCAGGGATGTGGACGATAAAATTTGCTCGCTACCGTAATCGTAAGTTTTGCTCTGATAATGAGCGTTGATATTTGTGCCAGCTGCAAACCGTAGCTGCGCGTGCAAAAAGAATGGACGTAACGCGCGGATTATGTCGGTTTTTAAAACGAGGATATTTTTCGAGGGATTGCGAAACGCAGTGTGTGTGTGTGTGTGTGTGTGTGTGTGTGTGTGTGTGTGTGTGTGTGTGTGTGTGTGTGTGTGTGTGTGTGTGTGTGTGTGTGTGTGTTGCAAAAAGCGGGAAAAAAAAACGAGGGAGGTAAATACGTTGGTCACAGCATCCGACGGCCGCGCCCGCTTTTATGAAAATACAGTGATTACACAATGAAAAATAAGATGACGTTTTATTAGGTACTTCCCGAGACGCGACGGAATCGCTATATCGCGAATGCGCGTCGGCGTGGCCTACAAAAGAAGTATCGCGTCGTATACAGAAGAGAATTTCCGTTTCGCCGGCACATCCCTTGCAATTCTTTATTTACGAGATTGTCTTTTTCGCATTCAAGACTGATCTTTTTTCCTCCTCTTCCTTTTTTTTTCTCTCATTACATCAGTTTTCCTTCGCGTTTACGCGGATAATGCACGCAGTTTCCTTCGCGAATCATTATGGAAGATAATTTGACTTTCCCGAAAAAATAATAATAATGCAAATAAGGACTTCCCGATGCGTGACGTCGATTATGCAAATTCGCGAACCGACAATTAACTTATATTTGCGCGCGGCAAATAAAAAACTCAATTAAACCATGTCACCGGAAAAATAAATTCTGGGTCGAGATAATAACACGAAATATATTATGGAAAGCCTCTCGATTAACTTTACCGTAGATTGATTTGGCGCGAAGAAAAAAACGAAGAGCGCCCCCAGTCAACGGCGCGGCCACAAGATTACTTCATTTAGTTTTGAACAGAAAGTTTTCTTAGAAAACGTCGTGTCCCTTAATGTCGCGCAACTTTGAAAAATGTAAATCGATAACGACTCTCACTATTGCATGCATTTTCTTTTTCATTCACTCTTCTAAATGCAGATATATCATTAAAGATTTCGCGTTCTTTTTTAAGACATTTTTTTTTTCTTTTTTAAGACATAATTACAAATCTGCATTACGTAACGTTTCTCTCCTATTAATGATGCTTATTTTCAATCCAAATCCTAAGCAATGGAAAATTACATTAAATATACAAGACTAAAAGATGTTCAATTCTAAATAAAAAATATTAGGCAATAAGGTCCAAGCCGCAAACGTAATTTCCCTGAAATACTGGAATTGAAGATACGCATCATAAAATATGTATAATCTTCATGATGAAAGTAGAGAGGTAATCTTTTTAGGATCTTTTAGGATTTCTTCTCTGGCACAATACTCAGTGCGATCCCTCGCAGTTCGCAAAAACATCCGCCGATATCTCGGGAAACTCACCGTTCTTCTTGTAAAAGACGACCTCCCGTTTCAATTCCGTCTTGCTCTCGAGGCTCTTGTCAATCATGGCCTTATCTTCCTCCTTCGTTTCCGGCCCATAAAGGAACTTGCAAGCGCAACCTTTCTGCATGATCTGCGCTCGCGCGAATCCTGTCAGATCGCAAAATCCATCGGAGCAATAGACGATCGGATAGATCGTCGGAACCTGCGCATTTCCCAGTACAAAGTTGCTGTCTGCAAACAGAAATAGAAATAGAAGAAGTATTGAGAATCGAATCCCCTATTGATGATGATAAAAGTGCGCGTCAATGTTGTAAAAATTATTTGACAACATTATATAGATCGTCGCGTAACAGAAGAGTCATTCTTCCGTAACACGTAAAGAAAATGTTAAAGTGATTTAACTTTAGTGTCTGTTAAATAAAATCCACAAAGTTTTCTCTCTCTCTCTCTCTCTCTCTCTCTCTCTCTCTCTCTCTCTCTCCAACGTCAAAGTGTCGGGGAAAAAAATGTGACATGAAGTGGCAGTTTCTTTTTCATCCGATTTTACACACATTTTCCGTAACCGATGTCCTCTTTTATAATTCTGTTTTAGAATGCGTTCGCCTGCGCTCGCTCGGAATTTCACGCGATGCAAACCGAAAAATCTGACATTTTCAACGAGCGCGTCCTTCCCAAAGGAGGACGTGGCTCTCCCCTACGGGAGATATTTTTAGCCCGATAATCTCTTCACGGTTCAACCGCCCTTATTATTCATGTTAATTTCTATTTTCCGCGTAGCATGAAGGGTAGCTATAATCGTCAAACGATGCTGCGCCGTTTCCGGATGCACGTTTCCCTTACGATCGGATTAGAGGCTCGTACGCTCGACAAAAGAGCGCGTGCAGGATGTGCATGTCCTGATTGAAAGCGTTGACAAAACGCTCTTAATGTTGCAACCGAAAGAGAAAGACGCCCGCGTATGCATCGTTGACGTTTCGTTTGGAGAAAAATTGCGTCGTTTGTTTTTCGCATCACCGACGCGCAAATCACGCTGGACATCTGTAGGCGCAACGATTTTCCCGCGAAATGACCTCGTTTCACCAACGAAATTTATGCTCGAGAAAACGCGCATGTTTGCAAAACAATACCGCATTTACCGCTCGTCGTACTAATTTAAATGCATCTCTCGAGTCGTGAGTTTTCTGCTTCTGAAAGTTCGCGTCGGAGCATAATGCCTGAATCCCGAGCATGCATATCATGCGGCAGAAATCCTCCGGTGTAATAAATTACCGTGTAACATTTCACTTAAGACGATTACGTCGAAGGGAGGAGGCACGACTCGGTGTGCTGTCGCGACAAGACGAGACAAACTGGGAAGAGTCCCGAGGCCAAGTGCGATATTAAAAAATAACCTCGCTTTTACCCTTACTTGGCTTCACGTCAGATGACGTCAGAATCATTAACGAAGCTGCCAGTCAATGAACCGGATAATCAGCGATGCAACGACGTTTGCATCACGCGTCCTTTTTTTCACGACGTGCCCATCAGCGTTTCGATTATCGGCGACCAAGTTAACTAAGTCTTATGTAATAATTCTCGAGCGTTCTTAACTGACGTTACGTGGGCTCGAGGGAAAATACATGATAAGATACAAAGTAAGCTGGTAATGTCGAGCTGCAAGCTGGCGGTCGTGGCGCTGGTAAATCGATCGCGCAAACTTCTAAACGATTATTATTAGCGCAAGTGGCAAACGAGTCGTTGTGGGAAAAGATCCATTTGTAGTTTCGCCCGATTGCTCCGGAGGCGGTAACGCCAAATAATTACTGAAATCCCACGGGGCTTCTGAACTCCGAGCAAATTGCGTAAGTTATAGTCGGAACGACTCATCAAACGAAACAACTAATTACTTCTCGTATCAAAGTGTTGATCGAATCCGATTTCCTCATTCAAGTTTTTTTCATTCGCACATTTCCGACACTGCCTGGCACCGCTCGACGGTCAACGGTCTCTCCCTTGATCCAACTCTTAAAGCGACCCTACGAGTTTGCCAGCGACGTGTTTCCCCTACCTTGGCAACAATTCCTTCCCCTATAATCGAAATCTTTCTCCCTTAACGAAGGGATTTCTTGGGGATACGTGAGCCAGTCTCCTATATTTCTCGAAACGGGAATTCAGTTATTTAAAGCTCCGATAATCAAAGTTTAAATAATCCGAAGCTCCACAGGATGTCCGCGGATTTCGCAAACGTTTTACAAACATAATGAGGGCTTTGAGAAATCATAAAATGATTCGTTATCCCAGGCCGGATACGCGATTATTGTTTTCGCACTCATTAATCCGGTGTGTATACGCAGTGTTTCGGATTTCATGGACTGACAGATATATATATATATATATCGGTCGTGTACATTAATTGTTATTTTCCAATCCCATCCCGGAATAATCGTTTGTTTATTATCTCGGTGGACAGTAACGAGGAGAGGAGAGAGAGCGTTTTTGTAAAAGTTTTTGCGAGGCGTGTACAATTTATTGTGCGAATTGTAACTGCAGCAACGGGAAAAAGCGTGAGGTATCAATCGACTCTAATAGGATGAAAATAGAATTGATTATTTTTATCGTTCATGCCAGACAGCGATTTGATCCTTCTGCGTGTTCTCACGTAACAAGCAAATTTAATTAAAACAATGGCTTTAAGTTAATTATGATAAACTATCATGAATGTGTACGAGGGTAGCGTACGATACGTTCGTAGAATGCAATTCGTTTCCATTATCTACTGCAATCATGTTCCCTGTTGTCTTTGGCTTATAGAATATACATGGATTAAAATATACGTGATGTTTAACTAAAAATAATAATAATAATAATAATAATAATAATTACCTTACGCAATGGCAGTTTCACTCACGTGTCAATGTTTAATCGCGACATTATCACGGCCATCATGGATCATGGGGATAACACGGTAAGGTACGAGTGCTCGACGACCTTGCAGCTTTTGTCACGTTTCGCGGATTTAATTACGCACGATTTCGAATAGCTGTAATTTAATAGAATAATTTTACAGCCGGTCTCAATTCCCTTTCCCTTGGATTTCCATAAAGGAATTTCGTTCCCATCGAAATCTCCGACCGTGAATTTTGAACATTTGCGCCCTCGTAGGGAGATCAAAGAACATCCGTCAAACGATTAACGTATTTATTCGAGATCTACATTCGACGGTGCCGCTCGATGACGATGATGATGGCACAATTATATACCATCAAATTGAAACGTAAAGCGTTCAAACGTTGGAACTTGGCTGAGGTAATCTAACTTGGGTCCAATATTCATCCTTGAGTTTACAAAAAGATACATAATTCTTGAACAATAAATTTAACTCTTGGTTAAAACACATAAATGAATAATAAATTGAATAATAAATTTAACTCTTGGTTAATAAATTTAACTCTTGAAACTTAAACTTGAATAATAAATTTAACTCTTGGTTAAAACACATTATCAGCGCGCGCGCGCGCGCGCGTGTGTGTGTGTGTGTGTGTGTGTGTGTGGCCTCTTCGATATTACGCGAACAGTTATTGACCTGCCAAAGGAGAGGAGCTATCTATTATTTTCCGAGTTGCATGTCCAGATGCAGCGAAATGTACAAGATGTGGATCATAAGCGCGATGTGAAGCTACAGCTGCAGCGTTGTTCGCCAAGTTCGCGTTGTTAAACTGTCGGGAACAGAACAATGTTATCCTCGCCGAGGTAGAATTATTAAGAAACTCTCTTATTGTTAGTTGTAATATAATTCAACTAACAAATCCGATTATACAAGACGGCCACGGCGCATCTTCCATTGCATCTTCTATGAATTATGTTTCGTACAGATCGCGATATGGATATAGTGTAAAAGAGAATATTATAAAGCGCTGAAATATCTGTTTTAATTAAGCATTTAAATAATTACTCGCGCTTGTTTATTGATGTGAATATTTTTAATTTCGTTCATACAAGTTAGGTTTCATTGTTGAATTCTTAACATATTAAATAACGTTGTTTTACAACTAACCGGAATATATATTTTGCCAGTTTGAAAAGATAAGGTTTCGAATATACGAGATCTTGCGGCTACAAATTTTCCGCTTATCAAGGTAATTTCGTGGCAGAAAGATTTATTATTATTCAAGCAAGTTTATTACAAATGATTCCGGTAACTTAGCACTTCTGCTAGGGAAACGATGAATGATTGGCATTAATCGTGAAATTTCGAATACGAAGGGTTGGAAGGACTAATAAAGCTCCAGTACGTATACATGTGTGTGTGTGTGTGTGTGTGTGTGTGTGTGTGTGTGTGTGTGTGTGTGTGTGTGTGTATTTCTTTTTTATTTGCAGTTTAAAACAGTTTTATTTCCATTTTTACTGTACCATCGCGAGTTTTTAAAATACAAAAGTCCGAGATTTTGTTATCATATTGGATTCGTATTTGCATATAACAAATCTTAACTACACTCTATGATAAATACCCACATATCACGACTAAAGCGAACCGAAGAAAAATGTAAAAATAGAAAAAAAATATAAAAAGAAGTATATAAGAGAAAAAAAAATAGAAAAAAAATATTTATAAAAAAGATTTGATACATTTTTTTATAAATAAATGAATATATTGCAATATATATAATTTCTTTCCCTCTTATTTTCTCAATAGTAAACATTAAGTTAATATTCGACCAAGAAAGATAAAATCAATATACGAGTATAACATATTCGCCGAAAATCCGATGTTCATTCTCCTCAAAAACAGAAAATAGCTTTTATCCAATCTCAACAGTTTCGTAAGGTACCCTCATGTTAGTTTCTCCCTCATGGGGGAGAGGATAATCTTTACATTACAATATCTTTCCGGCGCAGATATCAAGAGATTAACTTTGGGAATCGCGCAAGATCTAAAACTTATGGAATCCCGTGCAATCAACTTTGTTCGTTGATGTTCCGATATATTCTGTGGCCTTTTTCTTTTGAAATGGGATTCGTTTGCCACATCGCTGATATCGCCACTTTAATTCAGCTTTTTTCCCAGCGACGAATAAGCACGAATAAAACAAACATTTATAACAAACAACGTATGTTTTAAATATAAATATAAATTGTGAAAGAAATATAGTTTTTGGGCATGATTTAGTTACAAATTATTCTACCTTTTTAATTATATGTGCTCTCTCTCTCTCTCTCTCTCTCTCTCTCTCTCTCTCTCTCTCTCCAACTTATTTGTCATATAGTAAAAATAATATTATCAAATTTTTTCACAAAAGTAAATAATATTTTTTTAATTCTGTTAATTAAATTCGCTTCCCTTTGTTGTTATATTTTAAATTATTTTTACGATTATTTTGTCGTTATCGTTGTATAGTTTATCATTGTATCGACAGCGAAATACGGATAAGAGCGTGCATCGGTTATCTATCTACGTCAGTGCCATTATTATTTACGATAAGATACATGTTATCCATATTTAGGAATCATTATTGCTCTCGCTTGGATCGATACGCGGATTATTCGTATGCGCTTTCTATTCATTGAAGGGGTAGATTAAGACAAAGGGGAATAGAGATCGTCTTCGTCTTATACATCGCGATGTATAATAGACGTGTACAATGGATTAAACTTGTCGTAAACTTTGCGCTGGAGAATTAATTATATCGCAACTTCCTAAGAGTAGCATTTCACAGGTTCTGCGTATGTACACATATATCTTTCTGCAGTTTACACGCAATTTTCCAAGTTTTGATTGACGCACGATACGCGCGGCAAAAGCCGTTTTTTCATTGAAATATGAATTCGAGCTCAATTTTCATACAATGTTGGCACTAGTAGGTTTTTTAACAAATTTTAACATGCATATATACATATGAAGATTACTTGCAAAAATATATATTTTGCCGGGACAATCCGGCGGAATATTGTTCCGACGTTTGTTATTTGTCGTGAATTTAGATTGCAACATCATTGCGTAATATTCGGTATTTGGACAATTTTTCATTGACCCTTTTACAAATTTTGATCCAAATTCAAAACGTACGTTTCGCGTTACAAGACGTAGATTATCGTAGCAATTAACACGCTACAATGACATTTTGTACACGTGTAAACACAAAGCGTCGAAAATTAACGTTGCGACAGTAGAACTGTCATTGCGCGTGAGAAATGGAACTTTTTGATGTAGAAGGTAAGCGTGCAGCTTGAAACTCGCTGTCGAAATGCGTCGGTGTCGTGTAACGTGTGTACGTAACGCGCGTTCAAACATTGTGACAGCTATAGTGATTCGGAATGGTTACGACTCGTCTAACTGGAAGCTGGAAACTGTCAGAAATATTGGTCACGCTCGATGCACCTATGCCGTTCGAATTTCCATAATTTCCGTGATCTTCAAGTTCGAACATTATGGGATGCTCCAGTTATCGCTACTAACTTTGCATTACATTTACATGTACAAAAACGAAGCGCGATTAGATAAACTATACTTATTTTGCACACAATTTCTTTTATTCTAGATCCAGACAATTTTCCGTTAATTAGAAAAACAACTGAGTGAGATTAATTTGTAATAAACGTAGGCTTTCACGATAAATATTCTATCAATTTTTTTATGTCAAAGACTGAGCCTGTGTGTGTGTGTGTGTGTGTGTGTGTGTGTGTGTGTGTGTGTGTGTGTGTGTGTGTACATCTATGTGGATATTCGTGTGCGTGCGCGCTGAGAAAATAATAGAATTTATCAGTAGAAAGTTGGAGAGAAGAGATTCAGCTAAAAAAAAAAATCCTCTTCTCGTGATGCTTTCGCACACACTGGTTGAATGTTAAAAATCAATAGAATAGAAATTTTTATTTTATTGCTGCTTGAACAACATATCGAAGCTGTGAATGGAACAAATAAAATTGTCACGTGTATCGAATATATTTTTCAAAAAATATATACGTATATAAATTGTTTACTTCTTGACAATGAAACAGTGTACAACTGCAATTTAATAGTTGCATAATAGTTTATAATTATACAACGTTTTACTTTTATACATAATTACAAATATATGAACCATAAAAAAAACTAAATTACTTTAAACAAGCAAATGTTAAATGATTTTAAATTTCTTTATAGTGACAATAGCGGCAATAATAATAATAGTAATAATAATATGTATGAAGGATGTTTAATAAAATATACGTGTATAACATAAACACATATTTATAGATCATCTGAATACGTAAACAACGTGTATTCAGTTGAAATAAACGCAGTGTAAATCGCAATAATATCGATATATTATTATTTTCCTTTGTTTTCAGTACAGACAATTTTTCCCATGCAAACGTTAATATGTATATTATGCTCGGATTGCGTTTAATAATTTTCATTTGTCATGAATAAATTAATTTTAGTCAGACTTCACAAGTTGCATCGACGGCACCGAGTGCGACGTGTGGATTTCAATGGTACCCAAGGATGTTCCTCCTTGTGCGAATTTATCGGATCGAAATGCACAACTTTGAAAACATCGAATCGATTCGCGTGGCGCCGATGTTGAATTAATATTACATGCTTCACCGGCGGACGTGGCGAAACGTAGGGTCGACGGACGCGAAGTTTTATCAGGTGTTCTCGTGCGGCGAGGGGTTGTTTAGCTGCACGCACAGTACGCCGTGCAGCCATGATACGTCGATACAACAATCGAATGGGAAACACACAATGCGAGACGTTTTCAACTTCAGAAGGGGTTTCGCAAGAGGGAAGTCGCAAAGGAATAAGAAATGAACGCGCCGCGACGGCCGGAGATCGGAATAAATGAAGAGAAATGAGAAATTGCGGGACAAAGGGACACGAGAATACGTAAAAAAAGAGTAGAGGAGTAGATTAGCAAAATAGGAATTGTTAATCAAGGGGCGCGCATGCGCGCGATTATATCGTACAAAGAATGGAATATATTAATATGCGACCCCTCGCACACAAGGTACCTGAATTTCTCGATATCATTGCCGAGGGAAAAAAATGCCGATATTTATCAAGGATACAACTTTAATTGTAATCTGTTTAAGATGACGACGCTGACGATCCGCTTCTTATAATTAGTTTCCCCTTAGCCCGAAGGAACCGAAGTTTACGTTGGTGCGACTTGGCAGACAAGAGTTAGGACGTTAACTAACTTGTAGCTTCACAGGATAGAAACGGGACGGAGATAAGGAGAAGATTCGTGATTGCGGACAAGTGGTTGAAACGGGACTTGGATAGCTAACCGCGTGCAGGAATGCTAATATTATATCAGTATGCGGATCGGAATAATTTCGACGAAATTACACCCCCGTGATTTTCCTAAATCAAGCAACGTCGCTGCAGCCACGATATCGCGGATGTAATTCAAGAAAAGAGTCACGTTTTGCAGTATAAATTTTTTTTCTTTCTTTAAATACTGAGTTCTAAATATAGAATCCTGACTGTTTAATTAATGAAAAAAGACATTTTGACGCTTTTGCCCTACTTGAAGATTTATGCGTCCAACGCGGAATTATAATCATGATGCTACCACCAGCTGGCTCATCGACACCGACATCCTACGCGCTTCGTTAATGTCTCCGCAGTTAATGCCGATGTACGCATCGAGGCATTAGGGGAAAGCCGTGTGATATCGGGACATTAGCATTATAGGCCCGGTTGGTGTAAACGATAAACCTCGACGAAATACAAAACTGAATCGATTTAACCGAAAGCGCGCCCCGCTTATAGCACGAACGAAAGAAAAATGTCAACGTATCAACAATTTATGTTTCTTGTATTAATCATTTCTTTTTTTTTTTTTTTTTTTTTTTATTACGTTTACGTGCCTACGCGTCATGATGCGAATACGCAACTCGGCAAATGCGAAAGTCAACGTAAAAACATTCTGGAATCGCACCGTCTCTTTTTTCGCGTCTCAAAGAAAAGGGACTTGGGTGAAGCGCAACCCTCGCGTGTAGGGATGAAAGTTAATCGAAAGAAGCGACGACTTTGGCGTCCCCGCGATGCTTTCGTATATCGCTTTTTACCTCTTAAAAAAAAAAAAAGAAAGTTCCGCAAAAACAAGTTTTCCTGCGAGGTAGGAAGATTACAATCTGAATCATTCGACATTTACAAGTAACGCATTAATTTATAAATTTAATAGAAGCGGGAAAAATTTGATGTCTGACAGCTTTTCGCCGTGAATAAATCTTTCCGCAACTTGAGTCGCTTATAAGCGACGACGATATCTGCTACGTCGAAGATATAAGTGATTACAAAGATACAAGTTATCAGACACAACACACACAAAAGACTTACGGGTTCCATCGAAGCGAGTTGCGATAGTGTCCAAGAAAGTATTCTGTGGAGCGAGAAGGCCCTTCCTGACCGGCATTGGGGCCGCTCCACCGCGCTGTTAAGCGCACGAACCTGTGTGCAAATGTGCAAAATGTTAATAACAATTAAATTATTTGCATACACATCGCGCATCGCACACATCCCGCATAGAAATCCAATTTAATACTGGCCAATATAATATTGGAAATTACTTATTTCGAGGGGAATTAAAAGCACCAGTGCTATTGAAAATATAATAATTAATCACTACCTTCCGTACAGTATTAAATTTCTACAAGGAATATATACGTGCGTATTTTATAAAATAAATCAATACGCGAAATGTATTTCGCAGAAATCTTGGCGTCTTTAGAGAGAGAGAGACTCTTACGTTACACCAGCGAACGTTGAATTTCTCCGTTTTGCGCGTCACAAAATATTTTATGGAAATATACGATTCATTGGAGAATACCGTAAGTCAACATCATTTGAATCTCCCTATTACCGGACAAAAGTGCCATTGTAACGCGTATTGTTCCAAGCCGATGCAATAAATATTTTCTAAGATTAATTCAATCGCTTCCCTTCCATTTTCCCGTTTAATCGAGAAATCATTGACCGCCCGTGAACAACTGGGTTATACTATTGCGTCTCGGAATAATCTTGCGTATCTCGGAAATATGTATGCAAATTATATGTATGCAAGTTGTACTTGTTATCATTATCTGTGCCCCGGAGCGTTCCTGTATTTAGTTAATTAATTACAAACAATTCAATCGCGATAGAAAGACTATCCGGACGTCTATTCATTAAGTATGTTTGACTGTAATTAATGGGCGAATCGTAAAATTGCTCGCGATAAATGTGTATTACACGCAGAATATTTTTATCGCGAGAATAATGCGAATAAATATCGGCGTTATATTGTTAAATAATTCAATAGAACATTTTATTTTAGTATGCACGATTTTAGTAGTCCACGATTACGTTTATACAATTCTTGCAATTTAATGCGTTTATGCAATTCTTGCAGTTTGATGCAGTTTACGGAATTCGATACGAAACGTTGCAATTTGTCCGCTTCAAACATGATCGTTTATGAATATCGAAATGGAGCCCGTATATTATTTATCGATGACAAAAATTCTACTATTCTATAATCTCGGTGCTTTCCATATACATACCTAACATAAATTATTCTACTCTCGTGCGCCGCATGTACACGACGTTCTTTAATGCTCTCAACGAGACTCATATAGCTTAATAATTTTTCGCTTTCAACATGGAAACCTGATACAGATCTTCTTCCTTTAGCATTAATAATGAAAAAAATTGTCTGTGTTCTTTAAAAAGAAAAAATTCTATTCTTTTTGAATTTATTATGCGTGTTTAATCCTTCCTGAATATTAACGGAAAATACGAGATGATATTTACAATATTACAAATATCCGCTACCAAGGGAAATTAAATGCATAATATACATTTGTAGAAATCGAAATAATCAAATTGGCAAAGCTAATGTAACATTAAAATATCTTTCAAATCACATGTAGTATCTCGGAAACATTAAACGAGAATTTTGGTCGAGAGTAATTCTCTATGGTTTATCGGCTGTGTATTAGAACGATCGTATTAATTATTTATACGCCGAGTCAGTTAATATAGATTGAGAAGCATCCAAATTTGTATACCATTTTGCATACAATAAACCGCTTTATCTAGAATTAATTATTTGTTTTATTACATTAAACAAGTATTCATAAAGCTATGAATTTTCTATAGAGAAAAAGAGGGAGAGAAAGAGAGAAAAATACGGGAGATATTTTATTTAATTAAAATGCTTTTACTTTAACAATTTTAAAATAATAATAGTGCTCTTGAATACGGTAAAATGCCCGAAAATGTTGTGTTATTTTATAATAATAATCGAAAAAGGAATGTATAATCCATTTAAATTGCTTATAATGAAGTAAATGCTGTTCTATTTTACGCTGAAAAATAGAAGAATGAGTGTTATTTACTTCACGTTAGGGAAATTATTCCCCTTTACCAACAGGTTGTTTCACTGACTCGCGGAAAATTGAAAATCTTTTGAAAAATGCATGAATTTTCTCTTCATTAATGGAACCCCCCGTATCACATTCAACATGATATATATATAATTATAATACAGATAATTGTAATACAATGATAATATATTAACCGTAAGAATATTAATTCTACGCTTATTAATTAATTTAAATAGAGCACTCTGTGTCCCTTTACATCTCCCTCGCGTTTACAAAAAATCCTCTCGCAACCTGTCGATAGCACGCGATTTTTCATCCCTTCCCCGTTCTTTGACGGCGTGCATAATTACGAGAACTTGGACAGCTTCCGTTCCCGATGGGTACCGACCTTGTCGAGAAAGCGATCGTCCGCTCACTGCTCGAGCATCTTCGAGCGACCACCACCGTTCGTGTGATCCACACCGATCTCCCTTCGATCAACCCCTTCGGCTCGCGAGGAGCAAGGTATGAGATCGCGCTCGTCCGTCAGTTCGATGCACTCGACGGAGATGCGGCACTCGATGGATCGACGACGACGCGATGACCAGCCAGGTCGTGATGCACACCGGCCGCGCGAGTCGTTCGCTGGCGATCGCGTAACTGACCGAGAGCCGAGGGGAGAGATTCCGTCTATCCTGATGGCCCGGGCTCCTGGCTGACTTGCGCCCCTCGTACCGAAGCGCAACATGTGGTAAACCGTGGGAAGGTAACAGACACACGCGTCCTAGGCGTAGGTGAAGGCACGAGCCTTCAGTGTACCTTCGATAAGTGCGCGCACCCCCCCACGACGACCCGTCTAACCCCACAGCTCGCCCC
This sequence comes from Pogonomyrmex barbatus, assembly GCF_055798465.1. Classification (NCBI taxonomy): domain Eukaryota; kingdom Metazoa; phylum Arthropoda; class Insecta; order Hymenoptera; family Formicidae; genus Pogonomyrmex; species Pogonomyrmex barbatus. The sequence goes on from NW_028297116.1 coordinate 21,816,768, forward strand.
CCGCTTCACCACCGCCGCTGCCACCGCCGCCGCCGCCGCCGCCGCCGCCGCCGCCGCCGCTGACTACCGACGGGGGTTGTGCGCGCGCGCGCACGCACACACCATCCGTTTGCGCGCGCGCACGTGCACCTCAAAATCTGACACGGTCATTTCTTCGAGCCGGGGTTCATCTTTTCGGCTTGGGCGGTGTTTTTTTTTTTTTTTTTTAAATTCGTCGAACGCACGTCGGCCTTTTTTGGTCGATAGGTCGATGACCGATGCGAATGGAAATTTTATGATAATACGGGAAAATTTCTAATAATACATTCGTAAAACCGTCATCACTTAAATTATATAAAAAAAAGTAGGCAGGCATCGTTCAATTTGCATGATTGTGTATGATCGAAAGAGATGGAAGGGAGAGGGGAGATGTATTACTTTTTCGAAGGAGAAATTCGAATATTGGATCGAACGAAGATCGACGTGGCTTATCGTCAAGTTAAAACAAAATCCCATCATATCACGCGACACTGACGGATCACCGCAGGGGCTTTCTTCTCTTAACACGGCGTAAGGTGGTGGCGTATATCCGTTATTTCGTTTACGTCGCCGCGGCGCCCATCTGACCAAACATTTTCGCCTGCCCCACAAAGAATGCGTCCTGCGTCGAATATATTTTCGTTCTCTTCAATCCGTTCCAGCGCGTTTTACGACGCGCGTTACGACGCTTTGACGCACAGCGTCTCTAAGCTTACCTTATCTTTTCAAGGTCGAAACGTCGAAGAGAATGAGTTCCTTTGTGACCGGGTAAATCGGACTTTTCGCAGAGCCGCCGCGGCCTCTTTAACGCGTCCTAAAAAACGCTCGGGTTTTAACCGACGGGCGTGCATAGTCGAGTGAGTCGCGAGTAATTTGGAACGTGAAGAATATTTCGCGCTCGGTGGTGAAAAAAAAAAAAAAAAAATACCGACACGTTTTCGTTGAAAGAGGTAGGCGCCGGTACGCCGCACCGCGCCGCAGGCGAGGTCTATATTGAATAAAACGTTGCTGCAGGTCAGTTTGATGGTATTGTATAACGCGCTCATACCGAACAGGGTCGATGACTGTATTCGCGTGCTAGTCCTTCATGAACAGGCCGCGCAATCTGCAAGCGTTCCCGATATAGATCTTTCCGTCGCACAAAAAAAAAAGGCCTCACCGAGGCGGGCTCGATATTAACCGGCGGCTGGGTTATTTTAAATCCTAATATATAGAACTCGCGACTGATTAGAGCTGGAGACTGCGTCTAATTGCTCTAGACCATCTTTCTGGAAGGAAATCAAACGCTAGAACTTCTCTCTCGCGCTGGACGAGGCTCGACGTATATCCGGTACGGTCCGCCGCGTAATATCCGTTGCCGGAAACAAAATCGGGATAATCAAGAGCGATGGCGGTCGAGTAGTTGAGAGTGTCGTTACCCCCAGAAATGGGGATGTTTATCCATCCGGTCGACGCCTCTTACGTCGTACTCGGGGAGTGATGCATCGCCGACCGTCGTCACGTCGTATAATACGTCGAATAGGGAGATAGAGAGGAAAGAGGCAGAGGGGAGAGGGATAGAGAGAGAGAGAGAGGGGGGGGAAGGAGGGAGAAATTTGAAGAAACCGCTACGCTCGGCTACACAACCGCGATCTAAAAATACCACCTTCGACTACTTCGCGATTATAAAGCTGCGACCTAATTTTAAAAGCTGCGTTTCCGAAGCGGCTGTGTCGCGACGAGCCGAGGCCACGGCGTTAAGCCCGTGCGTCTCCGCACCTTGCGGAGAGATTAGGTAAACGCCTGCAGTAATTCCGTCCCGACTACCTCGCGCTTGTCATTCTGATAGCTTTTTATAGGTACACGCCACAATGCCTCATCGAAATTAAAAGCCCCTGCGATGTAATAAAATATCGACTCGAGACACGCGCGCGTCGTTTTTATAATCTCCTCTCGATTACACGTCGCGATTCCCCGTCGCCGCGTTCCGCGTGCCAAAGACGCCTCCTCGCTTTCAGGGGATTCCATCCCCGAATCGATTCTTCTCAACGTTGATTCGATTACGAGGAGTTCAAACGTGTAACGAATCGTTTTTTGAGCGTGGTATCGGCGGCGCTGCAAAAAAAAAAAAAGAAAAAAAGAAAATGGAAGGAACTGATAAAAAAAAATTTTCCGAACAATGCGAGAGGATTATCAATGTTAGTGGGTTATCCGGACGGCACAGGCTGCACTGTGTAGTTACCGAGTATAGGGTCCATACAATCGATACTCTAGCACTTCGAATGTCTCTGCGGACAGATACGAAGGCGAGAACGAGAAAGGCACAGAGGCAACGAGAGGCGAGATGAAAAACGAGAGACACGGCACACTCCGCTGCTCTATTTAATAACTGAATGGATAAAAAGTCATCGACACGAACGACTGCGATGCTAACGAGTTTCATCCTTTTACGATTTGTTCGTAGTTTTAATTGTTCTCTCCGTGCCTCTCTGTGCGACTATTCGTTCGCACGCTTCTCTCTCTCTCTCTCTCTCTCTCTCTCGCGACAATAAATCTTTTCTATACTTTTATGCTTTCCGTGCGCGATTTAATCGTGCCAGCTGTATTTACGGGCCGACGATTTTATCTATTCGTTCCACGGTAGAATACGAATGTAATAAAATACGATTCATTTCGCGCCATTCCGCGATCAATAAGATGTATTATTATTGTTAACGAGATATTTATAAGGAGACGATATTTTTTTGTCAGTGTTCATTCATAGACGTTTCGTTATATCTTTTTCAAAAGATATGACGTCTCCGTGAAACGAAACGAAACTCTTTCAAACGCAAGACTTTGCCGCGTGGTAAGGCGTGTGTGTCGTAAATCTCAAACTGCCAAGGCGGTAATACGGACAGATACGCCGGAATCTTATACATTATTCAAGCGAAAACAGAGAGGTACGGTAGGTTACGTAGGGACGCATGAAATCTCGGAAAATAGAGTTACGTTTGAAATAATCGTATTATTTCTTCACGAAATTGTATCATTTTTACACGAGAATACACATAAATTTCTCTGTCCGCATCCGCGGTCGCGTATAATCGTAAATTGCCAGTTGCGTCTCGAGAATCCATTTGAATTCCAACGAAATCAGCGGTTTTCAACAAAATGGATTAGCGATTTTCATGAATTAAGCCAGATACTCCGGAACCCTGGATTGCCTCGTTCTAGATGACGAATAACAAAATTAGTCGCTAGTTAGACGAATAAACTTTATGAGATTAAGCGCGATTAAGCTTATCGAGAAATACATGAGAAATGTAGGTTCGCTACTATATATATATATAAACTTGTGTGTGAGTCAGGTCCTTAATGACTTTATACAAGATTGTTCCGAACGATACGAGGCTATCACGAGGGTGACTTCGATCAAACTCCAATTAGCTTAATCGGCGATTCATTTATCATCTCCATACAAAAAAAAAAAAAAAAAAGAAAGAAAGAAAGATTAGATTGGGAAACGAGGAATTATGCAGTTGCGCAATTATATTGATTATGCGAAATCGTGTGAATTAATCGCCGATTAAGATAATCGGCACTCGGCCAAAGCCATCCCCTCCTCGAGAGACTTAGAAGGGAATCGTGCGAATGAAATATACCAGCGCCAAGAAGAGAACCGAACGTTCCCTCGACGAAGCGAGGCTTCCGGGTCCGGGTCTTATCGCTCTTCGTTATCGCGCCTCTCGAACGTGCTGAAGTAGCACGTTCGAGATAACGCGTAACGATCGTTCACCATCGGTCTTTATCTCCGTTGGCGCGAGCCATCGATATCGCGCCGCGTGTGCCCAATCTCGAAACCGTGTTACGCGGGCCGGCGAGCGGCCGCGTCCTTAATATCGCCGGCCATCCCCGTTTCACCTGCGTTCGCCAGCCGCGGGGGTTGGCGAATGGTGCCAGGTGCAACGACTGGCCGACGTGGAAGCGACATTAAACGCCGCCGGCTGCCGCATTGCCGATGTCGTGCCGGCCGTAACCGCGGCACGCGGGGTACGTGCATTTTCAACCCCCTACCTCCCTCGGTCTTTCCCACTTTCCGTCTCCCTCCCACCCCGTCTCTCTCTCTCTCCGTCTTCTCTCCGTGTACCCTCGCACGGTACAGGCCACCGACTTTCTGAACCTTAAGGGGGGTGGACGGGGGCTTATCGACCTGATGCCAGTCAGGCCTACCACCCTTAATCCCGTATACTTCAATCACCTGTTGTCCCGACAAGCATTCGGAAATTGGATCTCGCTATTTCTTCGTTATCCTCCTCCAGCATCGGATAAACATCCCTCCGGCTGTATTCGGGGGAAACCGCGGTGTGTTCGACGCGGATCGCTATATAAATATTATTATCTCGCCGCGACGAAAGGATCATCCCCGGATGAGCGAATTTTCAAGACATTAACGAGGAATTCAACAATCGCAAAACCGCATTGGGGAGACCTGCCGCGTTTCGATTGAGGGACAGTCGATTTTTCGTGATCGACACTGCCGAGTTTCAGTTCAGTCTCATTCAAAATACATAGAAAGAATGTCAGAGCTTTACTATAACTTCTTTTTCTAATTAAAAGCCTAGCAATCTGTAAATGAACACCGCAGACCAGAAGATACGCCTAATTAAAGATTGCGTAACGAGAACGCTGAGATTCCGTTCCTCGAGATTCGCCTCGCCAACGCGTCGCAATGAGCAACCTGGTTGAAACTTAAAATGACCCGCTGGCAACGAGGCGACGACGAACCGACGACAATAAACCGACGCGATCGTGATCGCGCGAAATTAGAACATCGCGTCGCGTCCGGTCTCCCTCCTGATGGTACATCAATAGGAATAATACGAGGAAGTATGCGGCGATGCGGCGAAAGATACCGCGCAGGGTAGACCGGGGGTTAGTTTAACGACCTTATACACCAGCGCGAGTAGCGGGATCGATGGTCTCGAACTCCGGGGGGGCCGAACTCTCATCCCGCGGCGGGGGCTCGGAGAGCGCGGCCCGGTTGTTTCCGCCGTGGGCCGTGCCCTACTTTTCGATCACCACGTTCCGCCGTCGCGCCGTTCTTGCCCTATGGTCCTGCTTTTGCACATCGTGTCACGGCTTTGCACGACCCGGCACTCGACGTTTTCGCGGATACGCGCCGTGACACACGATCGACGTAGTCCGCATTCGCCAGATCAGCAGTTGGAAAACTCCAATTTCATCCTCCTCAGTATATCAGTATACCAATACTCCGACAACGGAAATCTTGAACAGTTTTTAAGAAATTTTAAGTACAATGTTACTTATCAGAATGTAGAATCAATCCGCGAATAATAAAAATACGTCATAAAAAATATTTATGTTCAATAAAAAATTTCAAACGCAGCAATGACCTTTTCGTAATACATTCTTGGTTTTTGATATTAAATATTATAACTAATTATGAACATAATGAGCCGAGAATAATATATCTCAACTATAACAACATTTGCGGTTCTGTTTATTTCATATTCATATTATATCGTTACAGAATCGTTACGAATATATTGTTGCATGAATGTATTATACGGACTGTGTATGCTTACGAGTAAAAAACCTTAAACACGATGTATAACTTAGGAATGGAGTATGTTGAGAGTGCAGATATGTAAACGTTTCTTTACCGGTTACCAGATCAAAATAACTTATATACATTTAATTTAATTTACAAAATATATAATATATCAAATCGATAAATATTTCAATTTCGCAAAAATGTTTTCCAATAAAAAAATTTTCTTCAAATAGATAACTTTCGATATTTATACAAGAAAATGACTTAGATAACATTAGGCATCAAAAGTTCTACGCCACGTAATTAGCAATTTTCGAAGCGAAGCCATATTCATTTTTATTATCATTACATGATTTTTTGGCAAGGCGCTCGCGTTGCAACGCATTATGTCTGCAGACTCTTGGCGTAAGAATATATATATATATATATATATATATATATATATATATATAGTACGAAGATTAAACATACTTTTGCGTAAATTTACGTACAATCTTCATTAAGATTATACGTTTCTATCACAAAGCTACAAAGCTCTATCTGTGCTTATCATCTGATCTTGATTTAATCAAGTATTATCTACGAGTAGAAATCACATGTATTATGTGGCAGTAATATTTAATGTGCATGAAAAAAAGAGTATATATGTTTCTTGGCTGAATCATTACATTCATTCAATTTCTAATTAATTTTCTCTAAAAGATTTTAATTAAAATATTTCACCATACAGCATTACCATTATCTGTATTTTAATATGATTATCTTTTGAGTTGATATATTTATTAAGCAAAAATCTTCTCTTTATCTATTTATATTAGAAATATTAGAAATAAATTTTAATACTACATTATTTTATTATTAATTCAAGTCGGTTATTTGAATGAATTAATAATTTTGATTCGCCATAATGCTTTTGTAATTACTATCTCTATACTAATAACGCGCTAGAAAATTATTTCAATCTAAATAATTTCTTTGATATTAAATCTTAAAATAATTAGCTTTGCAATGTTATATATAGTTTGAAAATGTAAGATATTAGCGTCAAGTTGTCAGTTACTAAGTTATCAAAAAATTGCAATAACATCCTCGATTGTGCCTATCACATTGTGTATAATTACCTTGTAGTTCATATCTACATATCAAGATCGAATATCAGATCATTCTTAAATTCCAATTGAACTACATCTTTCGTGGTTTTAATCGAGGTATCGACTTGAACATCTTCAGTGGATTTTTCTTCGAAGCTAGATTTACGTTTGTATGAAGAATGCTTGTCATCATTTTTCGATTTTGCAATCTCAATATTGGCGGTTCTTTGTTGCTGCGAATTCTTATCTCGAGCGAGTATAGGTTTCACGTTCTCAGAAGTTTCTTCACTCGAAGAACGCTTATAATCTACTTTATACTTGTCACGTTCTTCAGTTTCAGAATTTTCACTTTCGCTTAGTCGGCGATCATGCGCGCGTTTCTTATTTCGCAGTTTGCGCTGATTCTTCTTTCGTTGTCCAAGAATACTCGAATTGGATCTAAAAAAATTACATAAGTGAGCTCTCTCTATTACTATTCCTATTAAAATTATTAATACTTGTAGAAAGAGGATGCATTTGCAATATCATAAAGCAAAATTATTTGTTTTTATATTTCTTTTTTTCATTACTAAATTACTAAATTTATATTATCTTTTTTTTTCTCACATATAATTTCTTATATGTAATTTTATATAAAATTTTGTTTCTTATAATTGGCTACATTCTGATGATTACTTCTGTTTGATTATTTTCAAATACACCCTCCTTCGTTAAGAAGATAATTGTTAATTGCTCTGTATTATAATACCTAAATAACTGTCGTGAAACTACATCGTTAAATCGTACAGTCTTTTTTAAACTTGAACAATCTGATTCAGAATTGACATCGTGTATGGAATCGTAATGATCGTAATTATAATCTGTGCATGATGCAGGGAGGCTGTTTTCATCGGCGCTTGATTCAGACATGGAACGTGAGAAATCGCGAGCACGGCGTGACTTTAATATTCCCTTCGAAAGTCTCACACTGCTGTTACTACTATTGCTTGCTAGTTCATCCCCACTGCTTTCTGAAACTGATCTAGCTTTCTCGATGACATGCTTCTTCTCTTGTCGCTTCACAACTCTTGCGCTCTCTTGTTCCTCTTCATCATCAGAATCTTGTTGATTTGGATGAATATTTATAACAACGCCATCGTCTTGTGGCTGTACAGAGATTTGTCTTTCCACCTGAGGTTCGTCTTTTGTAGAGCACTGTAAAAACATTATCATAGATAAACTTATCATAGATAAAATGTAATTTTCTTTTACATTCTTTAAATATGTAATACATTTAATGTTTTACCATTAATTCCTTAAACTTGTTTGTAAAGGATGCGGCTGTGGGAAGATCCTTTCTTTCCATAAATTCCATATCCACTCCAACGAAATATTGTGTTACATCCTCAATATTATTCACTGTGATGCTAAACACAACATTATTATCCCATGGTTCAATCGTAAGAGTTTCTGGCTCAATACAGCCATTTTCTATTTTAAAACACAACGAATAATATTGTGGAAAAAATCCGGCGCCTACAGACGTTAACAAGATATGTATTCCTATATTATTATTTAAAATTTTGTGGCGTATCGCATCTGGATTTACGTTTTTTACATTTATAATAATGGCTAACTGATTATTGTAAATATTACAAGTATAAGCTGGAAGGTTATATTTAACACTAGGATTCATAAATTCATCAGCAATTTCTGTCGTATTACTAGTCCGTAAGGCAGTATCTTCGCACTTGTCTGTTAATTTATTTTCCTTATCAAATTCGACATTTTCGCATGTGCTTTCACACTCTTTCACTAACTCTATTTTGTTATTGGGTAAATTTTTTTCGTCATCCTTAGATGTTACTGGACCGTTTTGATCACTGTCAATCTCACAATTCACTCTACTGATGCCATCTACTGGTATCGTTGGCCGAATAACCGGTAAAGTTACAATTAATTTTTTATACTTTGGATCAAATTTAGCATTTCCATTATCTCCAGCTACGGGATGCGGTAATGGTAAATCTAACAAGTACTTTGCAGGCTTTTCACTTTTTAAAGTAAGAGCCCATTCATGTATATCCAGCGTCGCATCGTTGGCGCTTTTCAACAGAGGCAAATCTATAGTAATCACCAATTTTTTAGGGATCGTGGCAAACATCTTTGCATCTCTGCTCAAAACAAAATCCTCCATTTCCACATCAGACTGATGTTTGATAGTAAATTTGGGAGTAACATATCTTTCATCCACAGGCTTTTGCTCCTTGCACTTGTAATAGGTGGTGACGGATGGGACACGTTGCGACTTCTCCTCCTTTCGCTTTAAGAAGCTCTCACGACTTTCATCGTAATTCGACATTATTTTCTGATAGATCTCTGGCTCTATATCCAATGGTTCTTTTGGCGGCTCCTCCGAAGGTTTCCTGATCACCGTAGGATGTGTCATCCCTTTGAAACTGATTTTAGGAAACTTCAGATTCTTCTTGTCCAGCTTCACCTAGGGAAACAGAGAATATGAATTAGATACAGCAATTACAAAAACAAAATCGCAGTGTAATTTTTTAAATATACAATAAGAACCTTAAAGTTACTCTCCACACCGTCCATCGCCGTGTTGTTGACGATCTCGCGGAAGCGAGCGTTCTTGGACGCCAGATAGATGGTGTCCGGGTGGAAGACCACGTCGAACACCATGCAGCGCACATTCTTCTTGTCAAGGTCATAACGCGGTGGTATCAACGTATACGGAATAGACCACTGTAAACCACGATGACCCTGCTCGTACGAGGGTTGACTGGTCGGCCGCGCGACAACGTCGTTCTTGCTGATGTTCAGAAAGCACTTCCTGTCACCATTCACACTGGTTTTAATGACGTAACCGGGCTCGGGGTTAACGAACGTCACATCTACGCCCCGCTCCTTCTCGAGCTGGGTGATCTCCTTCTCGTAGAGCTTCCTGTTATCCGGGTCGGCCACCTCCTCCGCGTATTCGATCAGCAGCTTGCGAAACTCCTCCTTCTTCAGGCAGTCGGCTATGTTCTTCAGCTCCTCCCGTGACACGTCGAAATCTTCCCAGTCGTTTCTGCGGGACTCGTACACGTCCATCTTACGTCGCGCTGTTTACAAATAGACCCGTCGGTAGAAAGATCGAGAAGAGCGTGTAACACGTGGATCGTTGCGCCACCGCACCGGCCGGTCCCGGCACCCGGCTTGTCCGATGAGCCTGTTCGATCAGCAACGCTTTCGAACGACACAATGTATTCCTATTGTCGAGGAATCCCTCCTTGTTCGCTTGTCGAAAACAAATTTTACAAATGTCTGCTATATAAATTTCGTTGACACATGTAACAATAAAATGTAACGACAGTTCGAAACAAGGAAACCGAAAAAAATTTATCATCGGTTTGTGGCCATTTAAATGTAGCCAAATTTGTAGTTGTCACCTTCAGATTGGTGTTCTGTCAAAAATCAGTTTTTTTAAAAAAGAAAAAAGTGGAAAATGTTTCATATTATTTTAATATATATATATATATATATATATATTCGAAAATTAGATCTAAAATTTCCTTTTCCAAGAAATTATCTTTTTGTTTATTTAATTTAAAAAAAAAACTTAAAATTCAAAATGACTGACAAACAATTTTTTCGTCTGCTGGACGATCGATTACTCGAACGAAATTGTTACTTTAATTTCTGCTTGTAATACGTTATTCAAAGGGAATCCTCTTCTTTCCATGATTTAAATATTAAAAATAAAATTTTTGTTAAGTCTATTTTTATCTTAAACTTTCACATAATTTCATAAGATCAAGATTAACATATTTCAACCCATCAGAATCAGAATCAGAATTACTCGCAGCAAAATATTTAATATAATTCCGCCTTTAATCTAATTAATCTTTTCCACTTGTCGAACGACAAAACACAAATAATTCCATCCGTTTTAACAAGATAATTTGGCGTTATTATTATTATATTAGATAAGTTAAGCTTGACCAAGGGCGCTCTTAGGGATTAGTCATGTGCTAACACGACTGCTCGTTGCAGCACGCATTGGAAAGTGAAATGTTGCGTTTCACCCAATCAACCGATCGGTGGGGGTCGTAGGCTGCGGCGAAGATGTAGAGATCATGCAGTTTGCGGAGTCCTGACCCACTAACATTCTCCTCAGTTACTCGACGGTGGCCTCGATAATCCGCGTGTGCGCCGAGTTTTCTCTCGGAAGAAAAAAAATCTACGAAGCCCCACACACACACACACACACATATCGAAAATACATTCGGGCGACTTAAGAGAATGCGTCGAAATCGCGGTTTTCTGCTATTGCTTTTGACGTGTCTGACAATAGTCTTTATCGTTCTGAACGCGAGATCGTCCACGGATTTCGTCGGGCCCGCGATTACCGTCGAGAAACGTAGCGCATCGAAGGAGCAGGAAGCGGCGCCTGCCGATGATCCATGGATCACCCGCAATCAGGTGAAGCCAAATAAGACTCGGATCAGATTGCGTCGATCCAGCGTTTCAATTGAAAAAAAAAAAAAAAAAAAATTCTCCGTGCTGTGTCCTCTATACTTTAAAATATTCGCTTGATCTTAGAAATCGAGTGTTTTCCAGGTGCTATATCAAGCCAGAACGCGTGCAATTATCTCGATTTTAATTCTGTATTTAATTAATAATTAATGAGCGAGCGGTGAATGCGGATTTCGGAACAATGTACCGGAGATGAGTCGTGCTTGCGCAACGTGAGAATGCATTCCTCGAGCGTGAGTTGTGCGCGATGCAGCGAAAGCGAATACTATTACTAGGAAATTCCATTACATTACGGAAATTCCATTACATTGATCGTACCGAATACCTCCGAATTCTCTCCAGTTCACACATGATTGATTCCACGTGATCAATTGCTTCCGATTTTATATGGATAGGATATTGATCTGCTTGTTCACGTTCGCAAAATGCTACGATCGCACGAAGTAACGCTTGACACGATCGTTCCGAACAGACGCACCGGTACGTCACACCTTCCCTCGCCGAATTGGATGACTTGCCATACAAGCAGAAGCACGTCCTCATGCTGACACGCATACCTGGTGCGGGCGCCGAGTTGATGGTGCTGATCCTGCAGCGGTTGCAGGGATACAATGCTTTCAAGCACATACGCCTGCCGTCGAGTGACCACGGACTCTTGTCGAATTCGCAGCAGGTTCGAAATTCGAAATTTCTCCCTAGATTTCACGTTGGCCTAAAAGTTAATACAAATCGAAATGCCGGATCTAATTTGTTTAAAAAAAATAAAAATTTTATATGCGCTATTTATTTCAGAATATAAAAATATTAAATTAATATTAATTATAAAGATTATTATTCACGAATTTCATGCATTTTTACATCATATCGGATACAATAATGTCGCTCTTTGATGTAACAGACCTTTTGCAAAATAATCAAAAGAATATTTTTTTCCTCTTACGACATTTAATATTTTTTTTTTTTTAATTTATTCACGTTGCCATCATAACATGTTTTTGATTCGACAGGAGTTGTTGGTAGAAGAAATTACGAGTATCATCAGACAAGAAGCTATTCCTTTAACTTTTGATGGAGACGTAAGGTTCATAAATTTCTCGGAATTTGGACGGCAAGGACCCACTTTTATATCTTTAGTGAGAAATCCATTGGATCCACAAGTTTGGCAGAGGTATATATAAAATAGAATGTTGTTTTAAAAATTGAGGAAGAAAGAGAGAGGAGGAGGGAGAAGACATCGAAAAGTAATAAAATTCTATATTAAAACAATATTTTGTTTTGATTTAGGTACAAAAAAGAAAAACTGTTTTACCATGGAGTTATATCTTATTTTTGCGGACAGGATCCGCGTTGTATGTGAGTATGGTTGACATTTTTATTATATTGAAAAAAAATCTAGTAAATCTCACAATTTCTCGCAATATTTTATTGTGTACAAAGCACAAGCATTTCTTTACCGATTTATTTAGACATTAAATAAAGATAAGCATCTTTGCGGAGAAAAATAAGGTAGAATGAAAAAAATTAAATGCTGTTGATTTTTATGCTACACACATTTTCATCTAGAGAACAAAATAACACGTGGGCAATGGAGCGAGCTAAAGCAAATGTTATTCGATGGTATCCTGTTGTTGGCATATTAGATTACATGGAGGAGTCGTTAAACGCGTTCACAGTCGAATTTCCTTATTTTTTTAAGGATGCTACACGTATCTATGATCATTTTCGTAAGTGCTCATAAATGTTTACTGTTCATATACCTATATGATGTATCTTACCGATCGAGCGTCCCTCTCTGTCCGATATTTTATATCTATTTTTCATATTATACAGGACCAAAAGAGAGGCATTGGCCCATTTCCTCAACAAAGGACGCAGTCCTTTCCCGATTCAAGGACGCAGTCTTAAACAAAGTGCTTGCGCAAGAGATAGAATTTTATCAGTGGCTAAAATCTCGACTTTTTGATCAAGTTTTTAACAACAGCTGGAAACGTGATCCAATAAAAGGAGATAAAGTGATCAAAAAGTAAATTCTCATTAACACCAATCATGATGCAAATAATCAAAAGAATATTTTTTTCTCTTACGACATTTATATTGCCTTAAAAGGACGATGGAGAGAAAATTAGGAATCATTTTTTCTATAACTTTGTATAATTGTTATACCAAAGAAGCAAAATGTGAATTTCTCGTGCCATCTAGAGGTTGACTGTGTAATCACATACATCATCCTACGTAGAGGATAAATCATCGCGATTATGTTGCGCAAATATATATTTAATGTTTATCGATAGTAGTTCATTAGAATAACTGTCGTAACTTGATACACATACAGCATATTTACAAATTACGAGGACGCTGCAATCCTTTTACGTCAATGTAGTTTAATATTTGTAGAATAAATACAGAAGAGTACAAAGAAATGCTCTACGTACACGTTCTTCCCTTTTTTTTTCATTTTTCTTCCTTTTTTTGTCTGCGTATTTTCATAAAAATAAAAAATACATAATGCGTTCTACGAAAAGCTAATTATGTACACACAAATAAACATCAAAGTGCCACCTTTCTTTTGCACAAAAATGTTCTTTTAAAAAGAAACATATGCAGATATTGAGTGTGTTTTCTGCACGTAATTTTAAACAAGACATTTCATTTTAATAAAATATCTTGCAAACATATCGTGAGCACGATTAATTTCTTACGTGGGATAAAAATATAAAAATAATTATCATTGTTGTCATCAATGTATATACTTATCATAAATGAAAAAATCATGGAGGATCGGGAAGCGGATTAGATTGATTGACGCGTGGATGATGCATGCAACAAGATAACAGGATCATGTTGATGTACAGATGGACGAGCAACAACATGAGAAACGCGTGCCATCACTTCTTTTTTGCATCCTTTAATCCGGCACCCGCGTTGAATTTGAAGAAAATAATATCACCATCCTCAACTACGTAGTTACGTCCCTGCTGTCTATATTTTCCTGCGGCCTAGTAAGAAAATGAAAAGTATTTAATAATCAGATAGGAAACATATTGTGTAGTGTCTAATAATATAAAAATTGTTTTACTTTCACTGCTGCTTCCGAACCCTCATTTTTGAAATCTTCGAATTTCATCACTTCTGCCATGATGAATCCCTTTTCAAAATCCGTGTGTATTTTTCCAGCAGCTTGTGGTGCTTTCGTACCTCTCTGAGAAACAAACAGAACATATTTTTATATTGTTGTGTTAATAAATTATTATATTAATAAATATCGACAAATTAAACTGACGCAGATAAAATTTAATTTATTTACGTCAGTCACGTTATAATAAATGGATAAAAAAAAGACGATACATCTTTCTTATGAATATCAATAATATTTAATAATATGTAATTTTAAATTATTTTATAAATTTTTATTGACATTAATATAAAATTTAATAAAACAATATACAATCTTTATTATAATATGAATCTGTGCTTACCTGAATTGTCCACGCTTTCACTTCATCATGTCCGGATGTGAAGAAATATTGCAGCTGTAGCGCTTTGTATCCTTGTACAATGATTTTGTCGAGTGCACTGAACAGAAATAAAAGATATAAGTAAATGTGCTTTTTCATTGAGATGGTTTTATTATCTATCTGTCGCGCTCACACCGAACACAATGAGACATAAGTTCTTCCACATTCCGCGAATCACGAATCACGAAAAAAAATGACGCGCATCCGCAGTCAAGGCGGGAGGTGTCCGAGCATCATGTTCTGGAATAAGATTGTCTCGGGCCAAATATCGTCTAATGACAGGTTGGCGCAAGTGGAGCCATCCTGTCCAAACGCGCGTTAGACCCGACGAAAGTCCGAGAGTTCAGAGAATACACATAAAGCCGAACGACTTAATACCGCAATTTTATCATTCTGACTCTGGCGGGGACCTATTCTCCCGGTGTCCCCCTCAGTTATCTGCGGTCTCGGAAATAAAATCACGGTATCTTCCGTCCCTTCGTTTGAATTCCCCGATTATTAGGCAGACTTGGGATAACTTAACGGATTCTCTTATGCTTCCACGCTGCCGCGCGAAAATCCGAGTAAAATATTATATAACGAATATTACAGAAAATATATATTCCATCCTTGCTCATTCTTGTATCTTTTAAATATTTAGATATTTCCCAACGTCCATGTTTCTTTTTTGCTTATCAAAATATTTTCCAGCGATATCCGATTTAATTTCACGTTGTTGAATGCCCTAATTGTAAGGCCTCGGCTCATTACTATAATTGTACCGTGTAAGCTCGATTAAAATTTACTCTGACAAGTAAAAAAAAAAGGGGGGGGGAAAAAGAGATTTTGCGACGCAAGTTACACACGCGTGTACATACCACGTGCAACGCACGTACCGCCCTAGGGTACAAATGACCCGCTAACCAATCGAATTGCCGAACCACCGCCGATTATTTCTCGCTCCACCCACCATCTCGATTATACCGGCGTGCCCGCGAGGGGCGGGAGGGGTTTTTATGCAATTTTGCAAGAATTTGAATAGCCGTTCGTAAAAATATAATGCGCCGAGCCGGCCACGGTTTTTATTAGCCGTCCTACATGGTGAGAGTGGGACTGAGTCTAGACGCCGAGCGTGCCCACCATTATTATTACCGTTAGAGAATAACTCGGTGCATAGCTAAATGTGGGAACCGAAAGTCGGTCGAGGGAGACCCCGCGCTCGCGTCGGATTTTACGAACGTCCGACCACCTTTTTTTCCCTGCAATCTTGCGGCGCTTCGTCCCCAACTTGGCAACGAGCGACGTATGCGAGCCGCAGACTACCGAGTTTCTCTAAGTTTTAAGGCGGCGGTAAACGACGCGGGTCTGTACCCTTTTATTTGCGAGCGCGACACAACAACATTTAGAGGGTAAAAGTTAATAATCGTTATAACGGACTGCGGAAACTGGTGGATATCGACCTGGTGACTTTGTGTTCCTCGAAGTATTTTGCGCGCTCCGCCTCGTCCATGTCGAGAATCTTGTTTTCGAAGATGCCGCTGAAAGGGATTAACACCGCACCCGGATCGTTCTTGTCGACCCATTCTTTTATTTTGATTAACCTGTTGGAAAGAATTGAAAAAGATATAACGATTGTGGACAAGTGGGAATATGGTCTCGCACCGCCGTTTCTTTTAAATCACGTACCATTTATTCTTCTTACGTATGTAATCCTTTTCCGATAGGTTCACCAAATAGATAATTGGTTTTGACGTGAGAAACAGATATTTGTTCAGCACTTCGATCTAAAAGTTTGAAAACGTGATGTAAAGAAGAAAGAAATAAAAAGCTCTCTTTTAAATAATTCACAACGGAATATATGTAAAATTTTTCAACTCACATCGTTGGCACTCCAATCTGCGAACCTGATGTGTTTCTTTTCGTCCGCCAGAACACCTTTTACCTTCAGAAGCGTGTCCTGCGAAATGAAAATTTCCATTTAATCCGAGACCCCCTCAGGCTCCCGTTGCGTAAAGGCTTATTCCTCGACAATCAAACGTAACAATTTCGACATTCGTCAATCTCGCCAGACATTTGGATGCACGAACGCGGGCCATCGAGTAGGATAATTTCGCGATCGAATCGTGATTAGAGGATCGTACTGGACTAGTCGAGCGCCGCGGATCCCATTAGTCCTGCCGAGAGAGAAAGAGAGAGGGGGACGAAAAGGTAGCTTCGAATTCTCGAAAACTTTTGCCAAATTGCAAAGTCGGGAACGAGGGGGAGATCGGTAATTGCCGTGGGTCAATCCGCGGAAGGAGGGTGATCCGACGATCGACTCGTTCCAGGAAGCCTTGCTTCGCCCGCGTTCTCTTAATTTTCTCGGTAATTTCGTAGTTAGCCTGACAAAGGGGGCTGTAACTGTACTCGGTAGACGTTTATGTGTCTCGTATGAACATTGAATGAAGGGGAAAGAACGCAAGGAAATTCCTTAGACTCTCGTGATAAAAAGTAGTTTGAGTAAGTGAGAAATCGAGTGTATATATATATATATATATATATATATATATATATATATAATAAATAGAGGATGTTGGTCTTTCAGAAATGTAAGTAGTATCAGGAATATATACCTATGTCACATTACGACCTCATGGTATCGTATAAATATGCGTAAATTTTGATATGTAACAAGTGAAGCGTTACACCGTGAGAAAAATTAACGGTCGAGTGCATCAAATGCGAATCTCGTGATTCGCTTTCTATATTCGCGATTGTATATTCTCGTTTGTAGGAAGTAAGCATGTTGTTTACGCAACAATGGAAATAGGTCAATTGGACTGTTATCAATATTGTAGCAATTTTTGACTCTGCCTTCCAGTACGAAATCGCGATAGCTTAGGATAATGTATGCTATTCTATATGCGGAGAATACAGAGTAAACACAGAGTAAACAATAAACGTCCCAATGTCAATTTACTAATGTAAATTAATTTTTGACCTCGATTTAACTTACTTTTTATCTGTTTTTCATTTCTAAGAATTAGAAAAATACCGAAGATACATTTTTGCGATGCTTTTTTTTTCTTTCAGAAGAGATTTTTGAAACATGATAATTAGGTTACTCACATATTCAGGCTTCAGCTTCTTGTCGTTACCACGTATTACAAGTTTTTCGAGCTTCTCGAGGTGTACATTCAAGAACTCCACGTCCTTCAGTCGTAACTCCTCGCTGATGATGTCGAGATCTCTCACGGGGTTGACGTCACCCTCCACATGGGTGACATCGTCGTCCTCAAAGGCACCTAATACGATACAAGTGAATTCAGATTTCGCGGGCGAACGTAATCCCGAAACTGGGACTGCGATGCCCGTGACGCTCGCCTCAATGCGAAACTCGCATGTCGGCGTTTTTAGCGAGCCGCCGCGCCGCCACCGCCACGCGAAGATTGCCGGGTTGGTTTAATTGAAAAAATTACCACCTGTCAGCGGCCTGCCAAGGCGTATTAACCGGCAGAACTACCTCGAAATGTTATTTTCAATACGAATATAATATACACTTAACAATCGTTTTCTCGCTCTGACGAATCAGCAGAGGTTCGGCGAATTACCACGTGCTACATTATCGCCATGTAAAGTACATGGATTACAACATTCTTACATTCCTTGCGCATGAGAAATTTTATTTACAGTATGTGCTTTTTCTTTCGTTACAAGACACCTCCACTTTTTTATTTTTCCATATATTTTCGTACTTTCCATTTAAAAAAATATAGTAACAAAAAGTTACAATATAATTTTAATTATCTCAGAACATATTGTTATAAAGAAAATTGCGATATCTGATATTCCAAATATCTAAGTTTCATATTTTACGACAGAATTATTATTACTACATCTCAAATTAAATTTCTTTCTAGAATAATTGGTCAAAATTGTCACACTAAATATGTGCTGACAATCAAGCATAAATTCTATACAAAGTTATCTTTTGTAATCTTTTAAATATACACATCGCCATTATTTCTTACTTCATTTATTATTTATTATTTACAGATGCGGCAA
Organism: Pogonomyrmex barbatus; assembly: GCF_055798465.1. Classification (NCBI taxonomy): domain Eukaryota; kingdom Metazoa; phylum Arthropoda; class Insecta; order Hymenoptera; family Formicidae; genus Pogonomyrmex; species Pogonomyrmex barbatus. The sequence continues at coordinate 21,835,463 of NW_028297116.1, forward strand.
AGATATTTGTTAAAAAATAAGCCCAAGTTGTTCGGTCTTATCGTAGAAAGAATGCATTTCCATGAAGATAGATAACAAAGATAGATAACAAGATAGGTAACGCTGACGAAGTGTGTGTGTGTGTGTGTGTGTGTCATAAAAATAAGTTTACATTTGCGATTACACGTTCAACAGAAAGCTAAATAAATATCCCTCGAGACTAATCTCTCGATCTCATCGACGAACATTTCCCTCTTTCGCCGTAATCGCTTTTATCACGATCTCGAAATGTATTCCGTGAAAACAAGTCCCTCTCTGCGATTTATTTATTTGTTTATTCATTTACGAGGGTGTATCGCATATATCAGCGCGAACGTTAAAACGATATTAATGACGGAAACAAATCAAGTGAACATTGGACGAGGGTGGCGACGAACGGCAAACATTTCAAGTGGTGATGTAACTCACGACAAAGATGAAATATGCCGTCGCAAGCTCCGATATGCGAGAGAAAACTGTTTCCTAAGCCTTGTCCCTCGGAGGCGCCTTTCACCAGCCCGGCGATGTCCATTACGTGCAGGAAGGCCGGGACTTTGCTGAAAAATCAAATTTCTAATTACAATTATCATCCGACGCAAACCGAATGTCGGACGGCGCAGCTTTATTCAATCTAAAACCCCATCGGAATCTAAATCTGGGCTTAAATATGTAATCTGTCATTACACGAGGGGGGGGGGGGTGGATTATTTCGAGGACACGCGGGCCACGCTTGTCGCGTCCACGCGCCGAGTCCCTCGCAACTGGAGGTCACTGATGATCGCGAATTAAAGGTCGAAGGCATGTGCCGCGTGATGTGCACGCGCGCAGAATGGAAACGGGAGGGACGACAGTGACAACGAGGTGTATTTAAATGCTAATGCCAACGGGCTCATTAAACAATTAGCCTTTGAAGGGAGGCGTTGGCGAAAGTGGAAGTAAACTGGGGGAAGAGGGAGGGAGGTAGGGAGGTAGGGAGGTAGGGAAGGAAGGAGGGAGGGAGACGGCGTATTAGCCGGCTTTCATCACGGATCGTCGAATCATCTGACACGTGCCGGTAGTCGGGGGTCGGTCCGATACATAGACGACGAGAACGCAAACGGTAATAGGGCGGGCGAGAGGCACCGATGAATCGGCCGCTCTTTGATCCGACGCTGTTTCGCATTTTCAATGTCCCCGATTCCCGTCGAATCTGGCGCAAGACAAGCACGATTTACATTTAGGCATTCGCGCATGAAGCCCGACCGAGGAGAGCGGAGTTTTATTAACTGCCTCGACTCTCTCGCCGGGCAACGAGAGTCGCGCGTTCTCTCTCTCTCTCTCTCTCTCTCTCGCACGCGCGCGCGATGGCACGTCGATCACGCCTACGATCGTGATCGAAAATGACCGGCTTGCCGGTTTTGCGATCGATGCTATATTATTTTCAAAGTGCCATCATCCGTGGACGCCGACGTCGTGTTATTTGGCCGATTGTTTTATTCGAAAATCCACCGTCGACATTGCTCGCATTAAGAATGCCGCATCACGTGCTAAGGCGAATAAGGAATGGTGCAGCGAACGGGGACCTCGCGTTTCGTAGATGAATTTAGACCAATCTGCATTGCAGATCGCCCCTCGTCCTCTTCCTCCCCTTCGTCTCCCGTCTTCCTCCCGGAGAATAAAAGCGAAGAAGTATGGAAATGTCCCCGGTTATTCCGACTCGTTTCCCTTCACAAGGGTGCATCTTTACGCGGTACTATATGCTCCCATTCTGTTATACACATTTACCCGCTATGTTCAATGTACTTTGGGAACATTCGTCGCTGTTTCTTACCTAGCCGGTTTAAAGTACTCGCAGAGATAGTCAAACCTCGCATCGGGTACTGGAACGCGACGTGCTGGAAAAAAAAAAGAAGTTCGATAGCTTAAATTCTTGACAATGTAAAAATAATATGCTTTTCAAATAAAAATATATATTTATCAGATAATAAGATAATAAAGATTAATTTAGATATACGTATCGATATGAAATGTAATGATGCATAACGAGATATTTGAACGAAATTATTTTGATACAGATATTTAAGGATTCTGCTTTCTCTTCATAGCGTCGGTAGCGATCTCTATAATTCTATTTCGTTCCGCGATTCGCTTGCTCGCAGCTTCATAAATATCCATTTCGATTGAGTTCTCGACTGCGTTGTGCATCTTCAAGTAAACGCCGATGCAAACGGCCGCGCTGGCAACTGCCGATAGACCGGCTATCTTCGGACGACGAGCGGCGACTAGATTTACAGCCTCGACCAGCGTTTCCGCCACTGTTTGCTCCAGGAAGCCCCGGTCCGGCAAATGTCTCACTTCGATCGGCGGAAGTTCGCGAGGGAAAGCAATATCCATTTCGGAGTACTTGCCGGGCCGCGTGAGAAACTTTTCGCGACACTCTTCGTTGCAGAAGAGATATACCTTATCTTTGAAGATAACACCTAAATCGACTCTGCCTCGTGTCAAGTTGCGCTCCGGTAAACCATCGACGTAAGTTACTAGGCACAACCCGCCGACTTGAAGACGCTGTGCCCAACAAGCGTGTTCCGTGTCGACTATCTCCTGCAGTATTCGAGGTAATTCATCTAGAAGAGGCACAGTGGCAGACAAAAGATAATACAGCGGATCTTTAACAAAAGTATCTATGTGTTGCGGACAAATCCAATAAAAGTATTCTCTGAACTGGACCATCCCTTGGCTGTTCACCAATTGACCGGAAGTCCTCAAGGTATTCTCGCGGAAAAAGCAAACGGGACAACACGACTCGTATCGACTCTGTCGCGATCGGAACTCATATGGTGATACGCACATGTGTCTCAAATTGTGAACCTTGTCCAGATTCGCCTCACGAGAATAAAGCACGATGTCGGCAAATCGGCAGCGCACCGCGTGATCCGCGCGAGTCCACACGTACCATTTACTCTTGGTAGCATCCAGTTCGACCACGTTCTGCGAAAACTTTTTCAGCCAATCTCGAAAACTCGCTTGGTTCGTTTTCCAGTCGGCGTAACGCCGCGATAGGAAATCGGCGGAAAAATTCAATGGACTTTTTGTGTCGTCGCTATCCCAAGCGAGGCATTCGAGACAGAAGTCCAGATCCGCCTTGAGATCGAGCACGATCATCGGCTGCATTCCTAAAATAGCTAATTGCTCGGCTTCCTTACGATTCGAAGGGCAATCGTCCAAAACGTAACCTTGAGTTGCCGCGCGTGGTCCTATGGAAGACATCTCGATGGCACGCGTTACAGATTCGATCGAAGCAGCCTGGCCAGCTCGAAGCTGATTTTCGATTATTCGTGCCGACTCGGTCCAAGGGTAGTGTTTCAACATGTGACGTAACGCTTTGCCGCGGGTAATTACTTTCATACCGTATGTTTTAGCTAAACGATTCGCTAATGTTGTTTTCCCACATTTCGGCGGTCCGATGATGGAAATTCGAAGCGGAAGAAGCGACGGACGGACATCCTGTGCGAGATACTTCGAGGAATTCTTTAAAAAAGCGTTGAGTGCTTCTTCGCCTGAAAAAAAATAAATATACGGATGATGTACGACTGGATAAATCTGGCCCCGAGCCTTCATCGATAGAAACGTTAGAATTGGTATCTCGTCGATGTATATTTGCACGGGACACCATCGACCGAAAGAACTGAAGAAACAGTAGCCGCACTCGAGAAGTCGTTCAGCTGTGTCAAGATCGACGGTGTACGCGAGATTTTCTTTTTCCTTTTCTTTAGTATTTTTATTAGCCAAGTTCGTATCGTTTTCTGCCGTTTCTTTCAGAATCTCATTGCCTTTATCTTTTTCTTCGACATTCGGTGCGGTAATCGTGACATCAAAACGACGTTTAATACAATTTACCACATATTCCGTTACATCTTTAATATTTGCAAGATTACACTTTATTATGTTTTCTCTCGATTCAGGAATTTGTTGCTCGAATATTGCCCACTCCGATTCAAATCGCGTTAAATGCTCAAGGTATTCCCATTCCGCATCTTCGCGCAATGCTACATGTTCCTCGCGATCCGCCTCCATGTCATCTAGAGAATCATCGAGATGAGAGAGAATGAGAAATTTATTCAGCAAGTAGGCGTACGGCTCGTCTTCGAACAAAACGACAATGTCCTCAAACATAATGTTAGCGTCGTCAACAATTTTTCGCCAGACTTTGATGTCCATACACATTCCGTCCACGATGTATCCACCATCTCTTCGAAGTTCGTCTTCCAGCTCTTCATGAGGTATTCGCTTAATGTTCTGTATAATAATATCTGCCTTTTCTTCAGCTGATATGTCAAACGGCTTCAGCGAAATTTGTGGACTCGAATCGTTCTCATGTAATTCTCGAATCAGAGGTTTTTCATATTGTCTAATTGATTTTTTTACAACCTCATCGACATTTATCACTGTTCCGCCGAAAATCTTTGCCAATTTTGTGCTAAGTTCCGATTTGCCAGAGTACTTTGGCCCAAATACCGCTATTTTGCAGGTTGGCCGCGGATTCGGTGGCAATAAAAATGTCCTCGGATTTTCGATGAATAAGTTCTTGGCTTCCCGAGAAGAAAGGAAAAAGATCTTATTCAGAAATCGCACCGCATGCTTCGGGAGTCCCTTAACGGTTCGCCCTTGAGCCAGCTCAACAGGACAGTAAAACTTCCACGCGGAAAGTCTCCAGGGGAATCTGGAAGACACGATCTCTCTTTGCTTCAGAATCTCGAAAGCCTTCTCAGCGGATTCTACCGCAAGCTCATCGCTCACGTTTATCTTCGGAGATGTTTCCAGCAAACGTACGTCATTCTGTTCGATCATTTCCCTTGGAAGGATCGACGGCAGTAATGCCAAAGTGCACAAACGCGTTTGGACAATTTCAAGTATTCGCTGCGTGGAGCTGCGGCCGTCCACGCGGATCACATGCTGAGGATCATGCGTAAGGATCCATTTATCGATCACTGGCAACGCCAATCGCTCGTAAAGATCACATCGCATCTCGACGTTGCGCGTTATATCGGATATTATTTTCATCAAACTTTGATCATTATTCGCGAGCCATCGTTCGTTTGCAACTTGAGAGAAGTCACACGAATCCGAATCGTCGTGTTCGGATTCGAATAGTTTTATCGCGAATTCGCTTTCATTGAGACTATCATCTGCCAGATGATTCGTACGCCGAAGCGCGTTCGCAACGTCTTGTTTCGGACATACGAGATAAATAATTATTTTAGGTTTTATCGGCCACGTTGTAAATATTTCATCAATCTGTTGTGAGATTCTTTCCTCGTAATCGAATTTCGTCTTGCAGCTTAAATCATCGGATGTAATTCGACCTTCGTTTGCTTCACCGTTTGATTCAACCGCTGTGTTTTCGTAAAATTCGCAAGTGTCATCTAAAACAAGATTGGAATAAACGAAACTTAGGTCATTAGGAATGAAGGGTAAATATCCAATAACGTAACCTCTGTGCCTGACATCTCTCATTCCAACTCTACGTCGTATCAGAGTCATCAGGATTTCCGGTCCTACAGATTTGCCGAGCCGCAAAATTCTTTTCATATATCGACCTTTGTCAGTACAAGCAGCGATCTCTTCCTGAATCAGTGATATGGGCGAAATTAAAACGCAGTTCTGAGCTTCGGCTATCGCTGATGCCACATCGGCAAAATTCAATCCTGGTTTCCCAAAAATAACGAAACTCGCTGGGTGAATTCTAAGATAACAATTTACAGCTTTGTCTTCCAAATCAAGATCCTCATTCGCAAAGAGATCCTCTTCGCAAGACACAACTTGCGATAAAAGTTTATCCTTTCCGAAAAACTTTGAAGCGGCGATAATTCTTTTCATCGGGTGCACATCCTCGCCAAAGGCATAATATAAATTTGCCTTTGGATATACGATTGAGGAAGGTGTAGGAATTTTTTGTACGCACTCGGAATCTTCGATCAATAGTAGAAAATCTTTTTTCGTGATAAACGATTCGTCAACAAAAACTGTATGATCCTCTCTTGATTTTTCCAAAAAATTTGTCGCACATTTTTCTTTAATTCTCAGTAATTTGGTATCGATAATTTAAATTTAATATTTTGTCAATTATATTCGAGCGAGGTTAAACAAGCGAAGGCAAATTTGTTTATATTACATGCGTAGTTTAAATTACCATTTTGTTGTATGTACGATATAAAAAAATAATGCAATTTAAAATCGAAAATTTAGTTGACTAATAAAATAAATATAATCATTAATAGATAAGATATAACTTAACTGTTATTTGTATAATATGTATAAAGCACACAAGAAAGGAAATATATGTATTTGACTCTTAAATTCTAATAATAATATTGTTCAAGATTCAAGCGAGTACATCAAGATACTTATTCTCATTGGGATCGATGGTGCAGAAGGGAAAATTCTCAGCCGCTGCTTGGCTCTTGGTGGAGAACGGTTGAAGAAAGTCGCTTTCCCTACGTTTGGTATCCCGACTATGCCCATTTTTAAATTAGTACCAACCGCGACCGATAAGCGGTTTCCTTTCAGGTTCCTCGGGTTTCTTCGGAGCCATGCTAGACATACAAAACGTCGGCATTAATACAAGTTACACGAATTTTAACCACCGACTCTCTCTCTCTCTCTCTCTCTCTCTCTCTCTCTCTTTTTTTTCTGCAAAATAGATGTGGAACGAGTGCCGCACACAAGGCGTGGTTCTGAGCATAATCAGCTAACGGCCGAGATAGCAACCTCGTCTGTCGCTCGTGGACGCGGGACGTACGGTGCCCGAGGGGGGGTGCGCGTCGTGTCGATATCTCGCATCCCCCGAAATACCTCAAGCGCGGCTGCGAATATATTTCGTGTGTGCGTGCGTCGCCCGGGGCGCAAAGCGAGATACGGAATTCCCGCTCCCCGGCATCGCTCTCTCGGAACGCTCGCGGTGACTAATTATAGTTAATGCGGACGGCACATCGCGGGCGATTGCTGTATTTACCGCGAGATTGAG